>NW_024870964.1:2537500-3137500 GCF_019054845.1 Dipodomys spectabilis
TGTGTATGTGCTTTTTAAAATCTCTACTCACCTTTTGATCCTTTCTTTCTTTCATTCTTTTCTCATTCTTTTCATTTCTTCTCTTTCATTCTTTTCTGCGTGACTTAATTTCTGTTCTGTTCACCCTCAAATATAACCGTCATCAATTATTAAATCTTATCCTCCATTGTGTCCATACTTAATCCAGAAATAACTCAATTCCAAACCTCTTAGACTTAAATTACTTAATAGCAGTATTACCTCTTCATACCCATATAATATTTTAAAACATTTTTATTTTTCTAGTTTTTCATGTCTCCTTTCTATCCCTCTCCTCCTCTCATCCCATCCTCATTCTTCTCTGAATACTACTTCTTCAAACTTACAGTTTTTAAGGGTTTAACTTTTTTTTTGGAGGGGGTCCGGTTGTGGGGCCTGAACTCTGGTCCTAGGTGCTGTCCCTCAGCTCAAGGCTAGCACTCTACCACTTGAGCCCCAGCGCCACTTCTGGCTTTTTTCTTTTTGCTTATGTGGTGCTGAGGAATCAAACCCAGGGCTTCAGGCATGCAAGGAAAGCACTCTACCACTGAGCCACCTTCCTTGCCCCCTAACTTTTTAATTTAAAAATTTTGTTTTTCCTTTTTTTCTTGTCTCTTTTTTCTTTTTCCTCTCTCTTTTTTTCTTTTTCTTTTTTTCTTTTCTTCACTCTCTCTGCTATCATTCTGTCCAATGCATTTCCCTCTTTGAGATTAGGATATGGTTAATTCCACTCTCCCTCACGTTCCCAAATCCCTCTAATCCTATTTTCCCCACATTTTCCCTAAACCTAATAATTTCTGGTTGTCAAATTCTCCTTTGCTGTTCTTAGGCCATTAAGACATAGTTGTTTGATGTTCAATAGATTGTATCTCTTGAACCAGATTCTATCTGCAGATTTTGGACTATGCAACTATGGACTTTGGTTGGTGTTTACTTTAAAATAGTGTTCTAGTACAAAACTGGTGTTATTCTCATCCCAAATAGGCAGAACAAGCCGGAAAAACACAAGAAAAATAGCAAGCCCGGGGTTCTCAACTCCCACTCATGGCAATCAGGGGACAGAATAGATAATGAATAATCCAGAGGAGAGTTCCAAAAAGCTGTATAAACACTACAGTTAAACAGGGTAAGTAAAAAGAGTGAAAACTTGCAATGTCTCTGTGTGAGCATGATAGGGAGAGAGAGGAGGAAAACCAAAGATCAATACAGGAGTCTCCTGAGTGTGAGGAAGCTACTCAAAGATTGATACAGAAATTACGTGAGCAGATTGAGAACATCCAAAGATTTAAAAAAGGATGTGCTTGAGAAGGTTGAGATCAAAGAGATAGATAGGAATTGCGTTAGCTGGCTTAGAACAGACAAAGAGAAAGTCAGGAATGGCATGAACAGGCTCAGAACACTCAAAGAGAACTACTGGAAATGTGTGAACGTGAGGATGCTAATCAAAGAGAAAAACAGGAACTGAGAGATGGGGATGAGAATAGACAAAGATCAAAGGAGGCATTCATGAAATCCATAAACAGAGAGCTGAAAGACATCAGTGAGACCGCAAAGGGAATGCTCAGTGGAGCCCAACAGAAGGAATGGGAGTCCAAGGAATCCATAACCAATCAACTAAGTGATTTGAGAATAAACACTGAATACCAAATTAAGGAAGTAAAGAAGTCCTTACAAGATCTAGAACAAAGTTCTAACAAAGAATATTAAGCTCTCAAAGCCAACCAATTAGAAGGAAAAGAAATCAAAAGCAAAGTAGAAAGTCTTGAGAGTAGAATAGACCATGCAGAAGATCGAATCTCGGGGATTGACGACAGCCTAGATATTATAGAGAATGAACATACAACCATCCAACACAAATCCATGAAATATGGTAGATCTATTCAACACTTGGAAGATACCATCAGAAGGCCTAATCTGAGTGTAGAGAAGAACCTAGAGACAGAAGTTAATGGTCTAGGAAGTTTGTGTAACAGCATCCTAGCAGAGAACTTCCCAAACATGCAAAAAGATAGGCCTATTCAGATACAAGAAGCTGTTAGAAGCCCAAATAGACCAGACCAGAACAGGACATACCACGGTCACATTATAATCTGTACAGGATCAATTTAGGCAAAGGAAAAGATCCTTAAAGCTGTCAAGGAGAAAAGATCAATCACCTATAAAGGGAAAACAAATAGAATCACTTCAGATTTCTCAGCAGAGACAACCAAGAATACTGTACCCACCTAAAATCTCCTTCATTATGGAAGGTAAAATAAAAATGATCCATAGCAACAAAAAATTGAAACAATATATCTCCACCAAACCAGCCCAACAAAAGATCTTAAAGATGTCCTACACATAGAAAACCAACAAGACCACAATAAAGGCCAGGAAACCATACCCAAGAATCCAAGAACCATAGGTAGAACCCAGTAGCTGCAACCCCAAATTAGGTGGATAAAATGGCAGGAACTCCCAAATACCTCTCACTCCTATTTCTCAACATTAATGGACTTCACTCTCCAATCAAGCGACATACACTCTCTATTTAGATTAAAAAGCAAGATTCTTCTATCTGCTGCCTTTAGGAGTCACATCTTGCCCATAAAAACAAACACATTTTCAATGTGAAAAGCTGGAACAAAATCTACCAAACAAATGGCCCCCATAAACAGGCGGGAGTTGCAATCCTAATACCATATAAAATAGATTTCAAATTAAAATTAGTGAGAACAGATAAAGAAGGTCACTACATACACATTAATGGAGCTCTCCTTCAGGAGGACATTACAATTCTAATTATGTATTTACCAAACAAAGGAGCACCGAAATTTATCCAAGAAAAACTACTTTATCTCAAATCTCATATACATCCAAAGACATTAATTATTGGAGACTTTAACACACCACTATCCACACTAGATAGACCAACACGGCTAAAACTCAGCAGAGAAACTGTAGACCTAAACAACTGCATAAATCAACTAGATTTCAGAGACATCTAACAAATATTTCACGCAGCAGCATCAGAATACATGTTCTTTTCAGCAGCACATGGAACATTTTCTAAAATAGACCACATTTTAGTCACAAAGCAAACTTGTCCAATTTCAGAAACATTGAAGTCATACCATGCATTCTCTCAGATCACAAATAAATAAAATTAGAACTCAAAACCAAAAGCCACCAAAGAAAATCCTGTAACACATGGAGGCTGAACAACACACTATTTAATCACCAGTGGGTCATGGAAGAGATTAGAAATGAAATTCAAGTGTTCATGATATTCAACAAAAATAAGCACACAAACTACCAGCTCCTCTGGGACACAGAAAAGGCAGTACTCAGAGGCAAGTTTATATCTCTGAGTTTGTACATCAACAAATTGGAGAAATCTGAAACCAACAATTTAATGAGACAGCTGAGCCTCCTTGAAAAAGAGCAGGAAGATACCCCCAATCCAGTAGGCAGAAAGAAATAATTAAAATTAAATCAGAATAAATGAATTAGAATCCAAAAGAAACATAGAAAGAATCAACAAAACAAAGAGTTGGTTCTTCGAAAAAATTAACAAAATTGACAGACCCTTAGCAAATCTTATCAGAGAAAGAAGAGAACACATCCAATTATAAATAAACTCAGAGATGCGAATGGAAACAGTACCAAAACAACCAAGATTCAGAACATTATAAGGGAACACTTCTCAAAACTTTATGCTAATATGTTTGAGAACTTGGCAGGAATGGACCTTTTCCTAGCAAATATTATGATGCCAAAACTAAACCAAGATGATTTAAACCATATTAATAGGCCCATATCAAGGATGGAAATAGAAACAGCAATAAGAGACAGCCCATCTAAGAAAAGCCCAGGACCAGATGGTTTTACAGCGGAATTCTACAAGGCCTTCAAACAGAACTCACATCAATACTCCTTCAACTCTTCAATGAAATTGAAAGAGAAAGTGCACTACCAAATTCATTCCATGAAGCTATAATAACCCTCATCCTAAAACCAGGCAGGGACTCATCAAAGAAAGAGAACTATAGACCCATATTTGATGAACATTGATGAAAAACTTCTCAACAAAATTTTTGCCAATCCACTTCAATTCATGAAAAAATCATACAACATGATCAAACAGGATTCATTTCAGGGATGCAAAGCTGGTTCAATATACTCAAATCAATTAACATAATTCATCACATCAACAGGAGCAATGATAAGAAACACATAGTTATCTGAATAGATGCAGAAAAAGCAATTGACAAGATCAAATGTCCCTTTATGATGAAGGTTCTGGAAAAACTAGGAATCCATGTTACCTTCCTCAATACAATAAAGGCTGTATATGACAAACCTACAGCCAGCATTATACTTAATCGTGAAAAACTAAAGTCATTTCCTCTGAACTCTGGAAAGAGACCAGAATGCCCACTCTCTCCACTTCTCTTCAATCTAGTATTAGAATGCCTAGCTACAGCAATAAGACAAGATGCAAACCGAAAAGGGATCCAAATAGGGAAAGAAGAAGTAAAACTCTTCCTCTTTGCAGATGTCATGATTTTGTATTGAAAGAATCCCATAGACTCCACTCCCAAATTACTCAAGCTAATTCAAAATATTGGCAAAGTATCAGGGTATAAAATTAACCTTCGGGGCTGGAAAGGTGGCTCAGTGGTAGAGCGCTTGCCTTGCATGCCTGAGGTCCTGGGTTCGATTCCTCAGCACCACATAAGGAAAAAGCCGGAAGTGGCGCTGTGACTCAAGTGGTAGAGTGCTAGCCTTGAGCTGAAGAGCTGAGGGACAGCGCTCAGGCCCAGAGTTCAGGCCCCATGACCGGACCCCTCCCAAAAAAAATTAACCCTCAAAAAGCAATGGCTTTTCTGTATACCAACAATGAGAATAGTGTGGCTGAAATTAAGAAAGTATCTCCAATCGTAATAGCCCCACAAAAAAGAAAATACCTAGGAATTAACTTAACCAAAGAAATGAAGGAACTCTAAGATGAAAATTTTAAAAACCTAAAAAAGGAAATCAAAAGAGATCTTAGAAAGTGGCAAAAACTCCCATGCTCCTGTATTGGAAAGATAAACATCATGAAAATGGCAATACTTCCCAAGGCTATCTACAAGTTCAATGGGATACCTATCCATATTCCAACTTCATTCTTCAAGGAAATTGAAGAGACAATCCAATAATTCATATGGAACAGTAAAAGACCCGAATAGCAAAAATGATCCTTAACAGAAAGAACAGTGCTGGAGGAATATTAATACCAAATTTCAAACTCTACTACAAAGTCATATTAATCAAAACAGCTTGGTACTGGCACAAGAATAGACCTCAGGACCAATGGAATAGAATTGAAAAACAGAGATGAACCTACAGACCTATAGCCATCGAATCTTTGATAAGGGACCTAAAAATTTAAGGGAAGAAAAATAGCCTCTTCAGTAAATGGTGCTGGCAAAATTGGTTAACTACTTGTAGAAAACTAAAGCTAGATCCTTATATATCACCCTGCACCAGAATCAACTCCAAATGGATTCAAAGACCTCGGAGTCAAAGCAGACACCCTGAAAACATTATAGGATGGAATAGGAGAAACACAAGGTCTCCTTGGCACAGGCCAACTTTTCTTAATAGAGATCCAGAAACACAAGAAATCAAAGAAAGATTGGACAAATGGGATTGCATGAAATTGCAGAGCTTCTGCATGGCAAAGGACATAGCTTGCAAGATCAATAGAAAGCCTATGGATTGGGAGAAGATCTTCACTAGCCATACAACAGACAAGCGTCTCATATCTAAAATATACCTGGAACTTAAAAAATTAAATCTCCCAACAACAACTCCTCAAAGAAACAACTGCTGGATAAATAAGTGGGCTAAAGACTTAAAGAGAGGGGCTGGGAAGGTGGCTCAATGGTAGAGTGCTTGCCTTGCATGCATGAGGCCCTGGGTTCGATTCCTCAGCACCACATAAGCAGAAAAAGCCAGAAGTGGAGCTGTGACTCTAGTGGTAGAATGCTAGCCTTGAGCTGAAGAGCCAAGGGACAGTGCCCATACCCAGAGTTCAGGCCTTACGACCAACCAAAAAAAAAAAAAAAAGACTTAAAGAGAAACTTCTCTGAAGAGCAGAGAAGCATGGCTAATAGACACGTGAAGAAATTCTCAACCTCCCTCGCCATAAAAGAAATGCAAATCAAAAAAACATTGATATACTACCTCACCTGAGTTAAAATGGCTGTAATTAAGAACTCTAACAACAGGTGCTGGAGGGGATGTGGACAGAGGGGAACCTTACTTCATTGTTGATGGGAGTGTAAACTTGTTCAACCACTTTTGAAAGCATATGGAGATTCCTAAAGACTCCACATAGAGCTCCCCTATCACCCGGCAATCCCACTTTTGGGCATTTGCCCAAATGATCACAAACAAGACCACACTAAAGCTACCAGCACAACTATGTTTATTGCAGCTTTATTTACCATAGCTAAGATGGAACCAACCCAGATGCTCCTCAGTAGATGAATGGATCAAGAAAATGTGGTGTATATACCACCTGGAATTCTATGCCTCCATCAGAAAGAATGATATTGCCCCATTTGTTAGGAAATGGAAAGACTTGGAAAAATTTTATTAAATGAAGTAAGCCAGGCTGAATGAAGCATAGGTCCCATGGTTTCCTTTATTGTCAATAACTAGTATATGTCTGAGTCAAGCAAAAAACGTCAGATAAGTTGATGCTAGTGGAATGAACCTCAAGATAAGTATTCAAATGTATTTTCTGTTTTTTTCCTTTTACGCAATTTTTTCTATCATATTCATAAGATGATTTCTATGTTGCTTTGTATGTGACTCCCCACAGTATAACCAATACTTTCACTGTACTTGATGTTAGTATAATTTGCAGAGGTGAAGGGAAAAAAAAAAACAAATCGTTAACTAGGGATACATGTGGACCCATTGCAACAATGAGCTGTACACGTTGTTATGTCGAAAAACAAACTTTACAACTTTGGTGGGGGGGTGGGGAGAGGTTCGGGTGGGGGGACAAGAGGAGTATGGAAAGGGATGGGAAGGGGAAACAATGAGGAGGCAACAATGTTTGATAAGAAATGTACTTGTTATCTTGCCCATGTAATTGTAACTCCTCTGTAAGGCATTCTTACAATAATAATAATAATAAAATTACATTCAAAGCAGCACAGGCAGAGTTCCCAAGCCAGATTGTCTCCTGCTTTGAATGTTGTGCCTTGACTGCTTTTCTCTGTCAGCTGCTAAATCTCCTCCAGCTCTCTCTAAGGTGGACACCACAGTGGAGGACATCATGGAGAGCAGAGATTGTGACCTGACCATCCCCATCCTGCCAGCTGTGAGAGAGATGATTCCCAGCACCTGTACTGGACTCTAAGATATTCAGAGACCCCAGGCTACCTCAAGGATCCTTTCTCTGCAACCTGAAACTTGGGACGGGGCGGATGTGATGGACTATCATGTCTGGCCCCATGGGGAGGAGAGTAGGCCCCTTGAACCAGACACTCAGCTCAAGGCAACCTCATTCACACCTGAATGGGGAATTGAGTGCCACAGAGCTGGTCAGCCGCTGGACAGATATCTTTGAGAAGATAGACATCCCAGAGGCCCCAGAATCCAGACAGTACATTGTGGCTCACATCCTCGGAGCCAAAATAGATAAGTGAAGTGGCACCAGAAGGCCATGAAGAGGGAGGAGGGAGTACAGTGCGAAAACTACATCAGGCTCTCCCCAACAGAGGATACTTATCTGAATCAGATGGGACTTTTCTGTAGTATTGTCATAGACAGATACTCATTTATTTTTCTACAAACAGTTACAGAGTGCGCCAGGCTTTGGGTGGCCATAGACAATGAAAGGTTCCATGACTGGTTCCACAGAACATGAAGAAACCTTGGTTTGAGCTGGATGCTGGTGCTTCACACCTGCCATCGTAGCTATTTAGGAGGTTGAGATTGGAGGATTGAGGCTTTTGGCCCAGGCAGGAAAGCCTGTAAGACTCTTGTCTCCAATTAACTACCAAAAACAAAACTCCAGAAGGGGATGTGTGGCTCAAGCCCTAAACTGCTAGCCTTGAGTAAAAAGGCTCAGGGACAGCACCTAGACTATGAGTTAGAGGCACAGGACTGACACAAAGAAAGGACAGAGAGAGAGAGAGAAAGTAGGGAAGGACAGAGTGAGAAAAAGAGGAAAGGAGGGAAGAAGAGAAAACATGCAAGCCTTGGTTTGGAGTCCCTGGAACAAGGGAGCCAACCATTCACAATTTCTGTGGGGACAGTTTCAAAGACTAAAGCCAGTATGTAGAACCAAGCCACTGACCCCTTAGCAACTTCATGACATCCAGGAGCTGTGTGGTCACCGATTGCAGAGGAAAGTAGCCTCGGGTAGGTCCTAGGGCTCAGGGTTTTTTTTTTTTTATCATCCCCAACCCCAAGGAGTTTATTTTCTGGTCAGATAAAAAGAAAGTGTCCAAGGGTTAGGGAGGTATTGGGGTGAGGGAGTGTCAAGAGTGGGGAGGCAAGGGATAAGCAGGAAGATAAAGATGGAGGATGATCCTAGGTCAGGTGTATCAGACATTGGAGTCATGATCTTACCTGACAACCTAGACTACCAGTGATAGAGCCTTTGATCCAGCCACGCTGCTATTAAAAGATCTGACACCTTGAGTTCACCATTGATGACCTGGCCGTTGTTCACTGCAGGATGCCTGTGCAGTACATCCTTGGGGCTGGGACTTCCCAGGGCTCACTCTGAAGATGACACCCCCGGTGCTCATTCCTGCACCAGAGACAGAGGTAAGCATGCCACTGTCACAGGACAGCCTGGGAATGATGGTGGGAGTTGGGACTCATGTCACCCTGACACTTCATAGAGAGGGTGCTAGCGCCCTGTGCCTGCCATTCTCAGAGGCAGAAGTGGATCTCTTTGCTGGCTCAGTCTTTAGTCTACATGGCAGATCTGGGATTCAGAGAGGGCAGACTGAATGTGGGGCAGGGCTGGGTAGAGGCTGGTGGGAAAACCAGAGGCACTGGGCTCTGAGCAGGGTTGTTTCTTTGATAATACAACACAGGAACACTCCTGGGATAGAACAGCCTTTCTCACCTTGCCAAGAGGGACATAGAGACCTCCATTCTCCATCCCTTGACCAAAAACCCTTTGGTTCCCATATCATGTGTTTGGATAACTAGATCTCATCTCACTGCCCAGTGTTGAGTCAGGACAGTGAGAGATCCTGATTCTTTGATAAGGTCATTGGATCCTCAGTATGAGATTATACTTGAATGTCCTAACTTGGTGCATGGTCAGTCCCATCTAAGACTGCCATGATGTAGAACAAAGAATCTAGAGAATCAGAGCCGGATAGGGTCTGTTCTGGGAGGCTTGAATATTATGTGTTAGCTTTGAGCTCCAGTGTGCCCACCTGCTTCCCTTTCTTGGGTGGGTCTATGCTAGAAAAAGCTTGAAACTAAGGTGTGGGTCTTGTCTTTGATGCTCAAAGCTAGCACGCTACCATTTGAGCCACAGCTCTACTTCTAGCTTTTTTTGGTGTTTAATTGGAGATAAAAAGTTCTCATGAACGTTCCTGCCAAGGGTGGCATCCAACTGAAGTCCTCAGATCTCAGCTGCCTGAGGGGATAGGATGACAAGCACGGAAAAACATCTTTGGCTATGTGCCAGTAGCTCATGGTTGTCATCCTAGATACTCAGGAGCTAAGATCTGAGGATCATGGTTCAAAGCCATCTTGGGCAAGAAAGACCCTGAGAGTCTTATCTCCAACAAACTACCAGAAAACCGGAAGGGGTGCTGTGGCTCATGTAGTAGAGTGCTCGCCTTGAGCTGAAGAGCTCAGGGACAGCACCCAGGCCCTGAGTTCAAACATCACAACCGAAAAAAAGAAAAAAAGTAAAATATGTTTGCCTGCAAATATGTGGAGGTGTGTGTGTGGGTGCTTTGATTGAGAGACCAGGTGCTGACCTCACTGTACAGACATTTCTAAGAACTCCTCAAGTTTGCCCGTTTGAAGCCACAGTAGGATGGGAGGTGCCTTACCAAGAACACAAGAGGACGAGGCCTGTGGCAGGCAGGGAGTGGTGGGATGGGTGCAGGGGTGGGATTGTTGTATCTGTATTCTCTCAATTGAAGGATGGATTTGGATGCTGGGTGTCAAAGTTTGAAGTCAAGGGTTGCAAGAAGTTTGTGGCCTGACGAATTGGGTTTCCTCTGGGTTTATGAAGGTGGTTGAAGCCTGGGGCTGCCGGTGCTCACAACTGTCATCCTAGCTACTCATAAATCTGTAAAGACCACGGTTCAAAGCCAGCTTGTGCAAGAAAGTCTGTGATACTTGATATCCAATGAACCACCAGAATACAGGACATGGTGCTGTGGCTCAAGTACTAGAGTGCTCATCTTCAGATGAAGAGCTGAAGGACAACACCCTGGCCCAGAGTTCAAACCCCATGACCAACAATAAACAAAGAGGTCGCCTGATTTTTCCACATAGCAGTGTGTATGGTAGGAAATTCCATGCTGTGTTATGAGATATTACAGATATGTGAGAGGCTCAATGTTGTGTCTACAGTTATTCTGAGTATGATAGTGCCATCTTCACGCAGGTCAGATGTGATCCTAATGGAAGGAGTTCATGGTTCTGTTCTCAGGAACTGCTGAGGCTGTGGAATGTCCGTGTGTATCTGTGTGTATGTGTGTGTGTGTATGAGTGTGTGTGTGTGTGTGTGTGTGTGTGTGTGTAATTTTCCCTCGTCTTTCTCTGTCCCCTTCCTGGCTGCCTGGCTGCCCCTTTCTGACCTCAGATGGTGACCCTCCTCCACACCGACCTTGCCTTTAGCCCCCTATCAGGGCCTACAATGAGTCCTAAATTGCCAGAGGCCTGTGTTCCAACTTTTCTCTGGGGCCCAAGTCTGGCTGTCCCAATATTTGGCCACCTCCAGGGGATTCTGGAAAAGCAGTGCCAGCTGGCATAGGTCTCCCCTGCCTCAGACAGAGGGCCTCCGTTATACGATGTCCTGTCCTTTTCCTCAGCTGGGCCTCTGGCTGCACATCCCTCTCAGCAGGCTTGCAGTGGCTTGGGGAATGGGTGGTTGCTGGTGGCTCTGGCCAACTCGATCTTGACATCTGACTGAAGGTCGCTCAAGCAAGGAGGATCCAGGGCTACATGAGAGGTGAGGCCAAGGTGGCTTAGAAGTATCTGTCAGTGTCTAGGAAATGTAAACGTACTTTATTGCAGGAAAGTTTAACTTCCAGCACCAGCTGGACCTCTCAGGTCTTGCTACACAATTCTGGATACCCAGAATACAGGAGGCACAGACTTTACATTCTAGGGCCAGGGAACTGGAGGATGAGAGACTGGTATGGCCAATACCTCAATGTTCTGGGGCATTAGCCTTGACCTGGCTATGCCCCCGCTTGTGTATGTTCACTTCTTAACCCAGTGTTGGCCACACACCAGCCACTTGTGGCAGTACTATGGAAGGGGCAGGAGTGGAAGTGAGATCTAGGATGAACAAAATCTGGATTTATGGCCTGTGGGGTGGCAAAGGGTGTCTTAAAAAAAACTTAGAGCTGGAACTCGGGGTCTAGGCACTGTCCCTGAGCTTCCTTTGCTCAAAGGTAACATTCTACTACTTGAACCACAGTTCACCTTTCATCTGTTTTACTTGTTTAGTGGAGATAAGAGTCTCATGAACTTTCCTGCGTGGGCTGGCTTCAAGCAATCATCCTAAGACCTCAGCCTCTTAAGTAGCTAGGATTGCTGGTGTGAGCCACAGGCACCTGCTAAGGATGTTCGTGTGTGTGTGTGTGTGTGTGTGTGTGTGTGTGTGTGTGTGTGTGTGTGTGCATGTGCACGTGCACACGCGCATGTGAGTTTACCGGGACTTGAACTCAGAGCCTAGGTGCTGTCCTTTAGCTTGTTTGTACAAGGTTGGTGCTGTACCACTTGAACTACAGTAGCTCTGCTTCCCAGGTTTTGGTGACTCATTGGAAATAAGAGTCTGCCCAGGCTAGGTTTGAATCTTGATTGATCCTCAGGTGTCATCCTTGAGTAGGGAGGATGACAGGCATGACCAACAGGTGCACAGCTGATAATGGCCTAGAAGCTCCTGAAAGCTTTTCTTTATTTTTACTGTGCCAGTACCAGGGCTTGAACTCAGGTTTTGGGCTCTGGTCTCTTAAATTTTTCCCTCAGTGCTGGCACTCTACCACTTGAGCCACAGCTCCGTTTCTGACTTTCAGTAGTTCATTGGCAAGAAGAGTCTCGATAACTTTCCTCCCCTGGGCTGGCTTTGACCCACGATCTCTGAGTAGCTAGTATTCTCTTGAGTAGCTAGGATTTACAGGGGTTGAGCCACTGGTGCATTGTGTAGAAGGTTTTCTTAAGCAAGAGTTCTTCCCTGACTCCTCCATGCAAAGGAGGCCTGAAGGTCAGGAGCTGTGAAAATTAGGCTTCTAGCCACAGGAAATGGCTGGGGTCCATGGAGAAAAGTCAAAGTTAATCTTCCCCCTGGGCCCCATTCTGGGCCCCACCCTCTGCCCTACCTGTGACTCAAGTACAAACCTTGACCCACCCTTGAATGTTCTGCTAGACTTGTCTGAGGCCAAAGAACCTTCATTCCACCCACACTACCTGCTCTACACCACACCTCAGGACCTTTGCCCATGCTGTGTACCTTCTGCCTGAGCCTCTCTATCCTGTTCCACATCTTAGAACTCCTGTGGAATTTTGGCACTGCTTATATCAACTAGTGAATCAAATTTTTCCTTCCCTTATGCATCATTTTTTTTAAAATATTGAGTTGCTAGAGATGGAACTTGTGCATACTGACTGGCAAATGCTCTATATTGGGGGGTGTGTGTGTGTGTGTGTGTGTGTGTGTGTGTGTGTGTGTGTGTGTGTGCCACTCCTGGGGTTTGAATTCATGGCCTAGATGCCATCCCTGAGTTTTTATGCTCAAGGCTAGCATTCTACTACTTGAATCACAGCTCTGGCTTTTTGGGTGCTTAATTGGAGAAATGAGTCTCATATAGACTTTCCTGCCTGCACTGGCTTGTAGTTATGATCCTGAGATCTCAGCCTCCTGATTAGCTAAGATTACAGGGGTGAGCCACCAGCACCTGGCCTCTACCTGTCACCTATAACCTCAGCCCTTCTCTGAGTCCCAGAAGAGTATGTCTCACCAAGGTCACATTTTTTTTTGCCAGTGTTGGGGCTTGAACTCAGGGTCTAGGCATGTTCTTGAGCTATTTTTGCTCAAGGCTACATTCTATCAGTTAAGCCACAGTACCACTTTTGGCTTTTTCTGTTTATGTTGTACTGAGAAATCAAACCCAGGGCTTCATGCTTGCTAGGTAAGCACTCTATCATTAAGCCACATTTGCAGCCCAAGGCTCACTTCTAACAGGAGCTATGAGGGTGGTATTTATTTGAGTACCTTTTTCAGCACAGAAATCGCTGGCCATTTCATATCTTTGCCAGGATTTGGGACCAGCCTGAGACTCGGCAATAAGGAATGATGAATGAGTGATAGCCACCATGCCCCAGAGATCTAGGCTCACATCCTACAGATGGATAGAGAATACGGAGACAGAACCTTCCACAACTCCTACAGCCTGGGAACTGCAGCCTCCCTGGAGGCAGTGGCTGGCTGCTAGATGTTCCAGTGGGACACCTCAGCCAGAACATAATGGACTTGTTGCATATGCCAGCCCAGGCAAGCCTTAGGAGCTTCAGTTATTAAATGGCAGAGAAGGGTGCTTTGTTCAAGCTACTTGCTCAGACTTAGTACTCTCTGAAGCCTTGTCCCAGCTTTTCCAGGTTGGGGGTCTGGGCATGGGCAACCTGCTGAATGCCCATCATCCATACATCATCAATCCATACACCGAGACATGGGGTTACTGCCTTCTTTTTTTTTTTTCCCCCTTTGGCAGGTCAGAGGTTTAAATATGAGCGTAGGCCCTATCCCTGATCTCCACTTTCTCAAGGAAAGTGCACTCCCCTTGAGCCACAGCTCCAATCCATGGGGATATTTTCCTGTGATCTCTTAGAAATAAGAGTGTCAGGACTTTCCTGCCCTGGCTGAATTCAAATTGTCTTTCTCTACATCTCAGCCTTCTGAGGAGCTAGGATTACATACAGGAGCCACTGACAACCTGGCCTCCTCCTCCTCCTCCTCCTCCTCCTCCTCCTCCTCCTTCTCCTCCTCCTCCTCCTCCTCCTTCTTCTTCTTCTTCTTCTTCTTCTTCTTCTTTTTAATCGTGACAATCTTAAATCTTCACAGTGTCATTCCAATGGTTTGCATTCGAAATAAACTACCCAGCCCTGGAGTTCGAATGCAGGACTGCCACACACAAATGGAGGGAGATCCTGACAAACAAGTTTCTATTTATGTGAATACTATCAAAATAATAATTAAATTTGCAGTTATTTCATGATTCTATTTTAGAACACAAAAGTTATTGAATTTATATCTTCCATTTTAGCACCATGCTATGATTCCCCTAATGGAAGGATATTGACTAATTTTTAATTAATGTTTTTATAAGTATTCAACCCTGATACTTCATTCAATGGAGACATAACTTAATAACTAATAATTGGTAATTATATATATATATAATTTAATTATATCCTCACATTCTTTCTCTCTCTCTACACACACACACACACACACACACACACACACACACACACACACACACACACACATATACAGCAATCTACACATCTATCAATGTATATATTGGGCATTACTCTGGCTGGATCACAGGTCCTCAGAACTTCCTGGCAGCTGGTGTGCTAAGACTGTAACTCCATTTATGGATTGGCCATTGTAGGTTGTGAGTTGAAATCCCAGCATGGCCAGAAGTTTATTCATGGATTAAGGAGCTACTTTTGACACATTTTTTTCCTGAAAACAAGTCCTGGGTGTCAGTATAATTCATATGCAAATACATCTTATGTGATAGGATGTAATAAATTAAATGTTACATGGGTAATAATACTAAATAAATAAGGGTAATAAACGTCATACTCAATAAAACC
Source organism: Dipodomys spectabilis (assembly GCF_019054845.1). NCBI lineage: Eukaryota > Metazoa > Chordata > Mammalia > Rodentia > Heteromyidae > Dipodomys > Dipodomys spectabilis. The sequence goes on from NW_024870964.1 coordinate 2,552,603, forward strand.
ATGTATGTGAATAGATATCATATATGAATATTATTCTTTCCAGTGCTGGGGCTTCAGTTCAGGCCCTGGGAACTGGTCTGAATTTCTTGTCTTCAAGGAAGGTGAGCTTCCCCTTCACCCACAGTGCCACAGAGTGATCCAGACCCTGAATTCAAATCCCAGGCCTGCCAGAAATATGGTGCAAATTCCAAGCCAGGGCCTTATTTTATTAAGTTTTGGCACAGCATGGACCTTGAACTCAGGTCTCAGCATTTTTGCCACAGATCCTGGAAGCTAGAACCCGAGTTCAAATATCAGAGTTGGCAAAAAATAAATAAATAAAAAGGAGAAGGATAAAACTAAGAAGTTCAAGAAGGTGGTTTTGCATTTTTTTCCCCTTTGCATTGTGACCATACTGGGTCTAAATGACAAGGCCCAGAAAGTGTACATGACCTTGCATACTGATGTTTGGCTGGCTATTATGGAAGCCATAGATAAAACCTCAACTTAGGCCTGGAGGTCGATTCCCGGGACTGCCACTAATGATTGGCGGGAGATTCTAAGAAATGCATTCCAATATACATCCATACAAATGTTATAAAAGTAGCAATTAAATTAGTAGTTAGTGTATGAGAATACTATAAAATTATACACAACAATTATACTACATTGACTAATTTTCAATTAATACTTTATTATGTATTCAACCATGATAGTTAAAAATGGAAGGAATAATTTAATTTACAATAATTGGTAGTAATATATGTAATTTCATAATATACAGACATCATTCTCTTTATATATATATATATATATGCCAATGTACACATTTATCTTTTTATATACTTGTCACTCCTGGGGCTGAGTGGTATAGTGATGGTTAGTATATACAAAACCCTGGATTCAATTCCTTACTACCACATGCACATAAAAATCCGGATGTTGTGCTGTTGCTCAAGCAGTTGAGCACTAACTTTGGGCATAAAACTTAGGAACTGTGTCTAGACAGTTACTCAAGACCCAGGATGGGCATGAAAAAAAAGATTGAATGTTGTGACTGCAACTCTATAAAGATAAGACTTCAAATACCTCATCACAGAGCAAGCCGGGTGTCTGGTGCTGACAGCTGCCATCTAACCTGACTTAGCCAGAGGTATACCACTACAACCAAGCTCCAATCCTTGTACAATCCTTGTACAAGAGAAAATAGGTACAGTGTTCATGTCCTGAGTTCAAGCTCCAGGACTAGTGTATGCACACACACACACTCACACACACACAGAGAGAGAAAGCAGAAGTGAAGCTGTGACACAAAATGGTAAAGCATTAGACTTCTGCCCTGAGCACCCAGGCCCTGTGTTCAACGCCAAAACCTAGCCACCCAAGGTCTAACTAGGAGAAGTCAAAGGTTTCAAAACGTGATGAGCTTCACCAGACGTAGATGACAGGAATTTTGTGATATCCAACACATGCTTCGATTTCACAAGCTTCCAGAAACCTAGGAGAGGCATCATAGGCCCAGCATCACCCTCAATGAAACATTTCATTAGGTTCAGTGCCCTAGTTGTCAGCCAGAAGGACTCCTGAATTATATTGAGCACTGTATCTGAACACCAGAATATAGTCTCACAAAGGGTGGATAAGTGCACAGTACTTGGACTGCCATGGGACATGGCACAAATGACGGTTTCCTGTCAAAGCAGAGCACTGGGAAGAGAGATAGCTTGGGGTACAAAGAGGACTTTTTCTCCTGACCTTCAGAACCTGTCCACACTCCTCCGCACTAATTGGCCCAAATAGAGTTGTTTGTTACACAGCTATACAGGACTGAGGGCTTTGGTCTGCATGTCCAGAAAATGAGAGAGACTTCTTTCAGCAGGCCTGGGATGCAGAGAAACTCTCAGGCTACACTGGAAGCAGTGAGGGGAACCCTGAAACACGCAATGTCTAAAAGCAGTCTCTGTGTTATGAACTCATTGTATTGAATACAAATTTCCTAGGTTGGTGACATTCATCATAGCTACTCTGGAGCTTCACCTATAGGAATACATCCATACATACACAAAGACATGGAGGTACAGGTTGTTTATGAGGTGGCAGGTCCTGGGTTTGAAACATGAGCCTGGGCATTTTCCCTGAGCCCCTTTCAGTCAAGACCAGTGTATTAAGCTTGAGTCAAAGCCCCACTTCTGGGGTTTCCTGTGACCTCTTAGAAATAACAGTGTCAAGGACTTTTTTATGCTGGCTGGATTTAAATTCAGATTCTCTACATCTCAGCCTCCTGAGGATCTGGAATTGCAGTGAGTGAGCAGTCACTGGCACTTTCTTTCTTTTCTTCTCCATATTTTAATCTGGAAAATCTGACTTCTTAATGGGTCATTCCAATGGTTTGAACTTATAAGAGACTACCCAATGTTCTTTATAGCTGCCTTCTCTGAGAAGGATTTTCTCTCCTCATCTTCCACTCTGGTCACAGGTTTGAAGCCAAAAGTGAGAAATGAGTGTCACCGGAGCAAATGTCCACAGGACATGCCAGTTCTGTCACTTAACATTGAGCTGCAGTGAATTTACTCTCTCATGATGAGAGGACTGAAAGCTGGAGCAATCCTCATACTGTCTGCATTGCTTCTTTTGCCTTTAAAGTGATCTAATAATTATGAGTGTTTTGTGTCTCCAACCTTAATTATCTAGAACACACTAGAAGCATCTTCATGTTTCTGTTTTCTCTAGTACCTCTCGACATTTAGACTAAAGGTTTGTGTAGAGTGGCTTCTAGGGGAATCCCTGAGGAAAGCTACTTGAAGCCTCCTCAGGAGATCACCATTCAAAGCTAGTCCTAGCAGGAATTTCTGTGAGATTCTTGTCTCCAATAAACCACCAGAAAACCAGAAGTGGAGCAGTAGCATAGAGGGTAGAGCTCCAGTTTTGAGAGAGAATGTCGAGCAGGTGATACAGGCCAGACCAGGCAGAAAAGCTTGGGAGTTGCTTATTTTATAGGCCTGTGTCATTATATGATGCACATTGAAGCTCTCAGCAGCCTTTATTTACATTTTATTATGAGGCCAATGCAGGAACAGTAACAAATCATTCAGGGGAAAAGAAAATCCTAGTGTATAGAAATAACTGGTATTCAGAAAAATTAAACTTGAGGACACAAACTGTATCATACTTATGTAAAAACTACGATTAAGAAAAAAAGATGAGGGGGCTGGGAATGTAGATTAGTGAGAGAGTGCTTGCCTAGCATGCAAGAAGTCGTGGGTTCTATTCTTCAGTAGCACATAGACAGAAAAAGCCAGAATTGGTGCTGTGGCTCAAGTAGTAGGGTGCTAGGGAAAGTGCCTAAGCTTGGAGTTCAACCCAAGAAATATCAAAGAGATAGCTAGCTAGGTAGGTAGGCAGGTAGATAGATAGATAGATAGATAGATAGATAGATAGATAGATAGATAGATAGATAGATAGATAGATAGATAGATAGATAGATAGATAGATAGATAGATAGATAGATAGATAGATAGAAAAATGATACATCAATCTGGTCTTGGATGTCAGGAGGAAAGAAGGGAACAATTCCCAGTCATGAGGCCTTCTTTATTGTGTCAGGCCACCAGCATTGCCTTCACACAACCACAAAGTAGGAAGACTGTCTCTTTCCCACTTCTCAGACAGCAAAGGGCCCTAGAGACAAGAAGACAAAGCCAGGTTCTAACTCAGGTTCTTGGAAACAGAAGAGAAACGGCCCTGCCTCATCTTGGACTGGGGATTTACATTAATGATGTGGAGAATGAAGGAAGGAGAAAGGACTGTCAGAGGTAGAAGAAGGGCCTTCAAACCTGACAGATGGAGAGTCAAAAACCCACTCCCTAAGACTAGAGAGCAAGGTTTATCTAGTCTCTTCCTCCCCTCTCCCCCACTAAAATGACTCTCTATTGGTAACCTAAAGATAGCCTGAGGCTCCCTTCACCTGAGGGAAGAAGGTTAGTCATTGTTTGAAGAGGCTGAGAAAAGCCTGACCCTGGTGTAACTCTAACAAATGTTTCAGATTTCCTCTCATTGGTGACTGTGCCTGGAATGAATGAGGTGGTTTTTCAGCTCACTTCCCTGTTGAGTGTGTACATTCTGCCTCGTAATCCTACAGGCCTAGGTCTCTGTACCTAGCCTGGCTTTTGAACCTGTTTCTGTCCTTCAAATACAGTGTTACTCTGGAGTTCTTTTGGCTAGCCCGAGTAAGGATTGAATCCTGAGAACTTCATTTGAATCTTTGATGGGTCAGTGATGTTTCTTTCCTTCTATAGCATGAGAACCCTAAGAACATTTAGAATGAAAGTAACTTCTCATCACCAAGGGAAACACACGAAGCTGTTGAACATCTGACCTTTCAGAAGTGGAAGTCAGAGTGTCATAGACTTTCCTGCCCTTGTTGGCTTCACCCTGTGATCCTCAGACCTCAGGCTCCTGAGCTAGGGTGATGGGTGTGAGCTACTTGTGCTCTTCTAGGTTCAGAACTGTAATGACATTGATAATACAAGTCAACTGCTTATCTCAAAGGGCTTGGGGAGCATATTAAGCCTTTCAACATTGGACCTTTCAGATCCCTTTAGCACACAAGGTTATAATGCTAGAGACTGAGAGGCTGGGTATATGGATGTGCAATACTTGAGCCTTAACCTCTGACTCCAATTCTGGTGTACATCAGTGTTCTCTTAATTAGCAAATAGGAAAAGCACTTTGATTAATCCTTACTTGTTTCCAGTTGTGTGTCTTATATCAAGCCTGGGCCCTGTCCATGAGCAATTCAGCTCAAAGCTAACACTCTACCACTTGAGTCACAGCGCCACATGGGGTATTTTTTTGGTGGTATCTTGAACATAAGAATCTAACAGGCTTTCTTTGCCTAGGCTGTCTTTAAACTATGGTCTTCAAATCTCAGCATCCAGAGAAGCTGGGGTTCCAGGTATGAGCCACTGCCATCTGGCCCATTGTTTTTGAGAGTCCTAGGGCTTCTTTTTTTTCAAGGCTAGCACTCTATCATTTGAGACACTCCATTGCTTCTAGCTTTTTCTGTGTATGTGGCACTGAAGATTCAAACCCTGGTGTTCATGCATGTTGAGCGAGCTATTTCCACTAAGCTACATTTCTAGGTTTACAATCTTATCCCACAACTTGCCTGTACTGAAGAAAAGGCTTCTAAGTATAAATCATTAAAGAAATCTCTATAGGAAGGTGTTCAAAGATAAAAACACAAAGCTCATCCTTGAGAAATACTCTAAACATGTGAAGACTATGACAAATGCCTCCATTTAATTATGTATCATGTTTCAACACAAAAAGTTTTAATGAAAAATGAGTCAATGTCCTAAATTATTGTGTATACTTTTATAATAGATGTGAAAAATGTAATAAGTATTATGTGTATAATAATACTAAATAATATAAACAATAAATGAATGAATAAAATAAAAATAAATACAAAATCAATAATAAAAATCATAATATGTAATAAGCATACATATGTAAGTATATATATTACACATGTATAGAGATATCTTTTCCTTTGCAGGGCCTTCATTCAGGCCGTGGGAACTCTAGCCTGAATTTCTTTTCTTCAAAGACAGTGACCTTCGCCTTCACCCATGGTGCAAATGAGTTACCTAGATGGTGAGATCAAATCCCAAAAATGGTAGAAATATTGGTCCAGTTCCAAGACAGTGACTTAATTTTTTAATGGAAGCAGTTATGTTTATTCAATTACATACTGAACATTAAAAAAAGCCATGTAGAATTTTGTACAGCTATTCAGACTTCCTTCCCTTATTCCCAAAGTGCTTCTCTGAACACTACATTGTTTCTTTTTTGTATGTTTTTATTGTAAAAATGTTGTACAGAGGGGTCACAGTTACATGAGCAAGGTCATGAGTATATTTCCTATTGAGCATTGTTGCCTGCTCCTTTGTTTTCCCCCTACCATCCCTTCCCTCCCATCTCCACAACTACTCCCCCTGCCAAGCTCAGTGACTTAACTTTTTAGTTGTGGCTTGACATGGAGTTTGAACTCAAGTAGTGGCAAATCTGCACTTTCCTCACATTGCTACAGACTTACCAAGATCCTGAGTTCAAATCCCTGGCTGGGAAAGAAAACTGAGAGAAATTCCAACTCAGGGAGCTTTATTATTTTTTTAATTTAGTTAAATAATTAATTAATCTTTTTCTTTTTTTCTTTTTTTGGCCAAACATGGGGCTTGAACTCAAGTCGTGGCAACTCTGCCTCAACTTCGAACACTCTAGGCTGGGTGCTGCCTCAGGACCCGTACCCAATCCTGGAATCGTAGACCCAGAGGGCTTGTAGGAAAAAAAAAAAAAGTGGGATAGCACGAAAAGTGGCGAGCTGCAGAGGGCTGGGAGTTTTACGTTTTATTCTTTGCACGGTGACCATCCTGAGTCTGAATGAGACAGACGGCTGCAAAGTGGACATGACCTGCCATATCTGAAGGCTGGCATGCTATCAGGGAACCCATAGGCCAACCTGTCAAAAAGTGTGACACCTGTTTTCCTTTCCTGCAAGAGTCCTGGGTGTCAGGCATGATTGAGAACACATCTACAAATCTAGATGCTATGTGATAGGATGTAAACAATATAATACATAGTTAGGTATCATCACAGTCAATAAAATGAATGGTAAATAAATGAATTAAACAAAAAATATAATGAATAACCACCACATACATAATATAGGCTGAATATCTGTATGGAAGTTCAATCCTATCTTTAAAATGTATATAAATAGTACGTTTTCCAGGGCTGGGGCTTGAATTCACGCCTAGGGAAGAAGCCTGACTTTCTGGTCTTCAAGCGTGGTGAGCTTCCCCTTCCCCAACTGTGCAACAGAGTTACCTAGACCCCGTGTTCAAATTCCAGGCCATGAAGACAAAAATAGGCCACAAATTCTAAGCCAGAGAGCTTCATTAGCATTTTAATATGTTTTTAAGTTCATTTCTCCTTTATTTGATACATTTTGATTTTATAACACGTTTTTCAGAAAAGGTTTTTAAACTTTTACATTTCAGTATAGCACATTGGTGTTTCTATTTTGACCATCTGCCATGAAGAGTGAGAATGAAAATAAGGATATCATTTTTCCCTAGATGGTCGGAACAGTTGAATTTATTTCTATTTAGAGTTATTTCTATAATTATAAACTCTCTGCATTTGTGTCATGTTAGTTTTCCTCAGCGCCTAACACGAAATACACTAGGGGGTTCCTGATAGCACAAAAGGTTGGGTTTCTGAATAAAAATTCATTTCTGTGAGGACAGTAGGTAATTGTAAGCATTTTGGGAATAAACTGGATTGTAAAATGAAAAACAAAAACATTGGGACTGGGATGAAGCTCAGTAGTGGAGTATTTGCCTAAAGAGCATAAGACTCTGGCAGAAAAGTTTCCTAAAGCTTAGAATGTTAGAATTTTATGATCTGTATGAACAAACTTTTTGTTTTTTGATCGTGGGCCTGAACTCAGGGGTTATCCCTGTAATCTTCAGCTCAATGCGAGCAATCTACTGCTTGAGTCACATTGCTACTTCTGGTTTTCTAGTGGTTTATTGGAGATAACAGTCTCACGAACTTTCCTGTCCAGGCTGGCTTTGAACTGCCATCTGCAGATCTCAGCCTCTTGAGTAGCTAAGATTACAGGCATGAGCCACCTGTGCCAGGCACGTGAACAAACTTCTTAAAGATGGATTCTGAGAAAAGAAACTTGGAATACAATTTTAGTATAAATAACTTATGATGCCATGGTTAAGGCACTAATTCAGAAGTATTTATTCATTTACTGGTTTCTTAGTTTATTTAAAGGTATGTTTTATATATATATATATATATATATATATATGCATTATTAATATATATACATATATATTATTAAAATCATAGATTTGAAGTGTACCTAAGAGCATATGTGCTCATGTAAAGTTATACAACTGCACAAGCTTCATTTTTTTTTTTTTCCAGGTTGGTTGGTACCATAAATTAGGTGGGATTTTTGTACTGCTGTTCTGTTCTCTGTTTTTGGAAGATTTCTCTCCCTTTTATCCCTCTGTCCCCCCCCCACCCACCCATCACTGCACTTGAACTCAGCTTGCTCTTTCTTGGCTTGGTTGTTCATAGCTGATTTTCTACCACTTCAACCATACCTGTAGCCGGGCTTTTTTCCAGTTAATTGGAGATGATTTCTCTCAGGCATTTTTGCCTTCATTGGCTTTGAAATTTCATCTTCCAGTTGTCAGCCTCCTGAATAGCTAGAATTACAGATGTGAGCCTTTGGTGTGCCTAGGGATAAATTAGACTTTGGTTGGTGTATTCTTTCTGTTTTTCTAAGCATGGGATCATCTACTATAGAATTTCTGTGAATATCCTGGGTCTGAAGTAAGTTATAATATATATATGCAAATCTGTATAGTTCTCATAAGATGTAATGAATTTAATACGTGTTATAAGTGTAGTAATAGTCAATAAATATAATGAATGAATAATACAAAAATAAATACCCTCAAAGCAATATGCAGTAAACGTAAGTATGTAGATATTCATCATTTTTTTAAATGTGGATGAATATTCTTAACAGGGCTAGGGATTGAATTCAGGCCTAGGGAACAGGCCTGAATTGCTTGTATTCAAAGAGGTGAGTTTCTCCATCCTCCACAGTGAATTGGAGTTTCCCAGACTCCAAGTTCAAATCCCAGGCCTAGAAGAAAAAAAATTAGCACAAATTCCAAGCCAGGGCGCTCCATTAGTATTTTTAATATTTTTAAAATTTTAAAATTTATTTTATTTTTATATTATTTATTTCAATTTATTTATTTATTTATTTGTTTGTTTGTTTATTTATTTTGTCAGTCACGGGGCTTGAACTTAGGTTGTAGCAACTCTGCCTCAGCCTCCATCATCCTAAGCTGGGATGGTGCAGCTTCTGGGCCCACAGCCATTCCTTGGATCCTAGGCCTCAGGGGATGACAGTAAAACAAATTGAAAACGGCACCAAAAAATTGCCGCGAACTGAAGTCTGTCGACGGTTTCTCGGTTTTCCTTCCTTGCATAGTGACCATCCTGGATCCAAATGACACGGCTGCAACCTGTAGGTCACCGGACATTGCTGAAGGCTGGCAGGCTGGCAGCGAAGCCATAGGCCTATCTGGACACCTAGGCCCTGAGTTTGAATCCTGGTCATGCCACTTACAAAGGGCTGGAGAACCCAGGAAACTATTGCCTGTCCATAGGAACACTAGAGGAATGTGATCAATGTCATAGTTGTATGAGTAGTTTGTCAATCAGTCTAACATAAAATTAAACCCAGTATTCACAAGATGTGGATTGATTATAATTCATAGTTTATTATGCATTAAAAGAATGTGTGTGTGTGTGTGTGTGTGTGTGTGTGTGTGTGTGTGTGTGTGTGTGTTTTGTCAGTAGTGGGGCCTGAATTCTGGGCCTGGGCACTCTCTCTCAGCTTTTCAGCTCAGGGCTAGTGCTGTAACATTTGAGACACAGCACCATTCCCAGGTTTTTCTGATCATGCTGTGCTGAGGAATCGAACCCGGGGCTCATGCATGCAAGACAAGCACTCTCCCAGTGAGCCATCTTCCCAGCCCCTAAAAGAATACTATTGATTAAATAGTTCTCACTACATACCTGTGAATCACTAGGAAGGTAGTATATGTCATTGAATACAAGAAAGACATCACTTGCAGTATCTTCATTTTTAAATACATATTTATTTGTATACTACCGTCTGCATAGAAAGTTTTTGCTATTTTGGCCAATCCTGTGTCTCCATCCCAGGTCCTGGGATCCACATGGCATCTGAATGTGCTAGAGGCTGTCATGCTGACACTCACCCATTCATGAGTTGGGCCTTCTAGGCCCTCAGTTCAGGCCCCAGCATTGCCAAAAATGTCTTCTTGGAGTAAGATTTCAAGTGTGATACCTGTTTTCTTTTTCTGTGCAAGTGCTGGGTGTCAGGTATGATGTATATAATATGTCTGCAAAGCTACATGCTATGGAATAGATTTGAATGAATGTAATAAATGTTATAGTAGCACTCACAGTCAGTCCATAAATAAATGGTAAATAAACAAATAAATAATAAAATATCATGAATCATTCCAACAAACACGATATAAACTGAATATATGGATGTAAGTATAAATCATATAATAAACATATCTATGTATGTTGTGTTCTCCAGGGCTGGGGCTTGAATTCAGACCTAGTTAACAGGTTTGAATTACTTGTCTTGAAGGAAGGAGAGCTTCCCTTTCTTCACCCCCCCCCGCCCCCGCAATGCATCAGAGTTACCCAGTTCCCAAGGTGACATCCCTGGCCTGGCAGACAACAAAATGTCATGAAATCCAAGAGAGGGAGCTTCAGTAGTATTGTTAATTAATTAATTTATTGCTAAGTACGGGGCTTGAACTCAGGTGGTGGCAACTCTGCCTCAGTTTCCATCACCCTAGGCTGGGATGGTGCAGCCTCTGGACCCACAGCCATCCTGGGTCCTAGGCCTTGGGGGCTGACAGGAAAACAAAATGAAAACACCACCCAAAAAAGCCGCAAACCACAGAAGGTCAGCAGTTTCTGTTTTTCTTCCTTGCACGGTGACTATCCTGGGTCTGAATGACATGGCTGCAACTTGTAGGTCACCTGGTATTGCTGAAGGCTGGCGGGCTGTCAGTGAAGCCATAGGCCAACCTAGACACTAGGCCCTGAGTTCTAATCCCGATCATATCATTTTAAAGGGGCTGAAGAGCCTAAGAAACTATTGCCTGTCCATAGGAACACCAGAGGAATGTGATCAATGCCATGGTTGGATGAGTAGTCCCTCAATGAGTGTAGCATAAAATTAGACCCAATAATCCAGGACACAGATTGATTTTAATTCATAGTTTATTATGCATTAAAAGAATGCTATTGGGGGCTGGGAAGTTGGTGCAGTGGTAGAGTGCTAGCCTTGTTCTGAAGAGCTGAGGGACAGCACCCAGGCCCAGAGTTTAAGCCCCACATCCAGACCCAAAGGAAAAAAAAAAAGAATAATATTGATTAAATGGAATCCTCACTAAATACATGAGAATTAGTAGGAACGTAGTATATGTCATTGAATACTAAATAGACAGCTCTGGCAGTACCTAAATACCTAAATTTGTATTTATTTATATAACACCATCATCATAGAAAGTTACTGCTATTTTGTCCAAACCTGGGGCTTGATCCTAGGTTCTGGGATCCACTTGGCAGCTGAATGGGCTAGAGGCTGCAATGCTGACACTCACCCATTCATGGATTGGGCCTCTCAGGCCTTCAGATCAGGTCCCATAATTGTCAAAAATTTCTTCCTGGTGTAAGATTTCAAGTGTGACACCTGTTTTCTTTTCTGTGCAAGTTCATAATATGTCTGCAAAGTTACATGCTATGTAATAGATGGGAATAAATGTAATAAATGTTTTAGGTGCACTTACAGTTCATAAAATAAATGCAAAATAAACAAATCAATAATAAAACATAATGAATCACTCCAACAAACACAATATAGAGTGAATATATAGATGTAAGTATAAATTGTATTTTTAACAAGTCTATAAATTTTATGAGGGGTTGAATTCAGATCTAGGGAAGAGTTTATTTCATGCACGATTCTCATAGGAAATGATAGGCAAGACATATGGCACAACGATTATTTTTAATTAAGAGTTCGTGAAGTGTGACAATAAGAATCACATTCAGGAACTGGAGACAATGGGAAAGATCCAAGAATCAATACTCACATGTTAGATAGGATTCCAACACAGCCCGCCACATCTCCTACTCTCCCGCCACATCTCCTACTCTGTCCAAATAGGTATTTATTAGCATACTAGCTTCAGCTTATGAATGGATGAATATTGTGCCACCGGGGATCGATCTCAGGTCCCGGGTACAACCTACCTCTTTCGTTGCTCACAGGCCAGTATCCTCACTTAGACCCTTTTGCCAATTGGGCCTGCTAAGCTCTGAGTTCAAAACCCAATACTGCCAAAAGATGAAATCTGATGTGAGAAGCCCATCGATCCACCTATTTTCCTGTCCTGTGAAAATCGTAGGTCTCAGGGAGGATGGAGAATTTTATATAGGCAAATCTATAGCCATAGGAAAAGGTTGTCATCTGTGTTGGCACAGTTATGTCTGTAATCATACTCAATAAAACACAAAATGCATCCATGACTAAGACACACAATAAAAAGAGTAACTACACTGAACATATGATGCATTCCACACATGTATGTAAATAGAGATCCTATGTGTAAAATAGGTTGGTATATTATTTTTGCCAGTGCTGGGGCTTCAAATCAGACCCTGCAACCTGGCCTGATATTGTAGTCTTCAAGGAGGGTGAGCTTCTCTTTCCCCCACAGTGCCATAGATTTACCCAGACTTGAGTTAGAATCCCAGCTGTGGCAGAAAAATTGTGTGAGTTCTGATCCAAGGTGCTTTATTTTATTATTATTATTATTATTACCAAGGAGAGGATTTCAACTAAGTTTGTGGAAACTCTGCTTCAGTTTCAATCATCTTAGGTTGGCGGGCTGCCATTGGCCCATAGCCGATCCTGGGATCCTAGGCCTTGAAGTCTTGCAGGAAAACACACACACACACACACACACACACACACACACACACACACACACACACAGAGAGAGAAAAAAAGCCGCGGGATGGATTTTTTACATTTTGTTCCTTTCCACGATGACCATCCTGGGTCTTAATGACATGCCTACAAAGGGTTCTTCAGCTTGCATTGGTGAAAGCTAGCAGGATATTGGGGAAGCCATAGGACCATGCAGCAATGTAGGCCCTGAGTTCGAGTCCTGGTCCTGACACCTACCAATGGGGGAAATCCCAAGAGACTCGTTCCTGTGCATCGAAATACCGATGGAATGTGAGCAAACTCATGATTGAATCAGAAGTTTCTGTGTGCATCAGTCTAGTCTAAAATTAGATGCAATGATCCTAGCATGCTGATTGATCTCAATGAATAGTTCATTAAGCATGAAAAGAATCCTATTCCTTCAATGGTGGCACAGTTACTACCTAAGAATTGGTAGGAATGTAGTTGATAGGTAGATGTCTCTGGCACTCTATACAAATATATATATTTATTGGTATACTACCACCTGCCTATCCATGTATGGCTATTTTGTCCACCCCTGTGGCTCAATCTCAGGGTCTGCGAACTGCCTGGCAGTTTCCTGGGCTAGAAGTTGCTGTGCTGACACACCCATTCATGAATTGGGTCTGCTAGGCCCTGAGTCCAGGTCCCAGCACTGCCAACAATTGGATCATGGAGTAAGAAGCCTAGTGTGACACCTGTTTTCCTTTTCTCTGAGAGTCCTGGGTGTAAGAACTACCTTCAAATTATGAAGGGATGACTGCTGTGTGCCGTCCCCACTCCCCACTCCCTACCTAAGGGCTCCATCTCAAGTCCTGGGAAAGGCCTTCCTCAATAGTGTCTCACAGGCTGGTGTGCTCACATGGACCCATTTGTCACTTGGGTCTGCTAGGCCCCGAGTTCAGATCCCAGCAGTGCCAAAATTCACCCTGATGTCAGAAGCCAATCGTTGCACTTGTTTTCCTTTCCTGTGCAAGTCCTGGGTCTCAGCTAGGCTGGAGAATGCATGGGCCACCCTGTGGCCACGGGGATAGGTTGTTATCCATGTCAGCTCAGTTATACTTGTCATCATATACTCAAGAAAATACACAATACATCCATGAATAGCATACAAAGTAGAATAATTACACTAAATGCACAATGCAGTCCACACACAGATGTGAATATATATCCCATGTTTAAATGATCCATTCAGGACTATTGTGGCCTCCCTGGGGCTGGATCTCTGTTCCTGGGAAAGGCCCAGCTACTTAGTGGCTCACAGACTGGTGTGTTCACCATGACCCATTCACCAATTGGGCTTGCTAAGCCTTGAGTTCAAATCCCAGCACTGCCAAAAGATTCACCTTGATGTGAGAAGCCAGTCATTGCACCTATTTTCCTTTGCTGTTCAAGTCCTGGGTCTCAGCTAGGATAGAGAATGCATAGGTAACTCTATACTCATGGGAATAGGTTGTCATCTAGGTCACAACAGTTATATCTGTCAACCAATACTCAAGAAAATACACAATACATAATGAATAAGACACTATATAAAGAGAATGACTACACCAAATGCAAGATGCTGCCATCCATGTATGGAAATATAGATCCTCTGTTTAAATGATGAATTTATGACTATTTTGGCCCCCACCAGGGCTTCATGTCAGGTTTTGGGAATGGCCTAGCTCCTTAGTTCCTCACAGGCTGGTGTGTTCACCATGACCCATTCTGACCCATTCACCAATTGGGCCTGCTAGGCCTTGAGTTCAAATCACAGCACTGCCAAAAGATTCACCTTGATGTGAGAAGCCAATTGATCCACCTGTTTTCCTGTCCCATGAAAGTCATGGGTCTCAGCAAGGATGGAGAATTCTATATAGACAACTCTATAGCCATGGGAATAAGTTGTCATCCATGTTAACACAGCTATATCTATCACCATACTCAATAAAATACACAATACATCCATGAGTAAGACACAAAATAAAAAGAATAACTACACTGAATGCAAGATGCATATCACATCTGTAGGTAAAGAGAGATCCTAAGTTTAAAAAAGGTTATTTTGTCCAGTGCTGGTGCTTCAAATCATGCCTTGGACCAGGCCTGATATTCTAGTCTTCAAGGATGGTGAGCTTCCCCTTCCCCCAAAGTGCAACAGAGCTACTCAGACTCCAGTTCAAATCCCAGCACTGACAAAAGATTCATTCTGTTGTCAGAAGCCAGTCATTGTACATGTTTTCCTCTCCTGTGAAAATCCCGGGCCTCAACTAGGATGTAGAATGCATAGGCAACCCTATAACCATTGGAACAGGTTGTCATCCATGTCAGCACAGTTATACTTGTCACCACACTCAGTACAATACACAATAACTCCATGAATTAGACACAAAATAAGGAGAATACGTGCACCAAATGCAAGATGTTGGCCACACATGTATGTAAATATAGATCCTATGATTAAATTATGAATTAATTACTATTTGGCCCTCCCTGGTACTCGATGTCAGGTCCTGGGAAGGGCCTATCTCCTTCGTTGCTCACAGGCTGGTGACCCTTGACCCTTTCCCCAATTGGGCCTGTAGGCTCTGAGTTCAAATCCCAACACTGCCAAAAGATGAATCCTGATGTGATAAGCCCATCGATTCACCTCTTTTCCTTTTCTGTGAAAGTCCTGTGTCTCAGCTAAGGTGGAGAATGCTTAGGAAACCCTATAGCCATGGCAATAGGTTGTCATCCATGTAAGCACTGTTATATCTGTCACCTTACTCAGTAAATTGCACAATACTTCCAAAAGACAGACAATAAGGAGAAGTACATCAAATGCAAGATGCTGTCCACACATATATGTAAATTTAGATCCTATGTTTAAATTATGAATTTATGACTATCGTGGCCCACCCTGGGGATCAATGACAGATCCTGGGAATGGCCTAACTCCTTTGTTGCAAACAGGCTGGTCTGTTCACCTTGAACTATTTGCCAATTGGTCCTGCCAGGACCTGAGTTCAGATCCTAGCACTATCAACAATTGGATCATGGAGTAAGAAGCCAAGTGTGAAACCTTTTTTCCTTTTCTCCGAGAGTCCTGAGTGTCAGGCTTGATGAAGAACACGTCTACAAATTTAGATCCCATGTAATAGGATGTCATCAATGTAATAAAGGCAATGGGTGTCATCACTGTAAAATCAATGGTAAAAAATGAATAAAACAAAAAGTACAAGGAACAACCACATCAAACGTGTATGGACTGAGCATCCATAGGTAAGTACAAATCTTGTCTTTACAATGTATATAAATAGTATGTTTTCCAAAGCTGGAGCTTGAATTTTGCTTACAGTACAGGCCTAATTTTCTTATCTTCAAGTACAGTGAGCTTCCCCTTCTTCCACAGTGTTGCAGATTTACCCAGACCCTGAGATCAAATTCAAAGCCTGGCAGAATAAATGGGATGAATTGCAAGCCAGGGAGCTAATTTCTTTTAATTTTTTTTGCTCAGCAGGGGGCTTGAACTCAGATTGTGGCAACTCTGCTTCAGCTTCGATCATCCTATGCTGGGATTCAGCCACTGGACGCACAGCAGATCCGTGGATCCTAGACCCCCAGGGCTTGTGTGGCAAAAATATACAGAAAAATGCGGTGAGATGGCCTTTTTAAGTTTTCTTCCTTTGCATGGTTACCCTCTTGGGTCTGAATGACACTGTTGCAAAGGATACTTCACCTTGCATTGCTGAATGTTGGCAGACTATTGGGGAAGCCATAGGCAATGTAGGCCCTGATTTTGAATCCCCATCCTGACACCAACCAATGACAGGAGATACTAAGAGACTCATTCCCATCCATGGGAATAACAAGGTAATCCTATCAGTGTCACAGTTGAATTAGTTGATCGTGAATGAAGCTCCTATAAAATCAGACCCATCATTTCAGGAGACTGATTTTATTTAATATGTATGAAGCATTAAAAGAATACTATTACTTACAGGAATGCAATGATTTCAGATATTGATTGATTTAATTAATATTTTGTTAAGAATGAAAACGACAATAATTACATGGAGGCATAATAAATACCCAAGAATTAGTAGGAATGTAGTCTATATAACTAAATAATGTATAGGCATCTCTGGCACTCTATAAAGATATTTATTTATTAGAGTACTACCATCTGCATGTCAGTCTGTTCTTATTTTGTCAACCGCTGTGGCTCGATCTCAGGTACTGGGAACTGCCTGTCAGCTGAATTTGCCACAAGATGGCATGCTGACACTCACCCATTCATGAATTGAGCCTTGCAGGCTGTGATTCAGATGCCAGCATTCCCAAACAATGAATCGTGGAGTAAGAAGCTGATGATGACATATGTTTTCCCTTTCTGTGAAAGTCTTGGGTGTCAGGTATGAAGTCCAATATATATACAAAACTATATCCTATGTAATCAATGTAAGCACTGTTCTATGTGTCATAATAGTCAATAAAATGAGCAGTCAATACATGAATAAAACAAAAAATAAAATGAATAACTACACTGAATGCAACATATGTATATAAATATAAATCATATATTTAAAATGCTCACAAATAGGATGTTTTCTAGTGGTGGGCATTGATTTCAGGCTTAAGGAACAGACCTGAATTTCTTGAATTCAAGGAGGCAAGCTTCCCCTTCCCACACAGTGCAACAAGTGTTACCCAGACCAAGAGTTCAAATCCCAGTGCTGGCAGAAAAAATG
The DNA here is from genome assembly GCF_019054845.1 of Dipodomys spectabilis. Classification (NCBI taxonomy): domain Eukaryota; kingdom Metazoa; phylum Chordata; class Mammalia; order Rodentia; family Heteromyidae; genus Dipodomys; species Dipodomys spectabilis. The sequence continues at coordinate 2,569,991 of NW_024870964.1, forward strand.
GCATCTCCATGCTATGTGATGCTCAATTCTTAGGTATTTGGGCTCCATTTAATGAATGTGATTGTTTAAATGCTTCATAAAGTATTAATTAAAATCGACCAGTGTCCTATAATATAATTGTGTATAATTTTAACCTTGAATCATTCAAGAACTCACCATTTAATCATGACATACATCACATTCCATTGGTAATCATATGAATAGTAATGAGTTTCTTGGGATCTCCTGCCATTTGGAGGTTGCAGGACCAGGATTCCAACTGTGGGCTCCAGCTCCTACCACTTAAACCTGAGGATAGGGAACTCACAGGTCTGTCCAAATACATCAGTAAGACCAATGATTAGGCAGGCACCAGTGTCTCCCAGCAGTCCTCCTTGATACTTACAAGGCTGTGATAGGAGGATCATGGTCAAAGTCACCGTAGGCAGGAAAGTCCTTGAGACTCCTACCCAACTTGTGCCAACAAAACCAGAAGTAAAGCCGTGTGGCTCCATTGGTAGAGGGTTAGCCTTGATCAAAAGCAGCTCACAGACTGTGCCCAGATCCTGAGTTCAAGGTCTGGGACTGGGAACAAATAGACATACACAATAATCTGTGCAGCCATCCAGATAAAGCAGGTCATCTTCTTGTCCCCAACTGGATTGCACAGAGTTCCCTGGGAAAGGGGCTGCCATCATCTTGACTCTGCTCATTCTGCCTGCATCACAGGATTCTGGCCACACCTCCATTCTTTCGTGGTTCTTTCTGACCAATGGGATACAAGAATGGTGGCCATGTCCACATTCCATGCTGCCCAGTAGCCCTGGGATTCCCTCTGTTGGTTGACACCATTACCAGCAGTTGAGGAAGGTAGAGGTGGCTGAGTGATGAGCAGGAGACTCGAGGCCTAGGAGGAGAGGCCTTGCTCAGGCCCACCATGTGCCTGCCTGTGCTCTGGCCCCCTTCTCCCCTTCCCTGTGGCACAGCATTTCAAACTTGGTGCTGCTGGCTCAAACCCAGGTTGCCTCTTGGATTCCTAAGGCAATGGTGCAATGGTGCGCCACCAGCCAGCTTGTGGGCCTGACCTGGTCCTGGCCTCCTTGTCCTCTGCTCTGGGCCTGATGTCTGCCATACCACTGCCGTTGCTGTTCGCCCCACCTGGAGCAGCTGCCAACAGATTTTGCCTGCAGCACATGTGAGTGGTGGCCACATAGGCCTGCTCCCTGCGAACCCATATAATCCCCCCTCCCGACCAGGACCCGCACCTCCTCTGTGCCCCACAGTCTGGCCCATGCCCTGCCATAAATGTGCCTCAGGGGTGGGGGTGAGTGTTGACCCATGATCCCATCCCCATCCCCAGAGTCTAGTGTCCCAGGAAATGGGGAGATGCAGAGTTACATGAGGAGTGGACGCCACAGAGCCCCTGGCCTGGAGCCGTGGGAGCCACACAGCCGCACATCTGCACCCTTCCTTTCCCTGGTGGGAACCTGGTGGTTTTAGTCAGAGGTGGGGAGCAGCATGTACACACCTGCCTTCTGCGGTCTTTTCCCTTTTTCTGTGGATGGGAGGCGTTGGATGCAGAAGATAGATCCCCCTTGCTGTGTGAACCCTTGTTTTCTGTGCTCAGTCGTCCTTTCACCTGAAGACAGAGAGACAGAGACAGAGAGACAAAGAGAGAGATCATCTTTCTCCTTGTACAGCCTGACTGTGCTCAGGTGAGTCATCAGTTGGCAAATTGCAGGTACCCCATGGATGAGTCTTCTGTCACCGGTCTGGATGTGTGTGTGTGTGTGTGTGTGTGTGTGTGTGTGTGTGTGTGTGTGTGTGTGTGTGTGTGTAGAAGTGGGTTGTAACAAGGAGGCTGAATGCTTTGGTAAATTCTACCTGCTATTTTTGGGGAATGCATGGGCTTCATAGTTGAGGTCTGGGAGCCTAGAAGGGTGAGATGCTTGAAGGGGACACAGCACTGTTAAATTACAAGAATAAGGGATCTGTGTGCCCTGGAGCTGCGTATGCCCTTGGGCCTGGTTGGTGGCAGTGGGAGCTTGGGAGGACCTAGGAGTGCAGCCTGCAGGGGATGGCTTTCCAGAGGACAGAGAACATGGCCACACTTAGTAAAGATATGAGTCCTGCTAGTATGGAGTGCAACAGCATAGGTCAGACTCTGGGTCTTCTCATCATGACCTCTGATGGGCGAGGCCAAACCAATTTTAAATCTTCAGATCTCAACCTCCTGAGTACCTAGGATTAAAGGCATGAGCCTCTGGCACTGGGACTCTGGTTCTTTTTGGTATATTAGGATTTGACCTCATGGCCTTAGGCTTGCCAGTCAGGTCTTCTACCAGCTTTTCTGTCTTGGGCATTTCTGAGATGGAGAATTAATATATGCTCAGACTGGGGTGGATCACAGTCCTCCTGTCTGTGACAGGCATGAGCCACCGGGCCCTGTCTTCTGTAGTTGGAATGGTAGACATGTAGAGCCATGCTCAGTCAGTGGTTTAGATGGATTGTCCCAAACTCAGTCTACGGCAGCCCATTTTTGACCACAGGTGAAGCTCTGGGTTGGGTCTCAACCATTGGAGTTCAATCTCCTCATGGGACAGTTGTGAAGAAACAAGGGATTAATACAGAGGGATCTCTGGAGCAGGGCCAGGCACAGAGGGAGGGCTGTCAGATACGGTTTTTGGCAGTTCTGTGAGAATATGACAGGAAGATACCTGGAAAGATCTCAGATGGTGGGTGTTATTAATGTTGTGACTGGTATGGGATTATGAAACAAAACATGACTCTCTTTAATACCCAATCCCCATGAGGAACGGGATCCTTCACTTTGTTCAGTTTTGAAGCTGGGGAAACTGAGGCACAGAGAAGCTGAGTGACCTACTCATGACTCCCAGCTGACAGGAAGCTGGGCCTGACATCCTTGCCATGCTCCCTAGGACAATGGGTGTTATTCAATCTACTTCTTGTGGTGAGAAGTCCACTTCTTTTCAGTTGTGGGGCTTGAACTCTGGGCCTGGGCCAGCTCCCTGAGCTCCTCAGCTCAAACCTAGCACTCTACCACTTGAATCACAGCTCCACTTCCAGTTTTTTTGTGGTTCTTTGGAAATAAGAGTCTTACAGGTGTTCCTGCCAGGGCTGGCTATAAACCACAATCCTCATATCTCAGCCTCCATTGTACTTAGTATTATAGGCCTGAGCCACAGGAACCTGGCTTAAGTGTAATTCTGACCTTCTTTCCTTTTTTCTCTCTCTCTCAGGAACTGATTGAATGGGTGCTGGAGGAGGTGGCCCAGCATCCCCAACGTGGTTGGTACCAAGGTGGCCCTCTCATTCTGGAGGTGGGCTGTGGGTCAGGAGCTGTCTCGTTCAGGCTGTTGTACCAGCTCCATGAGCCCTCTGTGCCCTGGCTAGACCATGACATTTATTCATTGTCCATCTAGCCTTACTGGATTCAGTACTGTGATCAATGCCATTTTCTAGCAAAAATTTCTGGCTAAAATTATGATACATAGTTACAGAATGAAAATGTAATGCCATCTTAAGAGAGTCATTTAGGGTTCTGGGAATGTGACTTCACGGTAAAATGATTGCCTAGCATGCAGGAGACCCTGGGTTCAATTCCTCAGTAACACCTAAACTGAAAAAGAAACACTGGAAGTGGTCCTGTGCCTCAAGTGGTAGAGGGTTAGAATTGAGAGAAGAAAAAAAAAAGCTGAGGAATAATTCCCAAGCCCTGAGTTTCAGCCCCAGGACTACCAAAACAACAACAGCAACAACAACAATGAACATTTAGTTAGTAAATACAAAATAAAGAACCCAAACTTGGAATATATAATTGTTCCTTCCATACTGATACTTGACAATAGTCCCTAATTCATGTACTTTATCTATGTTAGGATACTGTGTTGATAAAAAAAAGTTTTGTTCATTAGGTCATGGCAATTAATGCCAGGAATGTGCTTAGATGTCAGGTGAAGATTAATTCTGGAAATTCAAAGATTCCAGGCTTTTGAGTGGAGTCACTGCTAATCACAATGATAAGGGTAGTCTAAGTGAGATTTGGAAATCATTTTGGCCAGTTATAGCACCAAAAAGGCAGAGGCTAATTAACAGTTGTGACAGAAGAGAAGGAATAACTCCAGATGGAAGGAAAGAAATGATAGTAACTAAGGTATAACAGAAACAGTTCTAGGGAACCATTTTTGGTTATTGAAGAACTAGTTATCAACTAGGCTTATTCCTCATTGCCTTTAGCATTCTAAATCTCTTAGGCTAGAAAAATGTATCTCCTTCTATGCTGTTCTTTCATACCTGATCTCTTTGCTTTCTAAACATCTGTCTTTCTATATTTGTCTATAAACCTTTACTGATATTAAATATACCTATACAGACGTCACAGGATGCTAATGTAAGAGTCCCATAGCTCATGAGTCATTAATGAAACAAAATGGAAAAGGAGGACATATTTACTGCTATCTCAATTTTTCTAAAAAGCTGCAATGTCATCATTTGGTTAAAATTTCCATTCTTTGTCTACACAGTGTCATTCAGTGCACATAAATGCAAATATAAGCCTGGTGCTGGTGGCTCATGCCTGTAATCCTAGCTACTCAGGAGGTTGAAACCAGAGGATTGTGGTTCAAATCCAGCCTGGTCAGGAAAGTCCATGAAACACTTATCTTCATTTAGCCACCAGAAACCCAAAAGTGGTGCTGTAGCTAAAGTTGTAGAGCATTCTAGATGAGCTCAAGAGCTGAGAGACAGTGCCCAGAATCAGTGTTCCATACCCGCAATCAACAAAAATGTGCAAATATGGGTTTAAGTTTCCCCCAAAGGAATGATGAAGTCAATAGTAATCTTCCCAATGGAGTCAGTGCACGTACTTTTGCTGAGCTATTTAAGTTATGGCTTCTTTGCTGAACATATTCTCTTCTTTAAAAATTGTCAAATATTAGCTGTATAGTAAACTTCATCTAATATTTCTTGGTTCAAAAGAGAAGTCCATCCAGTTGATGTCACTTAGCTTTCTTACTGTCTTAGTTCAAAGCCAACCAGGCATGAGAGTCTGTCAAACTCTTATCTGTAATTAAACACCAAAAAACCAGAAGTGAAGTTTTGGCTCAAGCAGTAGTGTACTAGCTTTGTGGGCAGGTGGGAAAGAAAGACAACTGTTCAGGGACAGGGTCCAGCCTCTGAGTTCAAGCCCCAGAACCAGCACAAAGTAAACAAACAAGCAAACAACACAAACCCTAGGTATTTCTTTGGGACTCTTCTTAAAGTGGTCTGAGAAGAGGCTGGTTTTGCTGATCATACTCACTGGATCCTGCGTTTTTGAAATCTTTATTGCTATGGAAAACTCAGGACCAGACTAAACAAATTGATAACTGACTCCTGCAACAAGAGAATCATCTCAGGAGTGAAACATCCATCCATAAGACACTTCAAAACCTCCATATCTTTGTTTCTTTGCAGTAGAACATTTTTAAAACAAAGTTATTTCCTTTTGTTCTATGCTGGCCTTCAAATGGCATATTGTTTCCTTCTGTAATATTCTCAACTACAAGTTTACAAACAAGTTTTATATGAGTAAAGAACACACTCAGAAATGTCAGGGAGAAAGTTTCCTTCAAACCTTGAATTCTTTCCTTGTACAGTAAAAAGGAAAGCAAATGTTAACTTGAACTTTGTCATTCCTCTATGTTCAATTCCTCTCCTGAGATCAATTTCCACATCTAGTAACAGTTACTTCCACTTACTTCCAGTAAAAATCTATGGTGCTGCTAGAGATGAAATGAATGTTTTCTGACTTCATTGAAATAGCACAAGGACACATTTAGACATGAGGTAACACGTGTTTCAGAGACAACTTAGTAAAGAGAAAAAATGAATTTTAAATTGCTTATGAATACTTTATTCATGAGTACATTTTGTTCAAACTTCTTTAGTGCTCTGTAAATTAAGGTGAATTTTAAATGGGAAGAAGGTTCTCAGATCATTTTTTGTGAGTGTATGTGCTGTGCCTTAATTTCCCAATTGTACATGAGTTAACATTAAGAGCAACAATAGCAATAATAGGAGAGAGAAGTTCTGTGTTTATATAAAAGGGTTCAGTAAAATATAGAAGACTCTACAAATAAGACAACATTGAAACAATAAAGCCACGTCCAGTATGTAGATTTATGGGAGTGATATAGAGAAAGCATTACTCCTATATGGAACATGAAGCCACTTCCTTTCTAAATCACGTTTGCTAATCACCTAATTTTGTAAAAAGGAGAATGGAAGAATGATTCTGTTTCCAATGCAAGTCATATATGAGATAATGAACTTAACTAGAAAAAAAGAGTCTATCTTGAAAGAATAGGAATTATACTAGCAGTGAATCTGGTGGCTAAGATCACATTTCTTTTTTTTCCTTTTCTTATATTCTTTTTGTAGTTGTTGGTCATGGTACTTGAAATCTGGGACTGGTCGCTGTCCTTCTGCAACGAAGCTCAAGGCTAGTGCTCTTCCACTTGAGCCACAGTGCCACTCCCATTTTTCTGGTAGTTATTGGAGAAAAGAGTCTCCAGGACTTTCCTACCTGGGCTGGCTTTAAATCCCAATCCTCAGATCTCACCATACCGAGCTTAGGATCACATTTCTAACAGTGTACACTCAAGATATGTAATGTATATGTCCATCAATCTTTATATTAATTCTTGCATTAAAAATCTGGGCTACAGGATAGACTTTACACTCACAAAAGTGTTTGTAGTTTAAAAGTTGATACTCCTGGAAAAATAAAACCTAAGAATGTAAAGGAGTCTGAGAAGTTCAATTTGCATCCAGCCTGGGCAGAACAGGCTTTGAGACACTACCTATAATTAAACAGCCAAAAGCTGGAATACCAGTCATGAGCAAGATTGCTGAATAAGAGCTTGAGGTTTGTGCATACATACATACAAACATACACATACACACAGAGGGATTTATATGTGCACACAAAAATACACAAATAAAACAATTCTCAGAATATGTAGAAAAGTTAGAAAACAATAAAAATATGTCCCAAGTAAGACTAGAATCAAGCGATAATTTTTAATATTAGAAAGCCCTCAAGTGAAATTTCCCCCCAAAAGTTGAGAATCTTACAAGGTAGGAATCAGAGATAGTAAGAGAGTCAAGCAACCTTATTAATGGGATAGGATTCATGGAGGAATGAATCGGGGAACCCTCTAGGTGCATATGAAAATGTTCATATCTTGTGTCAAATGTTAGAACATCTTTGAAAATAGTACATAAACAGTCTGAGCAGTCAGTCTAGTGGATAAGATCATAGGAGAAGTTCAGAATTGCTAGTCTGTTTCTAGAGTAAATAAACAAACTATGGCAGGGCAATGTGATACAAGCCTGGAATTCTAGCACTTCGACAGGAGATTAGAGAATGGAACTACATTGCGATATCTTCCCTGGACCAGGTAGAATAATTTTGTCTCAATAAAACAAACCAAACAACAAGAAAGGAATACACAGTTGGAATTTGGGTCTAATTTTCTCATTATGTTTTGAGAAGTCAATTTTCCTATTGAAATGCAACTCATATATATCCTCACTTGTGTTTTAAATGCTCTCTTCATTACAGAACATTCTAGATGCAAAATGGCTCATTATTCCCATCCAAAAAGTTGCAAAAGTGAGTAAGTATTCTGTTGGATTCCAAAGAAATGTTGAAGAATTACAAAAGCATAAGCCTGGAGAAATCGCAAAGTTCATCTAATGTAGGGCTTTGTAGACCTTGATAAATTAGAATTTAGATTTAAAATATATATTTTGGTTTTGTTTGTAATCTTATATTCTATAGGATACTACAAAATTCTTTTTAAGTAGAGGGATTAATTGAAAAATTCACAAATGATTCTGGCATTCTATTTTCCTAGAATATTCTTTCAAGAGAGTTATAATTAGAATATAGTAAATAGATAATTCCCACAGTTCATGTATACCATGTTAATGTGAATAATCTAGACAGAGTTGCCAACAAATGGATGACAGTAATTTATAAATTTATAAAAACAGCATTTTTTTGAGGGTTTAGTTTAAAATGTTATGAAGAGAGTAATTCTGTGACATCTTCTTTCTTCAACCTATAAGTAACACAGGAAGCCATTTCCTTATTTACGTGCCTCTGTATACATTGAGGAAAATGCTAGGTTTGGGGTTTGTATTCAACGTTGTTTTTGTTTTATTGGTTTGCTTAGAGCTTGAACTCTTGGCCTGGACAGTGTCTCTGATCCTGTTTATGCTCAAGGCTCCTGCCCTACCACTTCAACCTCAGTGCCACATTGTGTCTGGCTTTTACGGAGAAGTATATTGGAGATAAGTTTCTTAGAAACCTTCCTGCCAGAGTGGACTTTGAGCCATAATTTTCCGATCTTAGCATCCTCAATATCTATGATAATTAAAAAAGTATAAATATAAATAATATTTGCAAGTGAGGAAAAATGATGCAGCTCAGTTTATTGTGGTGTCTTTCCAGAACACGGAGGGAATCACAATAGCAGAGGTGTAGTATTTTTCACAATAAAGATAAGCTATTCATGATATGAATTAAGGAATTTTAAGGTGCCCCTTACAAGTTGGAAACTGTTGGGCTAGGATGACTTCATGGCATAAATCTTGGGATTGATGGTCATAGAAATAACCGCTTACTCTGATAAAAAAAAATTGCTTACTCTTGATGAATTAATTATTACAGATGCTTCATAGTTTTCTCCTCTACGAGAATGTGGCTATTTTTCTGTTGACTTCTCAATCTTTAACACCCCATTGGAAACTGCATCTATTGCAGAATTTCATAACATGCAAAAAAGTACTGTTTTGAATCTCTCAGGTATGGAATGTTGAGAATTTAAAAATGAGTAATTATGAGTAGTTATTTCTCATAGGAATTTTGAAGAACACATATATTCTGTCCTCTTAACAACTTATTTAATTTAAAAAGTTTTGGGCTTCCATAGCATTAAAGTGGTTTTCTGTTTTAGAATGAGAAAGTATTTAATTTATTCTTTTTCTAAAAATTTGGCAAGTATATTATGAAAATATTGTCTAGTTGGATAACAATCACGTTGATGACCCTCTGATAAAGAAGAGGTAATTAATTTGAATTGGATGTCAAATAGTACTGATTTTTAAAATATTACTACATAAAGAATAATATTTACTGTGCCAATACAGTGAAATTACATTTTATGCAGCTTATTTTTTCAATTTTATTATCAAATTGATGTACAGTGAGGTTACAATAATTGTAAGGTAGTAAATACAAAGCATTTCAAACTTGTTACCCCCCCCTCATTTTTCTCACAGTTTTCCTTCACCCCTCACAAGCTGTAATGTACATTTCCAATATATTGTCTTGTGAGTGTTGCTATTGCATTGGTTTTCCCTTTGTCATTTGTCTCACCATTTTGCTCTTCCTCTTCCCTTCCCTATTTAAGGTAAATGCATACACAATACAAAATCAAATACAGCAGGAATGAACAATAGGGGAAAAACCCAGAGAAAACAAATCACATAGTTCATCAAAAACAACAACCACAATTGAAAAAATCTGGTTCCATATCTTGGAATTCATTTTGCTTAGCATCAGCTTATATGGTTATGTATACGCAGTACGAAACCACTGGAAAATAATAGCTGCATGGACACCATATGAAAACAGCATGTTAACTTTTTGATGGTAAAGGTGGAATTAGGATTGGTGAATTCGCGGTTCTGATAAAGGTATTTCAAGAGTTTTAAAGTTATGACAGGTAAATTTTAGTTGTTCAAAATTTTTAACAACTTAGCCTATTAAGAACATTTAAAATTGCCTGGGAGAATAGGCTTTCATGCAAAGAAATCCACGGAGACTTAGCAGAGAGGAAGCAATGTGGGTGAAGATGCTCATTTTCACACTAAACAAACAAACCTCAGAAACGTTGCTGTAAATCCTGTAGGTTCCCTTGGAATTATCCTTACCCAGGAAATACATTCTTACGTTGAAACAAGGATATACTGGAATTTAAATTCAAATTCTTAAAAAATAAGACATCAATTTGGTGAATTTACCTTTAATTACCAAACCGTAATTCTCTGAAAAAGAAAATTTGAGTCAAAATATTTAGGGAGACAGTGCCCTCCACAATGAAAGAAGGTGTTGGGATTACAAATTTCTGTTTGTAACACTTTCCACAATGTCTTTGCATGTGAAGCAGTGAAACACAGAAAAAAATCTGATTGGATACTTCAAACCAATGTTTTCACATTTCTAAGTGGCTCACAAAAAATCATATCCTTAATAACATGAGATAGTGAAGACTTCTCTTATTACATAAGCCAAAATGTTTTGGGTTCAGAAAAGAATTGAGCAAATGGAAAAGGTAGGAAAACATAGTTCTTAGAAACCCTTGCTAAGCGTATTGGCTTCAGCAGTGAAGGGAGGCCAAACTATTTTATGTAAATTGTGTTAATATTTTTTGGAGGTCCAGTTGTGGTGCCTGAACTCTGGGCCTCGGCGCTGTCCCTCAGCTCTTCAGGACAAGGCTAGCGCTCTACCACTTGAACCACAGCACCACTTCCGGCTTTTTTCTTTTTGCTTATGTGGTGCTGAGGCATCAAACCAAGGGCCTTAGGCATTCAAGGCAAGCGCTCTACCAAAGAGCCAACTTCCCAGCACTAAATTGTGTTAATAATTTTACTACCAAAAGTGATTTTACAGAGCCTATTTGGCTCACTACAATGCAGAACAGATTGAATGAAGACATGAAAATAAATTCCACATCCAAATGAAGCAACTTAAATAGTTTTAAAAGAGAAATCATGAAGATGTAACAGTGGTGGAGCTCATAAAGTCCTTCAGCTTCACTAAACTTGAAGCCAAAATGCTGTGATTAATTGGAAATCAGGCAAGAGCTAAGAGGAGGACATAGAAGCAGGACATAGAAGCATTGTCCTTTTGTAACAGACACTGTCTTCCTAGGTATAGGTGATTTAACTCTACTCTCCTCCATACATCTTGGTGAACAAATGCAAGACCAAGAGAAAAATCATCTATTGAAATAATTTTGCATAGAATAACTTCATTGTTCCTGATATGGTATCTAAGGAGAGTCTTAAGATAGAAGATAAAAGTGCAGTATTTTTCAGTTTCCTCTAACCATCTTCTTAGCAAAATATATCTTTTAGGTTAGAATGGATTGAACCAAAAAGTGATGGAGTACTTATTTTTGTGGGCACTTTAGACACAAGAAGACTCTCAAGGTAAAAGAAAAAATACAGCCAAATATTTGTGATCACAGCTTCTTGGACTGTTTTCTGGAGACAAAGTTTTAAATTAAATTTCTTCTCATTGACATAGATGTTTCAGGGCAACCAAATGCAAGAGGGAAGTTTAATAGACTTGCTTGGCCAATTAAACAGCATGAAAGAAGAAAATGGCAAATAATATTTAAGTAATTACTTTGACCAATTACTTTGTCAGAAGAAAGAAGGAAAAATATTATTCAAAATCAATTGACTTAAAAGTATGAAGAAAGAGTAGTGAAGAGAGATTAGAGAAAACATAGAGGATTGTTTTCTCTCCAGTGGAGTAATGGGTTCTTGATCTTGTTTCTTCCATTCTCTCTTCACAAGCTATCAAGTGTGTCTCACGACTGGATTATCCAGTTCAGACAGAGAACTCATAAAAGAAAGATAATATTTGCAGCAGATGTAGGTGATTTATAACCTTAGACAATCTATTTAAATCTGTTCAAAATTCTCCCCTATCCCAAACTTCTCTCTTTGTATAGCTTTGTTTGCTTTTCCCAAGACGACCCTTCCTTCATTAACTGCTTAAAATTTGTGGAGGTCATATTCATACTTTCTAGAGATTTCAGATTGGTTGTGATTTTTGTGTGTTTTTGGTTTTGTTGTGTTTTTAAACTGAATTTCAAAAGGTTGTGCAAGTGTTACAATTAAATATATCCATCTAATTGTCCAATGCTCTTGGATCAGAGTCACTCCTTCCATCATTCTCAACCAACCCCTTCTCCAAGATTTATTTCAGATTTACCACTTCCTTTATCATATGTGTAGATTGAGTATTCTAGTTGTACTTGCCCCTTGTTCATTTTTCATTCGTTCTATGTCTTTACTATAATTCCTTTCTGTTTTCAACTTCCTGATAGTCATCCTGTTACACTGTCTATTAATACTTTGAAAGGTTTATGTACATTTCATCGAGTTTCCATACTGCATATGCTTGAACTGATGTCAGCTTATATTTCCATAATTCATTCAAATTTGCAAGACAAGAGACGTGAAGCACCTAAACATGATTTTATTCTCATCCATTTGGAAGATTAATCTTTAGTCAAAAAGAAAGTAAAAAAATTGGCATAGAATGTATTCCTAACTACCAGTTTTTATAAATGGCTTTGTACAATGGTGTGATTGTTTTATTTTACATGGGATAATATTTTCTACTACCTATAAGTTTTGGAAAAAGAAGAATACTAATATTTATTCCTATAGAGGAATATGATAGAAATAGAAGTCAGATTTTATGTTTGTCATATCTCTGATGAGTACCCATATTCAAGACTTAAGTCATATTTCTTCCTATGTTAGACAGATAGGGAAAACATATTATTACATATGATAAGACAACTACTTGTGACTTTTTAAAATGTAACTTATTAAATGATGACATTGACTTTATTAGCTAATATTTGGGTTTGAAATTTGGGAGGCTGATCTATCTAACACATTTCTGGAAGGCCCTTGCTGAAAAACACAAATTGTGGGTGGTACAATTTCTACACTTTAATGAATGGTTGAACATGTTGGGCATTAGTGCTGGGTAAATAATTCAACTCTATTGTAACTTGCTCCCTACACTTGAAAAACTTGTAATGTCACTAAGTATCATCTACTTGTCAAATGTTATTTTGGCGAATGTGATTTTAAAAAGTTAATTTGAAAAGGAATAATTTTCAGAATATTAAATGTAGATCATCATTGGTTTGAGAGTGACATTTTTATACCACTGAAACATGTTGTACTGAAGTCCCAGTGTTTTGAAGCACTAAGGATCTTCTCTATATTTTTCTGAATTACATTTGAACTCTAAGTAAATTTTTCTGGGCCTTGGTAGACCAATTATGGATCTATCCTTCCAGGAACTACTTTTTGGCTCACTTATGCAGGACTAAAATCTTTCATTACTCATAGGTGAGGGATATTAAAAATAATCTTATGACACTTTGTGAACTTGTTCACTCATATGGGCTGGTCATCTGTAAATTGAATGTTTGAATTGTCATACATACTCTCAAATTTTGTGATCTCATCTTTCATTTTAAGTTGCCGTGCATTTCACAATTGCTTACTGCTAATTCCTGCATCTCAAGGAATTGGGGCCCTGAAATATAGGAAATTAGAACTTGAGATGGATCTTCAAATACTTTGTGTTGGCATGTTGCATGGGCTTTGGTGAGAAGTCTTGCCTCTGTTATCTGATGATGCCGATAACTGGGACCTGGGATCCTAGGAATCATTGTGTCATGCAGAAGAATAATATTTGTTAGACACCTTATCAGCAAAATTTGGGCATAATTAGTAGGAATGCTTCAGAAATATGGAGAAAAACAGTTTGGGACCAACGAGTTAAAACAATAAACAGAGAAGCAGAGTAAAATCCCTTTTAGATTAGCGGAAAACAACATTGTTTTTTTTACCATGTGAATTCAGAAGACCAAGAACAGTTAGAATGTATCACAAGTTTATACCAAAGACATTGCTCTGATACTTTATATATTCTAATATACATTTTAAACCTAATTATTTATATTCCTATTCTATTTATTGGAATAAATAAATATTAATTTATTAGTGAAATTATCAACTAATTCTAGTAAGTTTCACTCTGTGAAATATAAAATCAGCACATATAAATATAAAATATATAGCTATATAATATAAGAAAAAGACACATGTTTTGCATTGTTCTGTTTTGGTTACAGTATCAAAGGCAACTCTGTTTTAAAGTATTATTCCATTATCTCTACCTCAGTGTTTGATAGAGTTGGACCTAAAGCTTTACCATTAAAACATTACCAGTTAAAGGCCTAATAATGAGGAGAAACATCTGGACTTCTCCTGCAACTATGAAAATATTTCGTGATAGAAATGCAGTGGTGTAAGTTCCTGCCTGGTTGGATGGTAGACAGGCCAGGACATTAAGTAATCACGCATATGATCAATTTTATCACCTTCTTTGCTTTAGCTACTTTTGAAATGTTAGATATAATAAACAATTATATTTTGATAAAATACCTTCTAGTCTGAACAGTTCTGACTGAACTGTTCATCTCTCTACGATCCCTTGTAACATTTAAGTTTTGTTCAAGTAAAACAATCTATGTTGTCAGGGTAAGATATTCTGATTGGTCTGTTCCCACATGAAAGAAGGGTAAAGGCTCAGGTAGACATTTGTGCCAGTAACACCTCATTTGGGAAAATGTCAACTGCAGAATGTTATAAGTAGCTCTCAAGCAAGGCTTACTTTGAATCCATTAGCTCCACAAACCTAATTCAGTTGGATCAATAAGTACTTGAAAAAGCCATCACCTTTGGACCTAGCTATAAATTATTGAAAGTATGATCAAATTCCAAATGAAAAAGACTTAAAATTGTCATTGACAAAAAAATTGCAAATGTGAGCAATCGATTGAACATGTAATTTTTCCCCTATTCACAGAATTTTAAGGAAATAATAGCATTGTTAGGAACAATAATATTTCCTGGTTCCAAGTAGGCACTCACGGATATAAGCCTGTATAAAGATTGCATCACTAACTACTTAAATTTAGAAGATACTACATGCTTCAGCAGCATGTATTCCCAAATTACAATACAGAGATTAACATGGCAATTGCACAAGGATGATATGAAAATTTGTGAAGTATTCCGTATTTTTCATTCTTCAGATGCAAGAAATGAAAAACAGTTATTAAAAAGTTGATTACAGGGCTGGGAAGGTGACTCAGTGGTAGAGCGCTTGCCTTGCATGCTCGAAGCCCTGGGTTCGATTCCTCAGCACCACATAAGCAAAAAGAAAAAAACCGGAAGTGGTGCTGTGGCTTCAGTGGTAGAGCGCTAGCCTTGAGCTGAAGAGCTGAGGGACAGCGCCCAGGCCCAGAGTTCAGGCCCCAGGACCGGACCCCCCCCAAAAAAAAAGTTGATTACAAAATAACAAGTGTAACAACAAAAGTAATTCCTTTAAATTAAATTTAGTTTGGCATTCGTGTATTAAATCTTCACCTCAGAAAGGCGTTTACATAGCATAAACTTTACAAAACTTTTGAAATTAGACAAAATTGTCATTTTATCCCAAAGAAAAATAATATTAGGACCTAGGCAAATAAGGAATCAAAAACTTTCTATATGGAATACAATCTGAAAGGGCACATTAATGAACCTATATATTATAAAAAATATAGAATTCAAAATATATCTAGGAAAGAATAAAATAAATTATGAACATTATACAAACATAGAATATAGAATATTTTAAAATATTCTTTTTCAGACAACCACCAGAAATACTTTAGTTTCTGTACTACTCATTTCAACAGATACGTTAAAATTATTTCTGATTAAAAAACCACAAACTCTGCAGAAATCATTATACATGTATACAAAAACTCTTGAATACATTTTGACATCCAATGCAGGCAATTCACTTGGAAGAATTCCACGGAATTCATGAATTTTTACAGTAAGTATTGGTGTTGCCCGACGCTGGTGGCTCACACCTGTAATCCTAGCTACTCAGGAGGCTGAGATCTAAGGCTCACGGTTCAAAGCCAGCCCGGGAAGGAAAGTCTGTGAGACTCTTATCTCCAATAAACCACTAGAAAACTGGAAGTGAAGCTGTGGCTCAAGTGGTAGAGCACTCACCTTGAGCTGAAGAGCACAGGCATAGCGCCCAGGCCCAGTGTTCAAGCCCCATGACTGAGCAAAAAAAAAAAAAGATATTGCCCTTATTTGGATTGTGGAAATATTTTGTATGGACACAAAGGATGGACTTGCATTTTTGAAATTTAAGAAACTTAACCCGACCATTAGGACTTAAGAGAACAATTTGTACAGCCTTCCACAGCTTCATAGAGGTAGTGATAAATACTTATCCTTTGGGCAATTTCAAATGCAGTTTCTTCTAAGTTGTTCTTCACGCCTGGTTTATATAATGGTTCAACAGAAGGAGATCCAGTGTATCTTTGCTATCTCAATTCTCAGCAGCAAGTTGTAAGGGGGTCAAGAGGCCTTTAGTTAGGGCATTGGTATCTGTATCATGATGAAGTCAGAAAGAAGCCAGTCTGGTATTATTCTGCATATATACACTGTGCAGGGGTGTCCAGCCATCTACAGTTATTGCATTTGCCACTTGAGCCACCAACTCATGGACAATGTCTAAGTGTCCACTGTCGGCTTCCAGGTGAAGTGGGGTATACTCATCATCATCCCCTATTATTCACGAGTGGCCTTTTTGAAAAGTAGTTTCCGCAATGTAGTAAGCTGAATATTTTCAGTAGCCCAATGAAGAAATTTACTTGGATCCTTCTCCATTTTTTGTCTTGCAATTGATACTATTCCTTACTTTTTCATCTTGTTCCTCATCTTCCTAAGAATTCACTAAGCAGAGACTTTTAGAGCCAGTGGGAATGAGGTTTCCATGTATTTCCCTAACAGTTCACATTGGTTGAACTGGTCAGAAATATCCGGTGAATTTTCTGCATATTTTTTTCACCATGATTTATATTCTCTTTTTCTAATTTTACTATTCGAAATTATTCTAACTGGAGAGTAGGGAATTGATGGAGAACAGAGGAAAGATGTTCCTCTATATTCAAAGGTACAGACTGAAAATGAGGACCAGTGATGTCTTCATGTGCAGCTTATTCTAGGAATGAGAAAATATGAAATAATGCCTTCTATATAAATGATTTGGGAAATGGCAGAGCAAAAAGTGAAATGATGCAACCAAAAATATAAAAGCAAAATAAATTAGGATAATTATGGAGCAATCATATTATCTATGAGAACCATGAAATAGAGAAAGGAAGAGAGATACACATATGCAATGACCTAACTAGCCACAAAATCCATGCCTCTGATCAATTGATAGAGCAAACAAAATTGTATTTTTTAAAAAAGATTGAAATAGAATTTATGTATTTACTTGAAATTAGTAAATACATTTTTAATAGCCTACATAAAGAGACATAGCTTTGACCAAATTACAGACAAGAATCTAAATCCTTGGTAATTCTAGTAACAGATCTGACTGAAATCAGTTGAATGACACTTTTCCTGTACAATGAAGAAATAGGTCCAAGCTAATAAAGCAGCTAGAGAAGGCAGGCAGATTGTATCTGTGACAAAAGTGTGTAAAATGGTATTGAGGATTTCTTACTGGTGATCCACTTGCACTGGAAGCATGATTCTGAACTATTGCTTGCTGATTCTGAACTATTGCTTTGATCATTATATTCTCCAAGAAGAAAAAATGAGAATTGATAGTTTAGGACTACTAATACATTTTCACCTTCTCACTAAGCACCTTCAATCATCAAAATCACATGAAGACAACAGACAGGCCTATTTTTTTAGATGAAAACAAGTGTCTTTAAAAAAACAAGGATTTATGTAGTCATGCATAGAACTTCTATTTTACTAATGCCTCATATGTTTTAATAATGTTAGGTAACAATAAATAATGGATCTATTAGAAAGCTCTTAAAGCTCATATGTTCAATAGTGAGTTCTCTTACACTGTATCATGGTATTTTTTGTTTATGATCTTTTGAAGAAATTTACATTACTAACTTGAATTTCTGACAGGACAGTATCATCACTGTACATCTTGCTTCTATACTCTCAGTTTTACATTACTATCTAAGTATGTGCATTAGATAACTATAGAGGAAAAAGTAGAAGCCACACTGATGGCTCATGTCTTTAATCCTAGTTAATCAGAAAGATGAAATCTGAGGATTGTGGTTTGAAAGCAGACCAAGAAAAAAAAGTCCATTAGATTCTGATTTGAAAGTAACCAGCAAAAGATAGAAATGGAGCTGTGGTACAAGCAATAAAATGCTAGCCTTGAGAAAACTGAAATAAAAAATAACAAATTCTGGCAAAAAGCTGTGTGTACAGTAGGAAATGCCCTGCTGTGTTAGGAGCCATTCCAGATGTGTGAGAGGTTCTGAGTTTTGTCTACAGTTGTTCGGAGAACAATATTGCCATCTTCCCGGGGGTTGGAATATTCATGTGCTCAAGGACTGCTGAGGTCTTGGGCTACCCGTTGGTGTGTGTGTGTGTGTGTGTGTGTGTGTGTGTGTGTGTGTGTGTGTGTGTGTATTTTTCCCTCATTTTTCTCTGTCCACTTGGTGAGTGCCTGTCTGCCTATTCCTAAATTCAGATGGTGCCGCTTCTCCATTGCAACCTTGCCTTTAGCCCCCTATCAGGATCTATAATGAGTCTTAAATTGTCAGAGACCTAAATATTCCACTTTTCCTTTGGAGCCCAAGTTCAGCTATCTATATCTTTGTCCACCTCCAGAGGAGGTGTGTGTGTGTGTTTGCCAGGGCTTGAACTCAGAACCTAGGTGGTATCCTAGGTATCTTTAGCTTGTTTGCACAAGGTTGGTGCTGTACTACTTGAACTACAGTAGCTCCGCTTCCCATCTTTTTCGTGACTCTTTGGAGATAAGAGTTTGCCCAGGCTAGCTTTGAATCTTGATTGATCCATAGGTCTCAGCCTTGAGTAGCTAGGATTATAGGCATGAGCCACTGGCATCCAACTGCATGGATATCTTTTCCTACACTCTTCTGTTCTAACAACTGTCTACTTGCCCTGGCCTAGATCTCTGACCTCCACATCAGCTTCCACCAGCCTCTGACTGTGAAGAACATAAAACTCAAACCTGATCCCATTCTTTTTCCTCAGGGGAGGAGGTTATGTTTCATCTGAAGCCAGGGATGGGAAGGGTAGCTGTAGATGGGTGCTCAGCTGGAGAGAGGTAGTCTGTTTTAGCCAAGAAAGGAAGTGTGGCCAGATGCTAATAGCTCATGCTCTCATACTCCTAGCTCCTCAGGAGTCTGAGATCTGAGGATTGCCATTCAGAGGCAGCCCAGCTAGAAAAGACTGTGAGACTCTCTTCTGCAAATAACCACCCAAAAGCTGGAAGAAAAGCTGTGGCTTAAGTGGAAGAGTGCTAGCCCTGAATGAAAAATGTGAGGGACAGAGCCCAGGACCTGAGATCAAGCCCTAGAACCAAGGTGCTTATGCATGCACGCGCACGCACGCACGTGCGCACACACACACACACAAACACATACACAGGAAGGTGGTAATGATGAGCTGAGCTAGAACTGGGGGCAGTCCTGAGGCATTGTCACAGTAAACTCTACAGGCATATCAAGTGTTTTCTCCCTAAATCCTTCTTGGGCTGAGGGGTCTGGGCCATGGAAGTAAGTTTCATGGAACCAGTCCCTCCATTTGTGCACTGGGCCACAGGACCAAGGAGAGGGCACTATGGATGCTCATTTGTAGTCAGCCCACGATTGCAGACCTTCATGTGTCCCTGAGCACTGGTGAGAAAAGCAGGCCTCTGAGCCCTGGGACTCCAGGGACAGCTACTGCTACAAGCATCAGCCAGCCGGCTGTGGATTCCTGTGCCTACAAGTCTTTCATGAGCCCAACTCAACACTTGCCCAAGGTGTGCCTGACAAATTCACACTCTTGTGATACCCGCATGAATGGGCATTACCTGGTATGAAATCTTGCAGCTTCTGCCCCTCCTGGCTCAGAACTGTGGTCTGAGACGTCAATTTACTGCTCAGATCCACAGTACATGCATGACAGATGCCATTCTGATTATCTCCATGCCCCAAGGCTCCACCCTTCTCTGGTACTATGTCTTGCTTTGTAGACAATGGCCTCCAAACAGGCTGCTCTCAAGCCGCGTAGGACACCTAGACATTGGGAGACCCTTAGGGGCCCACTGGAAAGTACTCTGCCTAGAGCCACAGAGGTACTAGCAGGCCAAGGGTTGGTCATGGGGCTTGAACTCTGGGACTGGGCATTGTCCCTAAGCTCTTCAGCTTACCACTTGAGCTAAAGAGCCACTTCCGGTTTTATGGAGGTTCCTTGGAGATCAGAGTCTCCCGGACTTTCCTGCTTGGGCTGGCTTTGAACTGTGGTCCTCACATCTCAGTCTTCTGAGGACTAGTCTTTCACCACAGTGGAGTAGGAGCTCCTGAAAGCTTTTCTTTACTTTTTCTGTGCCAGTACTGAGGCTTGAACTCAGGGTCTGGGCTCTGGTCTCTTAACATTTTCCCTCAAGGTTAGCACTTTACCACTTGAGCCACAGCTCCATTTCTGGCTTTTAGTAGTTCATTGGCAAGAAGAGTCTCACTAACTTTCCTCCCCTGAGCTGGCTTCACATAAGATCTCTATCTCAGTCTCCTGAGTAGCTAAGATTTACAGGGGTTGAGCCACTGGTGGCATTGGGCTAGAAGCTTTTCTTTTCTTTTTATTGTGAAAATACTGTACAGAGGGGTTAAAATTACATGGGCAAGATAATGAGTACATTTCTTACCAAGCATTGTAGCCTCCTTCTTTGTTTCCCCTTCCCATCCCTTCCCAGCCTCCCCTAGGCCCCCCACCCAACCTTCCCCCCCCCCCCCCCCGCACCAAAGTTGTAAAGTTCGTTTTAAACATGACAACTTGTACTTCTCATTGTTGCAACGGGTCAAGCAAGCGTTCTTCCCTGCGTTTGCCCTGCCTTCTACATGCAAATGAGGTCTGAGGGTCAGGAGCTGTTAAAAATAAGATTCCAGCCACAGGAAATGGATGGGGTCCCTGGTAAAAAGCCGAGCTAATCTTCACCCTGGGCCCCATTGTGGGACCCCACCCTCTGCCCTACCTGTGACTCAGCCTTGAATGTCCTGCCATACTTGCTTGAAGCCACAGAACCTTCATTCCACCCACACCATCTGCTCTACATCTCAGGACCTTTGCCCATGCTGTACCTTCTGCCTGAGGCCCTCTGCCCTGAATCCACATCTTAGAACTCCTGGGGAATTTTGGCACTGCTTATATCACCTCCTGGAGCAAGTATTTACTTCCCTTCTCCCACTTTTTTTTTCATATTGAGTTGCTAGAGATGGAACTTGTGCAGGCTGACTGGCAAATGCTCTATCTTGTGTGTGTGTGTGTGTGTTTGTGTTTGTGTGTGTGTGTGTGTGTGTGTGTGCATGTGCATGCCAGTCCTAGGGTTTGATTTCATGGCCTGAATGCTATCCTATCCCTGAGCTTTTGTGCTCAAGGCTAGCACTCTAGTACTTAAACCACAGCTCTACTTCTGGCTTTTTGTGTTTAATTGGAGAAAAGTGTCTCATATAGACTTTCCTGCTTGCAATTGGGATCCTCAGATCTCAGCCTCCTGAGTAGCTTACAGAGGTTAACCACCAACACCTACCCTCTACCCTACCTCTTACCTATAACCTCGGCCCTCCTCTGATTCCCAGAAGAATATGTCTCATCAGGCTCACTTATTTTTTTGCCAATCTTGGGGCTTGAACTCAAGTTCTGGGCATGTTCCTGAGCTTCTTTTGCTCAAGGCTAGCCCGCTACCACTTAAGCCACAGTGCCACTTTTGGCTTTTTCTCTTTCTGTGGTACTGAGCAATCGAACCCAGGGCTTAGTGCATGCTAGGTAAGCACTCTACCACTAAGCCACATTCGCACCCCAAGGCTCCCTACTAATGGGAGTTATGAGGGTGAGATTTATTGGCATATCCCTTTCGGCATATATATTTTTGACTATTTCATATCTTTGCCAAGATTTCGGACCAGCCTGTGACTCAGCAATGAGGAATGATAAATGAGTGATAGCCACCAGGCCCTAGAGGTCTAGGCTCACATCCTACAGAGGGATAGAGAATATGGAACCAGAAACTTTGACAACTCCTACAGTCTAGGTACTGTGATCTCCCTGGAGGCAGTGGCTGGCTGCTAGGTGTCCTGATTGGACACCTCAGCCAGAACATAAGACTTCAGTTATTAAATGGCAGAGAAGAATGCTTTATTCGAGCTTCCAGCTCAGACTTAGTATTCTCTGAGGGCTTGTTCCAGCTTACCCAGGTTGGGGGACTGGGCATGGGCAACCTGCTGAATGCCTGTCATAAATACATCATCCATCCATACACAGAGATATAGAGTTATTGACTCCTTTTTGGGGGGGCAGGGAGGGCAGTTCCAGGTTTGTTCTATGAGTCTAGGCCTTGTCCCTGAGCTCCTTTTGCTCAATGGTAGCACTCTGTCCTTGAGCCACAGCCCCATTCATGTTTTTTTTTCCCTGTGATCTCTTAAAAATAACAGTGTCTCAGGCTTTCCTGCCACGGCTGAATTCAAATTGTCATTCTCTACATCTCAGCTTCCTGAGGAGCTAGGATTACAGGCAGAAGCCCTGGCACCTTCGTTTCTTTTCTTCTTTTTGTGCTTTTTTGTAATTTTAACAATCTGAAATCTTCAAGGTGTCATTCTAATGGTTTGCATTCAAAAGAAACTAACCAGGCCTGGAGTTCGAAAGCCAGGACTGCCACCCACAAATGGAAGGACATCCTGAAAATCTCATTCGTATTCATGTGAATGCTAATGGAATGTTATAAAAGTAAAAATTAAATTTGCAGTAAATTCATGATTCTATTTTATAATGCCACAGAAAAGTTATTGGATTTATATCTTCCATTCTAGCACCATAGTATGATTCCCCTAATGGAAGGATACTGACTAATTTTTAATTAATGCTTTTATAAGTATTCAAACACGATACTTCATTAAGTGGAGGCATAATTTAATAACTAATAATGTTTATCATATATATAATTTAATATCCTCACATTCCCTCTCTCTCTGTATGCATATATATCTACATATCTCTCTATCTATCTATCTATCTATCTATGTTTCTTTCTATATATAGATATATATCTATATTCTATAGATATCTCTATAGATATATAGAGAGGTATATAGATATATCTCTCTATATATCTTCTCTATATATCTATAAATCTATAGATATATAGACATATATAGATCTATCTATATCTATATCTATCTATCTATATATATATATATATATATAGAGAGAGAGAGAGAGAGAGAGAGGGAGAGAGAGAGAGAGAGAGAGAACGATCACTCCTGTGGCTTGATTACAGGTCATCAGAACTGTCTGGAGCTCAGTTTGCCAGAGGCTGGTGTGCTAAGACTGTGATCCCATTTATGGATTGGCCATTGTAGGCCTTGAGTTGAAATCCCAGCATTGCCAAAAATTTATTCGTGCAGTAAGAAGCCAATTTTGACACTTTATTTCCTTCTTTTTGAATGTCCTGGGTCTCAGTATGATGTATAATCCATATGCAAATATATCCTATGTGATATGATGTAATAAAAGAACTATTATATGGGTAATAATACTAAATAAACAAGGGTAATAAAGATCATACACAGTAAACCCATGCATGAAAATAGATCTCATATATTAATATTACTTTTTCCAGTGCTGGGCTTCATTTCAGGTCCTGGGAACTAGTCTGAATTTCTTGTCTTCAAGGACGGTGAGCTATTCCCCTTCACCCACAGTGTTACAGAGTTATCCAGACACTCAGTTCAAATAAAAAGCCTGCCAGAAAAATGGTGCAAATTCCAAATCAGGGCCTTATAATAATAATTATTTTTTTGGACAAGCACAGGGCTTGCATTCAAGTCTTGGCATCTCTGCCACAGCCCACCCTTGGATCCTAGGACCCTAGTTCAAATCTTGAGGCTGGCAAAAAAAAAAAAGGAGAAGCATAAAACTGAGAAGTTCAAGAGGTGGTTTTTTACTTTTTTTTCCCTTTGTATTGTGACCATCCTGGATGTAAATGACAAGGCAAGAAAGAGTACATGACTTTGCATTGCTGATGTTTGGCTGACTATTAAAGAAGCCATAGCCAAAACTGGCAACTTAGGTCTGGAGGTCGAATCCTGGGATTACCACTAATGAATGGCAGAGATTCTAAAATCCCATTCCCATGTACATCTATACAAATGGAATGTTATAAAAGTAACAACTAAATTAGTAGTTAGTGTTTGATTATATTATAAAATTATTCACAACATTTATAATACAATGACTAATTTTCAATTAATACTTTATTATGTATTCAATCATGATCCTTAAAAAAGGAAGGAATAATTTAATTCCCAGTAATCAGTAGTAATATCGTATATGCAATTTCATAGTATACAGATATCTCTCTCTTGTTTTGTGCATCTAAAGCTATCCATCCATCTATCTATCTATCTATCTATCTATCTATCTATCTATCTATCTATCTATCTATCTATCTATCTATCTATCTATCTGTCTGTCTGTCTGTCTCTCTATCTATCTATATCTCTGTAGAGATATGTATCTATATCTCTGTAGAGATATAGATAGATAGATAGAGATATATCTATATCTCTGTAGAAATAAAGATAGATAGAGATATATCTCTATCTCTATCAGCCACTACTATGGCTTGTTCCCAGGTCCGCAGAACTGGCTGGAAGCTCAGTTTGCCAAAGGCTTTTGTTCTACAACTGACCCTTTCATGAATTGGGCATTATGGGCTGTGAGTTCAAATCCCAGCATGGCCAAAATTTTATATGTGGTGTCAGAAGCCAATTTTGACACATTTTTTTCCTTGTCTGTGAAAGTCCTGGGTCTCAGTATGATGTATAATCTATATGCAAATAGATCCATGTGATAAGATGTAATAAATGAAATAGATGCTATATATGTATTATTACTAAATAAAATAAAAATAAGGGTAATAAATGTCATAAGTTTTGAACCCATGCACGTAAATAGATCTCATATATAGATATTATTTTTTTCAGTAATGGGGCTTGAAATTGGGCCCTAAAATTCTTGCTGAAATTCTTGTCTTCAACGACGGTGAGCTTACTCTCCCCCATAGTACCACAGAGTTACCCAGACCCTGAGTTCAAATCCCAGGCCTGCCAGAAAAACAGTGCAAATTCCAAGCCAGGGCCTTAATATTTTTTTGGTCATGTCTGGGGCTTGAACTCAGCTCGTGCAACTCTGTTTCAGTTTTGATCATCCTAGGCTGCTGTGCAGCCTCTGGACCCACAGCCCATCCTCAGATCCTAGGACCTGAGTTCAAACATTGGGACCATCAAAAAAAAAAGTAGAAGTGCTAGGAAGATGGCTCAGTAAACAGTGCTTGCCTTGCATATACAAGGCCCTGGGTTAGATTCCTCAGCACCATATAAACAGAATAACCTGGAAGTAGTCTTATGGCTCAACTGGTAGAGCGATAGCCTTGAGCTGAAGAGTTGAGGGACAGCACCCAGACCCAGAGTTCTGGCCCCCAAACTGAAAACAAAGGAGAAGGATAAAACTGGGAAGTTCCAGAAGGCGGTTTTATATGTTTTTTTTCTTTGCATTGCAACCATTTTGGTTCTAAATGACAGGGCCTGGAAAGTGTACGTGACCTTGCTCTGCTGAAGTTTGGTGGGCTATCAGGGAAGCCATAGCCAAAATCAGCAACCTAGGCCTGGGTGTGAATCCCAAGACTACCACCTATGAATGGCAGGATGCATTTTGATATATATCCATACAAATGGAATGTTGCAAAGTAATAATTACATTAATAGTGTATGATTATATTATAAAATTATACACAATAATTATAGTATATTGACTAATTTTCAATTAATACTTTATTATGTATTCAACCATAATACTTAAATAAAGGAAGGAATAATTTATTGATAATTCATAGTAATATAGTATATATAATTAATTAATATACAGACATCCCTGTCTTGTTTTATACATACATATATATATGTACTTATATATGTATGTGTATATATGTGTGTGTGTGTGTGTGTGTGTGTGTGTGTGTGTGTGTGTGTGTGTGTGTGTGTAACAATCTACATATCTATTTCTACACTTGACATTCCTGGGGCTCTGTGGTAGAGTGCTCGCCTAGTATGTATGAAGCCCTGGGATCCATTCCACAATATCACATGCACAGAATTAACAGCAAGTAGTGCTGTCATTCAAGAAGTGGAGCACTGCTGTTGAGCATGAAAGCTTAAGGATTGTGTTTAGGCCCTTACGCAGGCCCCAGGACTGGCACCAAAAACAAGTTAGAATATTCTGACTGCAAGTATAGAAGGCCAGGATTTCAAATACCTCATCACAGAGCAAGCTGCGAGTCTGAAGCCAATAGATGCCACCTAACATGACTTAGCCAGAGGTCAACAGCTGCAACCCAGCACCATGGAACCAGATGATGCTGGCTCACCCCTTGATGCTTGGGGGATGAGATCAGACACTGGTGGGTTGAAAACTCAGCCCTGACAGGAAGTCTGCGAGACTCTGAGCTGTGCCTCAAAATGGTAGAGCTCTAGCCTTGAGGAAAAGATCTTCGGACAGTACCTCCAACCTATAAGTGAAATCCCCGAGGTTGATGATACTCCCCACAAAAAAACACCCCTCTAAACCGTAAGATGTTAACTTGTGTGGTTTGTGATGTGTATGTGAAAGAGTGGTGATACTGATGAAAGCATCTTAAATCTAAAGACAGTTTATACTATACAGCTATGTGATGAAACCTTCCTGGGGTGCTCGGTCCTGAGTCTTTCATGGGGTGCTGGATCATTCATGGGGTACTGTGTGCTGAGTCATGCACAGGGTGCTATGTGCTGAGTCCTTCACGAGTTGTATTCTTTCATCTGGTCCTTATAAGAGCTACACAAGTAAGATGATTGTGCAGATGAGTAAGTTGAGGCTCAGATATGTCCCCAAGGCAGGGCCAAATGTATGTATATATTTAGCTCTAGTGTCGTCTCCTGCAGAAAATTGTTTTGGTTTAATTTTCACCATCATGAACCTTGAACTCACAGCCTAGGTGCTGAATTTCTTCTTGGGCTCATGGCTAAAGTTCTACCATGCTGAGCCAAGGACCTCCTTGCAGCAAAGTGTTAGGGCTTAGGTGTCTTTAGCTGAGGTCTATCATCCTGTCTGCTCAGGAAGCTGAAGATCTTGGTTCAAAGCAATTTCAGATCATGGTCCAAAGCCAGCCTGGGCAGAAAATTCCTTGAGATGGTTATCTCCTAAAACCACCAGAAAGCCTGAAGGGGCCCTGTAACTCAAGTGCTAGAGCGCTAGTTTTGAGCTGAAATGATGAGAGACAGCACTCAGGCCCAAACTTCAACTCCTCCAACTTACAAGAAAAGAAAGAAAGAAACCTGAAGTGGAGTGCTGGGAATTTTTCCTAGGGGTAGACTGCTTTGCATGTGTGAAACCCTGGGTTTGAATCCTCAGTACCACATCCATAGAAATGGTCCACATCCCTGAAATGGCACTGTGGCTCAAGTGGTAGAGTGCTGTCCTTGTACAGGAGAAACTCAGATACAGTGGTTAGGTCCTGAGTTCAAGCACCAGGACTGGTATATGCACACAAACACACACACACACACACACACACACACACACACACACACACACACACGGAGGCATCGTTGCCAATAATGAATCATTTCATTAGCTATAGCTCCCTAATTGTCTACCAGGAGCACTCTTGAATTAATGGTAGCAGTTTGTTTCAACATTGAAACATAGTCTTATAAAGACAGGATGAGTGCAGGGAACTTGGCCTGCCCCTGGATGTGGCACAAATGAAGTTTTCCTGTCAAAACAGAGCAATGGGGAGAGAGAGAGCTTGGGGTAAAAAGAGGCCTTTTTCTCCTGACCTTCAGAGCCTGCCCACACTCATTCTCAGTAATTGGCCTGGATGAATTGTTTGTTACACAGCTGTACAGGAGTGAGGCCTTTTGTCTGCCTGTTCCAACAATGAAGCAGAGTTCCTCCAGCAGCCTGGGGTATGGAGAACCCCTCAGGCTACTCTGGGAACATTGAGGGTAACCCCGGAATAGGCACTGTTTAGAAAGCACTGTCTGTGCTATGAAACCATTCTATTCAAAGCAAATTTCCTAGCTGGGTGCCTTTCTTCATAGAACCTCTGGATGTTCACTGATACAAATGCATGCATACATACTCAGACACATGGAGTTAATGGCTTTTTTGTAGCAGGTTCTGAGGCTTTAACTGTTAGCCTAGACATTTTCCCTCAGCTCCTTTTACTCAACGAACCATTTTATTGTGTCTTAAACCATGATTATGATAGCCTGGGATGCAGCTTCTATTACCACAGATGATCCAGGGAACCTAGGATCCGAGTTCAACTCCCAGCACTGGCAAAAGTACATCAAACCAACAAAAATGGAGGAGGAAAAACCCAGGAAGTTTCACACAGCAGTTTTACATTTGTTTCCTCAGCACTGTTACCCTCCTTGGTCTCAATGACTAGTCTTTTAATTGTATGTGACCTTGCATGACAAAAGCTGGAGGGGTATCAATAAAGCCTGAGTCCAACCCAGATATGTAGGCCCTGAGTTCGATCTTGGGACTGCACCTACACACGGCCGAAGATCTAGGAAACTTGTTCCTATGTATTGGAACACTAATAAAATGTTTGAAATGTACTAATTGAATTACTAATTAGTTAGTCATTCTAGTATAAGATTGTATGTAATAAATATAGGTCATTGATTAATTCTTCATTAACTGTTCTACCGTGATTAATTAATAGAGGCATAATTTTAGACCGAATAATTGGTAGACAAAGAATATATTAAAAATAAGATATAGACATCACTCTTTATATAGGGTTATACACTAGAATCTACATAAATGTATATCTGTCTGTATATATTTATGGATGTATATACATATGTAAATACACACAAAAATGCACACACACACTTCAATCTAAACATCTATCTGTTTATATATTGGCCATTCCTAGGGCTTGATCTCAGGTCCTCAATTTTGCCTGCCAACTTCACTTGAATCAGACTACTCTGCTAACATTTAACCATTCATGAAGTGAATTCATGAGTTCAAGTCACAGAACTGCCAAAAACTTAATCCTGGTGGACAAAATAATTGTCCCACTTGTTTTCCTTATCAGTGAAAGTCCTGGGTCTCAGGAATGATCTAGAATACATAGGGAAATTTTTGTCTTATGTAATAGGATGCAAAAAATGGTATATATAATCATGCTCACTAAAATACATAAAAAATTAATAAAACACAAAATAAAATGAATACACTAACCTTAATATGCAGTAAATATGTGTATGTAAATATAAATCATCTGTTTAAAATGTATATGTATATTATTCTTTTAAGTGCTAGGAATTGAATTCAGGCCCTAGGAACAGGCCTGGATTTCTTGTCTTCCAGCACGGTGAACTTCCCCATCCCCCACAGTGCTGCAGATTTACCCAGACCCTGAGTTCAACTCCCAGGCCTGGCAGAATAAAGGGCATGAATTTCAAGCCAAGGAGCCTCATAATATTTTAACTATTTTTAATGAATGAATATATGTACCTATTTATTTATTTTTATTTTGTCAAGCACAGAGCTTCAACTCAGGTCGTGGCAATTCTGCCTCAGCTTCGATCATTCTAGGCTGGGGTGCAGCCACTGGACCCACAGCCGAACTTGGGTTTCTGGGCCCCAGAGGCTGACAGGAAAAAAATAATAATGCGACACAGAAAAAAAAAAAAAGGCAACTTGCAGATGGTTGCCAGTTTTACATTTGTTTGCTTTGCAAGGTGACCATCCTGTGTCTGAATGACACATTTGAAAAATGTCGGTAACCTGGGTTCGCTGAAGGCTGGCGGGCTACCAGGAAAGCCATAGGCCAACACGGCAACATAGGCCCTGTGTTGGAAGCCCCTTCCTGTCCTCTACCAATGGAGGGAGATCTTAAGAGTCTCATTCCTATTCATTGGAATACCGATGGAAGATTATGAATGGCAAGGTGGAATTGGTTGTTTCTGGATACTACTATACAATTAGACAGAGTGATTTTAGGAGGCCAATGGATATTAATGAGTTTTTTTAAATATTCAAAGAATATTATTACATGGACGCAATAGTTTCCAGACAGTGGATGATTTAATTAATAATTCATTAAGTATGAAAAGAATAATATTAATTATATGGAAGTATACTAAATATCCAAGAATTGGTAGAAATGTGGTCAATATAACTGATGAATGTATAGACATCTCTGGCACTCTATAAAGATCTATATTTTATTGTGTAATACTATCTGCTTGTCAATTTGTTCTTATTTTGTCCATCCCTGCGGCTTGATCTCAGGTGCTGGAAATGACTGTCAGCTAAATATGCTCCAGGCTGGCATGCTGAGACTCAGCCTTGTAGGCTGTGAGTTCAGATGCCAGCAGTGACAAAAATTGAATCGTGTAGTAAGAAGTCCATGGTGACTCATGTTTTCTTTTTCTGTGAAAGTCCTTCATGTCAGGTGTGAAGTTCCATACATAGGCAAATCTATATCCTATGTAATAAATATTTCATGTGTAATAACCATCAATAAAATAAATGGTAAATAAATGAATAAAACAAAAATAAAATGAATAACTATACTAAGTGCGATATGGGGGTCAGCATCTGGGGCTCTATCTCAGGGCCTAGGAAAGGCATGGCAGCTGAATTGGCTATAGGTTGCTATGCTGACCGTCACTCATTCATGAATTGAACCTTCTAGGCCCTGAGTTTAGATCCCAGCACTGCCAAAAATGTAATTGTGGAGTTTAGAAGCTGAGTGTGACACACATTTTCTTTTTCTTTGAAAGTGCTCAGTGTTAGGTAGAATGTATAATTCAGATGCAAATCTATATGCTATGTAATAGGATGTCATAAATGTAAAAAATGACATAGGTGGAAGAATTGTCACTACAATTCTAATGACAGCTTGTTGAATAGAGCTATGTGCTGAGTCCTTCATAGGGTGCTCTGTGCTGAGTCCTTCATTGGGTGCTGGGTGCTGAGTCTTTCACAGAATGCTGTGTGCTGAGTCATGCAAAGAGTGCCATGTACTGTGTCCTTCACAGGGTGCATTCTTTCATCAGGTCCTTGTAAGAGTTCTACAACTGAGATGATTATGCAGACAAGAATATTAACTCTCAGATATGTCCCCATGGCAGGAAAAAAATTATGTATTTCTGAAGAGTAATGAGTTGTCTCCTGCAGACAATTGTTTTGTTTTGTTTTTTCTCAGTCATGAACCTCGAACTAGGGGCCTGGGTGCTGCCCCTTACCTCTTGGCTCATGGTTAGCACTCCACCACGTGGAACCAAGGATCCCCTTGCAGCAGAGTTCACAGCCTAGGGGTCTATAGCTGAGGTTGTCATCCTGCCTTCTCAGGAAGCTGAGATCTGAGGATCTGGGTTCCAAACTATCCCAGACACAAAAGGTACCATAAGCCTATTTTCTCCAATTCACCACTAAGAAACCTGAAGTTGAAGTTGGGTGTTTGTTGCTCATGCCTGTCATACTAGCTACTCAGGAGGATAAGATACAAGGATCATGGTTAAAAGCTAGCCTGAGCTAGAAAGTCCTTGAGACACTTAGCTCTGATGGACCACCAGAAAAACTGAAATGGCGTTTTGGCTCAAGTGGGAGAGCACAAGACTTGAGCTAAAGAGCTCAGGGACAGCACCCAGGCCCAGATGTCAACTCTTACAATAACAACAACAAAAAGACTGAGAATGTCCCTTAGGAGTAAAGTGTTTTTCATATATGTAACCCTGGGTTTGATTTCTCAGGACATCACTTAAAAAAGAAGCCTGAAGTAGCTCTGGCTCAAGTGGGAGAGGGCTATCCTTGTACAAGAGAAACTAGTTATAGTGCTCAGGTACAGTGCTCAGGTCCTCACTTCAACCTCAAGGAATGGTGTATGAGTCTGCGTGCATGTGCACGCACACACACACACACACACACACACACACACACACACACACACACAGACTAGAATTGATGCTGTTACACAAAATGGTAAAACAACGGGCTTCTGTACTGAGCTCATGGTCAGCACCCCAGGCTTGTTTTCAAATCCAATACCTAGCCACCCAGGGCTCAACTAGGAGAGGTCAAAAGTTTCAAAACCTGATGAGCAGCCCTTGATGACAGGAAGCTTTGATATCAGATATGTGCTTGGATTTCCCAGGCTTCCAGAATCCTAGAGAGGAATCATAGGACCATCATCGCCGTCAATGAAACATTTCATGAGGTTCAGTGCCCTAGTTTTCTGCAAGAAGGACTCCGGAATTTTATTGAACACTGTATCTGAACACCGGAATATTGTCTCACAAAGGCAGGATAAGTGCACAGGACTTGGCCTGCCACAGGAGGTGGCACAAATGAAGGCTTCCTGTCAGTGCTCTCCCCGAGCATTGGGGAGAGAGATAGTTTGGGGTACAAAGAGACCGTTTTCTCCTGACCTTCAGAGCCTGCCCAAAATCATCCTCACTATCTGACCCAGATGGAGTTGTTTGTTACACAGCTGTACAGGAGTGAGGGCTTTTGTCTGCCTGTCCATTCAATGAGAAAGACTTCTTCCAGCAGGCCTGGGATGCAGAGAAACCATCAGTCTACCCTGGGAACAGTGACGGGAGCCCTGGATTGTACACTGTCATGAAAGCAGTCTCTGTTACGAGATCATTTTATTGAATACAAATTTCCTAGCTTGGTGCCATTCATCATAACTACTCTGGAGCTTCACCTATAGGAATACATCGATACATACCCAAAGACATGGAGGTACATGCTCTTTTTGAGTGGTCAGGTCCTGGGGTTGAGCTATGATCCTAAGCATTGTCTCTGAGCTCCTTTTGCTCAAGGGTAGTGCATTAACCTTTCTGTGATCTCTTAGAAATAATAGTGTCATGGACTTTCCTATGCTGACTGGATTCAAACTCAGGTTCTCTACATCTCAGCCTCCTGAGGAGCTGGTTTTAAAGTGAGAAGCCACTGGTACATTGTTTCTTTTCTTCTTCACTTTTTAATCTGGAAAATCTGATTTCTTAACAGGGTCATTCCAATGGTTTGTATTTATAGGTTAACTACCCAATATTCTTCATAGCTGCTTTCTCTAAGAAGGATTTTCTCTCTTCATCTTCTCATCTGGTCACAGGTTTGTAGCCAAACGTGACAAATGAGTGTCACAGGATTTGGGAGCAAATGTCCACAGGACATGCCAGTACTGTCAATTAGCATTGAGCTGCAGTGAATTTTCCTACTCAGGATGAGAGGACTGAAAGCTAGAGCAATCCCCATACTGTCTGCATTGCTCCTTTTGCCTATAAAATGATCTAATGATTATGAGTGTTGTGTGTCTCCAACCTTAAGTATCTAGAACACACTAGAAGCATCTTCTTGTATCTCTTTTTCTCTAGTGCCTCTTGAAATTTAGATTAAGGGTTTGTGTGGAGGGGCTCCTCGGTGAATCCCTGAGGAAAGCCGCTTGAAGACTCTTTGGGAGATTGCCATTCAAAGTCAGCCTGAGCAGGAAGTCTGTCAGTCTTATCTCTTAAAACACCAGAAAACTGGAAGTGAAGCAGTGGCCCAGAGGATAGAGCTCTAGCTTTGAGAGAGAAAGCTGAGCAGGAGACAGAGGCTAGACCAGGCAGGAAATCCTGGGAGGCAGTTATGTCCAATTAATGAACAGATGGCTGGAAATGGATCTGTGGTGGTGGTAAAGCCTCAGCCTTGGGAAAAACAGCTGAGGAATGCAGTGGGCCCTGTGTTCAAGTCCTGGGATAGGCACAAAATTTTTTCAAAAAGAGAAGGCCAAGTTTATGTATCAGTGTCCTACCTAGTTATGTGTGTATATTACTTCCCTGAGTGCAAACAGACTATATGCAATTCTTCTCCTTTTATTTGCTGGTTTATTTTTCAGATATGCTCCTTGCGCATACTGCATCATTGCCTTCATTTCAGGCCGATGGCTTTTCTCTTCCAGGGTTCCAGGCCTGTGTCCTTATATGATGCACACTGATGCTCTCAGCAGCCTTTATTTACATTTTATTATGGGGTCAATGCAAGAATAGTCACAAATCAGGCAGGGGAAGAGAAGGTCAGGTTTCATAGAAGTAACCAGTATTCAGAAAATTAAACTTGGGGATGTAAAATGGCAACATACTTATGTAAAAACTACCATTAAGGAAAAGATGAGGGGGCTGGGAATGTGGATTAGTGAGAGAGTGCTTGCCTAGCTTGCAAGAAGCCCTGGGTATGATTCCTTGGTAGCACACACACACACACACACACACACACACACACACACACACACACACACACACACACACACACACACACAAAGCCAGAGTTGGTGGTGTGGCTCAAGTAGTAGAGTGCTAAAGAGAGTGTCCTGGCCTTGAGTTCCATCCATGAACTGGCAAAGAGATACCTAGGTAGGTGGGTGGGTAGATAGATAGATAGATACATACATACATACATACGTACGTACGTACGTACATACATACATACATTGATACATAGATACATAGATAGATACATAGATAAATAGATAGATAGGAGATGATAGATGAATCTGGGAAAGAAGGGAACAATTCCTAGTCATGAGGCCTTCTGCAGCATGCCAGGGCACCAGCATTGCCTTCACACAACTACAGGGCAGGAAGACTGTCTGTTTCCCACTTCTCAGGCAGCAAAGGGCCCCAGAGTCAAAAGGGCAGAGCTCGGTTCTAACTCAGAGGCATGGAAACAGAAAAGAAAGGGCCCTGTCTCTCCCTGGATTGGGGATTTGCATTAATGATGTGGAGAATGAAGCAAGGAGAAAGGACTGGCAGAGGTAGAAGAAGGGCCTTCAAATCTGACAGATGGAGAGTGAAAAACACACTCCCGAAGTCCAGAGAGCAGTGTTTTTCTACTCTGTTACTATGTCCCCCACTAAACTGGCTCTCTATTGTTAACCTAAAGATAGCCTGAGGCTCCCTTCACCTGAGGGAGGAAGGTTAATTAGTCATTGTTTGAAGAGGCTAAGAAAAGCTTGACCATAGTGTAACTCTAACAAATGTTTCAGGTTTCCCCCCATTGGTGGCTGTGCCTGGAATGATTGAAGTGGTTTTGCAGCTCACTTCCCTGTTGAATGTGTACATTCTGCCTCCTAATCCTGTAGGCCTGGTCTCTGCATCTAGCCTGGCTTTTGAAATTGTTTTCTGCCTTAATTACAGTGTTACACTGGAGTTCTTCCTGCTACCATGGCTAAGGCTTGGATCCTGAGAACTTCATTTGAACCCATGATGGGTCAATAATGTTTCTTGATTCTATAGCTCAAGAACTCTAAGAACATTTAGAGTCTAAGTACCATGGGAAACACAGGAAGCTCTAGAACATCTGACCTTTCAGAAATGGAAGTCTGAGTGTCATAGACTTTTCTGCCCTGCCTGGCTTCACCCTGTGATCCTGAAACCTCATCCTCCTAAACTAGGGCAACGGGCCTGAGCTACTGGTGCTCTGCTAGGTTCAGAATTGTAATAACATTGACAATACAAATCAACTGCTTATCACAAAGGGCTTTGGGAGCATATTAAACCTTTCAACATTGGACCTTTCAGAACCATGTAGGACACAAAGTTACAATGCTAGAGTCTGAGAGGCAGGGCATATGGATGTCCTACACTTGAACCTTGAGCTCTGACTCCTATTCTGGTGTAAATCAGTGTTGATTTCCCAAAGAATGTTCTCTTAATTAACAAATAGGAAAAGTACTTTGATTAATCCTCATTTTTTTCCAATTGTTTGTCTCTAACTCAAGTCTGGGCACTGTCCCTGAGCCCATAAGCTCATGGCGAAAACTCTACCACTTGAGCTGCAGCACCACACGGGGTCTTTTCGAGTCTAACAGGCTTTCCTTGCCTAGACTGTCTTTGAACTCAGCTTCCTGAGAATCAGCTTCCTGAGAATCTAAGTTTCCAGGTGTGAGCACTGGCATCTGGCCTATTGTTTTTGACAGTCCTGGGGCTTGATCTTAGAGCCTGGGTACTGTCTCTGAACTTCTTTTTCTCAAGGATAGCCACTTGAGCCACTCCACAGCTTCTGGCTTTTTTTGAGCATGTAGCACTGAGGTTTCAATCCCTGGCATTCATGCATGCTGAGCGAGCTCTTTACCACTAAGCCACATTTCTATCTCCACCCTTATAATTATATCCCTCACTTTCGTATCCTCAAGAAAAGGCTTCTGACCATAAATCATCTAAATAAATCCCAATAGGAAGATAAACATACTTGGGAGAGACTCTAAACATGTGAATACTGTGACAAATGCTTCCATTTAATTATGTATTGTTTCAACACTTAATAAAATAGTAATGAAAAATGAGTCAATGTCCCAAATTATTGTGTATAATTTTATAATAGATGTCCAAAATGTAATAAATATTGTGT
This sequence comes from Dipodomys spectabilis, assembly GCF_019054845.1. Classification (NCBI taxonomy): domain Eukaryota; kingdom Metazoa; phylum Chordata; class Mammalia; order Rodentia; family Heteromyidae; genus Dipodomys; species Dipodomys spectabilis. The sequence continues at coordinate 2,606,456 of NW_024870964.1, forward strand.
TTATAATAAATACAATAATCAATAAATGAGTAAAACAAAAATAAAATACAAAATCAATAATAAAAATCGTAATATGAAATTAGCATACATATGTAATTATATATAATACATTACACATGCATAGAAATACTTTTTCCATTGCAGGACCTTCATTCAGGTCCTGGGAATTCTAGCATGAATTTCTTTTCCTCAAGGACAATGAGCTTCGCCTTCACCCATGGGACAAAAGAGTTACCTGGACGGTGTGCTCAAATCATAGCAATGGCAGAAATACTTGCCCCAGTTCCAATTTTTTTAATGGAAGTATCTATATTTATTCAGTTCCCTACTGAACATTAAAAAAAGACAGTGCAGAATTTTGTACAGCTATTCACACAACCTTCCTTTACCTCCAAAGTGCTTGTCGGAGAACTATATCGTTTCTGTGTTTTGTACTTTTTTATTGTAAAAATATTGTACAGAGGGGATACAGTTACAAGAGCAAGGTAATGAGTATATTTCCTATTGAACATTGTTGATTCCTCCTTTGTTTTCAGCCTACCATTCCTTCCCTCCCATCTCCACAACTACCTTCCCCTAAGTCAGTGACTTAGTTTTTCATTTTTGTTTGGCATGGGATTTGAACTCAAGTAGTGGCAACTCTTCCCTGACATTACTACAGATTTACTAGGATCCAGAGTTCAAATCCCACACTAGGAAAGAAAACTAGTAGAAATTACAAACCAGGAAGCTTTATTTTTTTAATTTAGTTACTTAATTAATTAATTTGTTTATTTATTCTTTTTTGGGGGCAACCATGGGGCTTGACCTCAGGTCGTGGAAACTCTGCCTCAGCTTGGATCTCCCTAGGCTGGAAAGCACAAAAAGTGGCGAGCTGCAGAGGGCTGGGTTTTTTCAATTGTTCTCTTTGCACCGTGACCATCCTGGGTCTGAATGACAAGGCTGCAAAGTGGACCTGACCTGCCATTGCTGATGGCTGGTGGGCTATCAGTGTCAACATAGGCCCTGGGTTCAAATCCCAGTCTTGACACCAATGGCAGGAGATCACAAGAGACTCATTCCTATAAATAGGAATGCTGATTGAAAGAGAAGTTCATGCATCTGTCTATTCTAAAATTGGATACAATAATCCTAGAATGCTGATTGATCTTAATTAATAGTTTATTAAGCATGAAAAGAATAATATTCCTTCCATGGTGGTATAATAAATACCTAGGAGTTGGTAGGAATGTAGTAGGTGCCATTCAATCATAGATAGAGGGCTGGCATTCTTTACCAATATGTATTTATTTGTATACCACCGTCTGCCTATTCATGTATCGCTGTTTTGGCCAAACATGGGAGTCAATCTCAGTGCCTGGAAACCACCTGACAGCTTCATTGGCTAGAGGCTGCCATGCTCAAACTCACTCATTTATGAATTGGGCATGCTAGGCCCTGAGTTCAGATCCTTGCACTGCCAGGCATGATGGAGAACACATCTAAAATCTAGATGCTATGTGATAGGATGTAAACAATATAATGAATGGTATAGGTGTCATCAGAGTCAATAAAATAAATGGTAAATAAATGAATAGAAGAAGAAATAAAATGAATAACCACAACAAACACAGTATGAACTGAACATCTGTATAGAAGTATAAATCTTATATTTAAAATGTATATAAGGAGTATCTTTTCCAGGCCTGAGGCTTGAATTCAGCCCTACTATGAGGAGGGAATGTCGGAAGATCCTGAGATACTGGTTTCTGGTCCTAGAAAGGGTCATGGAATGCTACCGATCCCATCGTTGACTGAGTAGTTATTGCATTATGTGAGTAGGAAATTATAGGTATGGGGTATAGATTATTTGTAAAGAAGAGTTGATGAAGCATGACAATAATCATCACAGTCATGAAATGGAGCCATCAGGAAAGATCCAAGAATCAGTAGTCACTCGGTAGATTGGATTCCATCACAGGTCACCATCTCTACTACTCTATACATATGTGTACTTATTTGTATTCTACGGATGACTATTGAGCCCCCCACTCTTCCCCCGTGGGGGGGGGGGCTCAATCTTTGGTCCTGGGAATGGCCTAGCTATTTCGTGGCTCTCAGGCTGGTTTGCTTATGTGGAACCATTTACCAATTGGACCTGATAGAATCTGAGTTCTGATCTCACCCCTGCCAAAAGATTCATCTTCATGTCAGAAGTCAATTATTGCACCTGTTTTCCTTTCCTGTGCAAGTCCTGGGTCTCAGCTATGATGGAGAATGCGTGGGCCACCCTATGGCCATGGGAATAAGTTGTTATCCATGTCAGTCCAGTTATACCTGTCATCATATACTCAAGAAAATACACAATGCATACATGAATAGCATACAAAATAAAGAGAATAACTACACTCGATGCACGATGCAGTCGACTCACGGATGTGGATATATATCCCATGTTTAAATGATGCATTGAGGAATATTTTGGCCTCCCTGGGGCTCAATCTCAGTTACTGGGAACGGCCCAGCTCCTTAGCGGCTCACAGTCTGGTGTGATCACGTGGATCCATTGGGCATTTGGGCCTCCTAGGCTCTGAGTTCGATTCCCAGCACTGCCAAAAATTCACCCTGATGTGAGAAGCCAGTCGTTGCACCTGTTTTCCTATGCTGTGCAAGTTCTCGGTCTCACCTAGGATGGAAAATATATAGACAACTCTATGCTCATGGGAATAGGTTGTCATCCAGGTCACCAGCGTTATATCTGTCATTCTATACTCAAGAAAATACACAATACAGCCATGAATAAGACACAAAATAAAGAGAGTGACTACATTGAGCCCAAGATGATGCCCACCCATATTTGGAAATATAGATCTTCTGTTTAATTATGAATTTATGGCTATATTGGCTCCCACCAGGACTCCATCTCAGGTCCCAGGAATGGCCTATCTCCTTAGTGGCTCACAGGCTGCTGTGCTCACCAGGACCCATTCACCAATTGGGCCTGCTAGGCCTTGAGTTCGAATTCCTGCACTGCCAAAAGATTCATTCTGATGTGAGAAACCCAAGGTTGCACATTTTTTCCTGTCCTGTGAATGTCCTGGGTCTCATCAAGGATGGAGAATGCTATATCAGCAACTCTATAGACATGGGTAAAGTTGTCATCCATGTCAGCACAGTTATATCTGTCACCATACTCAATAAAATACAAAATAACATCCATCAATAAGACACAAAATAAAAAGAATAACTACACTGAATGCAAGATGCATACCACACCTGTAGGTAAAGACAGGTCCTATGCTTAAAAAAGGTGAGCTTGCTATTTTGTCTAGTGCTGGGGTTTTAAATCAGGCCCTGGACCAGGCCTGACATTCTCGTCTTCAAGGATGGTGAGCTTCCCCTTCCTACACAATGCAACAGAGCTACCCAGACCTGAGTTCACATCCCAGCACTGACAAAAGATTCATCCTTATGTCAGAAGCGAGTTGTTGCACATGTTTTCCTCTCCCATGAAAGCCCTAGGTCTCAAGTAGGATGGAGAATGCATTGGCAACCCTATAACCATGGGAATGGGTCATCATCCATGTCAGCACACTTAGTATGCTGATATTGTGTCACCATACTTAGTAAAATACACAATATCTCCATGAATTATAGACAAAAAAGGAGAATTGCACTGAATACAAGATGCTGTACACACATGTATGTCAATATAGATTCTATGTTTAAATTATGAATTTATGACTACAGTGGACCATTGTGGGGATCAATGTCAGATCCTGGGAATGGCCTACCTCCTTAGTTGCTCACAGGTTGGTATGTTCACCTTGACTTATTGGCCAATTGATCCTGCTAGGCCCTGAAATCAGATCCCAGTACTACCAACACGTGGATCATGGAGTAAGAAGCTGAGTGTGAAACTTGTTTTCCTTTTCTGAGAATCCTTGGTGTCAGGCCTGATGGAAAAAATTTCTACAAATCTAGATGCTCTGTGATAGGATGTCATCAATGTAATAAACTGAATGGGTTTCATCATAGTAAAATCAACGGTAACTAAGTGAATAAAAAAAAAATACAAGGAACAACCACACCAAACATGTATGGACTGAACATCTATAGGTAAGTGTAAATCCTATCTTTACAATGTTTATGAATAGTATGTTTTTTAGGGCTGGGGCTTGAATTCAGGACTAGTGAACAGGCCTGACTTTCTCATCTTCAAGTACAGTGATCTTCCCCTTCATCCACATTTCTGCAGATTTACCCAGATCCTGAGTTCAAATCTAAATTCTGGAAGAATAAACAGTATGAATTGCCAGCCAGGGAGCTAATTTTTTTTTATTTTACTTTTCTCAGTACCCCACTTGAACTCAGGTCATGGTAACTCTGCCTCACCCCTATATTGGGGTGCAGCCACTGGACCCACAGCTGATACTGGGATCCTAGACCCCCAGGCCTTTCAGGGAAAACAATGCACAGAAAAATTATGGCCTTTTTAAGTTTTCTTCCTTTGCACGGTCACCCTCCTGGGGTACTTCACCTTGCATTGCTGAAGCCTGGCAGACTAACAGGGAAGCCATAAGCCCACGTGGCAACATAAGCCCTGATTTCGAATCCCTGTCCTGACACCAACCAATGACAGGAGATATTAAGAAACTGGTTCCCATCCATAGGAATATCAATGGAATGTTATCAATATCACGGTTGAATGAGTTGATCATGAATGATGCTCCTATAAAATTAGACTGCATCATTTCAGGAGGCTGATTCATTTTATTTATTATTTATGAAGCATTAAAAGAATATTATTACTTACAGGAGCACAATAATTTCATGGCACTGATTGATTTCATTAATAGTTTAAAGATGAAAACAATAACATTATTTACATGGAGGCATAATAAATACTCAGGAATTGCTAGGAATGTAGTCTATATAACTGAATAATGTATAGACATCTCTGGCACTCTATAAAGATATATATTTATTAACATACTACCATCTGCATGTCAATCTATTCTCATTTTGTTAACACCTGGGGCACGATCTCAGGTCCTGGGAACTGCCTGTTCACTCAATTTGCCCCAGGATATCATGTTGACACTCACCCATTCATGAATTTGGCCCTGTAGGCCATGAGTTCAGATGCCAGCACTCCCAAACAATGAATCGTGGAGTAAGAAGCTGATGGTGACCCATGTTTTCCTTTTCTCTGAATGTCCTGGGTGTCAGGTATGAAGTGGAATACATATGCAGAATTATATCCTATGTAATCAATGTAATCAATGTTCTATGTGCCATAATAGTCAATAAAATAAATGATCAATGCATGAATAAAACAAAAAATAAAATAACTACACTGAACACAATATGGAGTCAACATATATATACAAATATAAATCATATATATTAATTGTACATGAATAGGATGTTTTCTAATGGTGGTGATTGATTTCAGGCCTAAGGAACAGACTTGAATTTCTTGACTTCAAGGAGGCAAGCTTCCCCTTCTCACACAGTGCAACAGAGTTACCCAGACCATGAGTTCCAATCCCAGTCATGGCAAAAATAATGACACCTTTATACAGTCTGAGGCCAATTTCTTAGGTATTTCATTATACCTCCAGTTTATGAATGTGATTATTTAAATACTTCACAAACTATAACTAAATTCGATCAGTGTCCTGTAATATAATTGTGCATAATTTTATCCTGGAATCCTTCAATAACTGCGCATTAAATCATGACATATATCACATTCCATTGGTAATCATATGGATAGGAACAAGTTTCTTAGGATCTCCTGCCATTCGAACTGTGAGCTCTAGCTCCCACCACTTCAACCCAAGGATAGAGAACTCACGGGTCTGTCCAAGAACATCAGAAAGACCAATTATTAGGCAGGCACCAGTGGCTCTCAGCAATCCTCTTTGATACTTACAAGGCTGTGTTGTGAAGATCATGGTCAAAGTCACCCTAGGCAGGAAAGTCCTTGGGACCCCTGTCCAACATCAGTGTCAACAAAGCCAGAAGCCCTGTGGCTCCAATGTGGAGGGTGAGCCTTGAGCCAAAACAGCTCACAGACTGTGCCCAGATCCTGAGTTCAAAGTCCAGGAGTGGCAACAAACAGACATACACAACTATCAGTGCAGCCATACAGCTAAAGCAGGTTACCCTCTTGTCCCCAATTGAATTGGACAGAGTTCCATCAGAATGGGCTGGGGGACCTGCTATCATCTTGACTCTGCCCATGATGCTGTCATCACAGGATTCCAGCCACACCCCCATTCTTTCATGTTTCTTTCTGACCAATGAGATACGAGAATGGTGGCCACGCCCATATTCCATGCTGCCCAGTAGCACCTAGATTCCCTCTGTTAGTTTATACCACTACCAGCAGTTGAGGAATGTAGAGGTGGCTGAGTGGTGAGCAAGAGACTCGATGTGACTTTGGAGTATAGTAGGAAATTGATGCGCCAGCCCACTCCCTGGCCTCCTCCTTACCTTCCAGAGGTGGTGCCAGTTTCAATCCTTAGACAATGGTGCGCTGACAGCTGACCTAAGGCCCCTACCAGGTCTCTGCCTCTGGTCCTCTGCTCTGGGCCCATATGTCCATAATGCTGCCACCATGGCTGCTTGCCCCACCTGGAGCAGACACCAACAGCTTCTTCCAGCAGCATAGGTGAGTGACTGCCCCAGCACCACTCCTACACATGTCAGACACCCCTCTGGGGTACCATGACCCCCTGCTTGTTTCTCCTCCCTGGCTCTGAGAAACCACCTTTCTGTTTTGGGCATTTCTAAAATAGAGACTCAATATATGCTCAGGCTGGGCTGGATTTAGGTCCTCCTATCTGTGACAGGTATGCTCCACCAGGCCTGTCCTCTGTAATTGGAATGGTAGACATGTAGTGATATGCTCAGTCATAGGTTTTGATGGATTATACCAAACTCTTAGTCCACAGCAGCCGATTCTTGACCACTGGTGAAGCTCTGGGTAAGGCCTCAGCCATCGGACCTCAGTCTCCTCACAGGAGAGTTGTGAGGAAACAATGGATTTATACAGAGGGATCTCTGTAGCACGGCTAAGCACAGAGGGAGCAGCCTTCAGGTAAGGTTCTTAGCAATTCTGTGAGCATATGACAGGAAGATACCTGGAAAGGACTCAAGTGGAGCCAGTTATTAATCGTGCAACAGGTGGGAATTATGAAACAAAACATGGCTATCTTTCATCATTACCCTATCCCCATAAGGAAGGGGATCCTTCATTCTGTTGAGTTTTGCAGCTAGGGAAAACGAGGCACAGACAAGCCAGGTGACCTACTTATGACCTCAAGTTCACAGGAAGCTCAGCCTGACGTCTCTACCATGCTCCCTAGGACAATGGGTGCTATTCAGTCCACTTCTTGTGGTGGGAAGTCCACATATTGTCAGTCGTGGGGTTTGCACTCTAGGCCATGGGCGCCATCCCCAAGCTTCTCAGCTCAAGGCTAGTGCTCTACCACTTGAGCCAACAGAGCCTATTCCGGATTTCTGGTAGTTCTCTGGAGATAAGAGTCTCAGAGACGTTCCTGCCTGGGCTGGTATGAACCATGATCCTTATATCTCAGCTTCCTTTGTAGTTAGGGTTAGAGTTCTGAGCCACCGGCACCCGACTTACGTGTAATTCTGACTTTCTTTCTCTCTCTCTCTCACAGGAACTGGTTGAATGGGTGCTGGAAGAGGTGGCAAAGCATCCCCATGTGGCTGGAACCCAAGTTGGCTCCCTCATTCTGGAGCTGGTCTGGTCTGTGGGGCAGGAGCTGTCTCACCTTGAGGAAAAAAAAAAAGCTCAGGAATAATTCCGTATCCCTGAGTTTAAGCCTCTGGTCTGGCAAAAATAAAATTGGTTAGTAAATGCAAAATAAAGAACCCATACTTGGAATATAGAATTGCTCCTTCCATTCTGACACCTGACAATAGTCCCTAATTCATATGCTTTACTTATATTAGGATACTGTGTTGAAAAAAAAGTTTTGTTCATTTGGTCACAGAAATTAATGCCAGGAATGTGCTTAGATGTCACGTGAAGATTAATTCTCGAAATTCAAAGATTCCGGGATTTTGTGTGGTGACTGCTAATCACAAAGAGAAGGGTAGTCTAAGTGATAGTTGGAAATGTTTTTGGTCAGTCATGACACCAAAAAAGCAGAGTTGTGACAGAAGAAAAGGAATAAATGATAGTAACTAAGGTATAACAGAAACTTTTCTAGAGGACCATTTTTGGTTATTGAAGAACTAGTTATCAACTAGGCTTATTCCTCATTGCCTTTAGCATTCTAAATTTCTTAGGCTAGTTCTTAATCTCTGTGTGCTACATGTATCTCCTTCTATGCTATTTTTTCATACCTGATCTCGTTTGCTTTCTAAAAATCTCAGTCCTTTTGTATTTCTCTATGAAAATTTCCTGATACTAAATACACCTATGTAGAACACATGGGCAGCAAAGATGGTGCTGGGAGAGAGAGTGGGCAGAGCACAGTTGACCTTCCGATCAGTGCCTAACCAGCCTGTGAAGGCTTAGATGCATGATAGGGTGTGACCTTGACAGTGATTGGTTCCTCTTCCTCCCTTGCCATGCCACCTGCCCTGTTTGACTTTAAAAAGGGCTGCTCTCTGTTTATAAAGGAGTGTTCTACCTGCTGTATTTGGCAACCCGCTGTGTCTGATTGTCTCCTGGGCTGAGGGAGGCTGGGGAACAGGTGAGCGCCCCACTTACCTTTCCTCGGACCCCGTCCATCTTTCGTGGGACAGACGAAGACCCAACATCTGGCTCCCAACGTGGGGCACGAAAGGAGAAGATACTAGCCGAGTCTAAGCGGTCTCTCGGGGTAAGATATATCCTAAATATGGATAATGCTATATCATAGAAAAAGGAGGAGGAGGCAACATTAGGCTTAGAAGGAGTACAGGAGGACTTGGGAAGTGAGAAGGAAAAGGAATGTGTCAAATCCGATCGAGAACACACTGAAAAGTGCACAGTGGAAGTCAAAACGAGTAAAAGTTACCCCCTCTGACCCAGCTGATACTGATGGTCCTAGGCCCCCTCCCCATTCCCCCAAATGGAGGGGAGGTACGGCGCCCTACAAGACCTGCGAGAGGGATTTGCAAGACCCAGACCCCTACCAACCTTCCATGGAGGGGCCGAGGGCTGGGAAAGTAACCTACTTGGAGACCTCCTCTGGAAAGGCAGGGCCACTCAAGAGCCCAGACTCTAGGCCACAGGATTCGCTTCCCCAAGATTATCTGGTCAATCTGGCACAAGGAGCTAACAGGCCCTTGGAATGGTATCCATGGGAAGCTAAGGATCTTAAAGAGCACCGCAAGGCGGTGGCAGAGGGTGGCCCAAACTCTCCTTGGCCCAGACCCTATTACAGGACATTGCTTATCACCCATGTGTCCGTAAGGACGGGATGGATGTGGCCAAAGTCGTTCTAACTAGTTCTCAGTTTATTAAATGGTGTGCTTTCTTTAAGGAGGAATGCAGAGTGGGAGCGGAGAGTAACTGGCAGGCTCAACCCACAATACCTATTACTTATGTCATGTTAGCAGGGACGGGGGAAGCCTACTCCACCGGCATCCAACAGGCCGAAATACCTGGCCTGTACCATGACCAGGTGAGGCAGGCAGGATTTGCCTGCCGCATGGTACAAACTGGATTGATGGGCCTACTGAGTCCCCCATGGCAGGAGTGAGACAAAAACTGGGTGAGCCTCTACTTGATTTCATAGACCGAGTCCAACAGAGCATTCACTGCAAGCTACGGGCAGGGAACCTCCGAGATCAGTTTGTAAAGCTGCTGGTCTGGGAAGGGATGAATGCACACCACCGCATGGCCTGCACAGGATTGAGAGAGAGTTCCCTGAGCAGATGGGTGGTGGCCTCACAGGATGGGGGAATGCAACAGCACCAGTCCCAATCACTAGCTTTAGCTTTACAGGCTCAGACGTCTGCAATGACTGAAGCTATTACTCAGTCACTGGCAGCCCAGGGCCAAGGAACCCCAAGAGCATAGGGGAGAGGGACTTGTTTTAAATGTGGGCAGGAGGGGCACTTTAAGAGGGATTGTTTACAACAATGCCCCGCCAACTGACCCGTGGGCAAACTGCCCTCTATACCCTGCCCTAGGGGCAGGGAGGGATACAAGTTTTATTTAGATGGGAAGCCTTTAAACTTGGGGAGGGGCATCCTCTAGCCCTGTTAACTCAAGGAGGAACCCCCTCTGCTGTGAGGCCCAGGCAGCCTCGTGGCAGGGCAGCCCAGGCCGATTGGACCGTCCCCTGGTGGATGGACTCCACCCTAAAATGAGTATTCTCATATGCGGAAAGAGGTTTCACAGCTTAATTGACACTGGGGCAGACCGAACCATACTCAGGGAGGAGGAAGTGCCCTTGGACTGGAAGCTTGCACCTGGGCCACAGACATTGGGGGTAGGGTGCAACTCCCAGTCCAAATAAATGGTTGCCCTTATGACATCGACTAGCCGAGATGGAGAACAGGGAAAGATACACCTTTTAGTGGCAAAGAACCTCACTGCCAATTTACTAGGGCAAGACATGCTAAGACAAATGGATGCTGTGATCACTACAGACCATCGAGCATCCTATGATATCCTGGATGGGGAAGAAGCACAAAGGCTTAAACAGGATCTAGAAGGAGTTAAGGAAAGGGATTTTTTAAACTTTCATAATTACAGAGAAGAACATGTGGGACCCGCTCAGGTGCACCGCCAATCCTAAAGGCCACAGCCCGCCGAGTACCTCCCATTAGGTGGAAGCCGGGAAACCCAATCTGGGTGGAGCAGCGGCCATTGACCAAACCTAAACTTGAAGCCTTCCACCTTCTGGTGGAGGAACAAATAAACCTAGGGCATATTCGCCCTTCCATAAGTCCTTGGAACACACCCATATTTGTTATTCAAAAAGCCTCCGGGCTTGGCATATGCTCCAAGACCTACCTAAGGTAAATGAAAGGATGGAGGTAGTAGGAACACCCCTAAGAGGCATGCCCTGGACTCCTGCTATACCTTCAGGATATACCTTGGTTGTGATTGGTATTAAAGACTTTTTTTCTATCCCTCTGCATCTAGATGACTGTGAGAAGTTTGCTTTCTCTATACATTCTCTTAATTTTTCCCAGCCTGATCGGAGGTTCAAATGGACAGTGCTGCCACAGGGAATGTCCAATAGCCCGGCCTTCTGCCAACAATACTTGGCCACAATTTTAGGGCCTGTGCTGGGTTCAGATACCTCCCTTGCCTATGCCTAAATGGATGATATAATTCTGGGGCACCGAGACCCGAGCTGCCTGGAGGGCCTTCTGGCCCAGGTTCTTGCCATATTAAAAAAAGGGTTTTTGACCATAGCCCTTAATCAAATTCAAAAGGTAGCTCCTTTTAAGGTGCTTGGGACCCACTTTACCTTGAATCAGGCCAGCCCCCTTAAGCCTTTGCTGGATATTCCAACCTTTCTGACCTTAACCCAACTTCAGAGTCTTTTAGGGGAAATCAATTGGCTGTTGCCATGGGTTTCTGTCCCTAAAGATAGTCTTGTGCCCTTATTTGCCCTGTTAAAAGACAGGACGCCACAAGAAGTTATTACAATTACAGACAGCCATAGGGCAATATTTTTGCAGTTCCAAAAAGCCCTGGATAAATTTTCTCTAAAGAGGTATTCTATTAGTGAGACCATTTTTCCCTTTGGTTGTTTGCAGGTGTCACGTTAATTTCTGCAGTTTTAACTCAAAGTGGGGAGCCATTAGAGTGGGTTCATACTCCCCTGGGAGGCACACCTCGAGTGTACTCTCAAGCAGACCAACTTGCAGATGCTATTGTGAAGGGAAGGACGCAAGCCCAAAGACATTATGGCCTTGACCCTCACTCCATTGTTTTTCCTTTTCGGATGGCATATGTTGAGTGGCTCACTCGAGCCAATGCTCGTCTTGCTCTCTCCTTGGAGGGGTTTCTAGGCCAAATTGACTGCCATTATGGGCCATCCAAATGGACTGTCATTTTATGGCGACTTCCCCTCACAATGCCATCTCTATTTTCTTCTACGCCTATTTCTGGCACCCTCCATGTTTTTACTGATGGAGGTAAGGTAGGCTTTACGTATACAGCCTTTGAGGAGCAACAAATGACCCCGAGCCAACAAAGATTTCAACCTTGTCAAGGGTCAGCACAATATAAAGAAATGCTGGTCATAATTATGGCCCTTCAGGACATTCAAAAACCATTTAATTTGTATTCTGATAGCCTATAAAACAAAAAAGGGGGAGTTAGCCCCCATATACATTTACAGAGAGCTTTGTTTACCATTACCATTTTAAATTTTTCAAAAGAGACAACTGAATCCAGATTTCAGAAGCACTGGGGACAACTAAACCCGAAGCCCCAAGTGAAAGTCAGGTGGAAGGACCCCCTGACACAACAATGGAGAGGACCTGATCCCCCAGTTACTATGGGCAGGGGATTTGGATGCGTTTTTCCCATAGGGGAGACAGCCCCCATTTGGATCCCTGCCAGGAACCTTACATTTTTACCCATATCCTCTATACAAGAGGATGCCTAAGAATAAGATAACCAATAAGGAAAGAAATACGGCCATGGCCGAGGCTTGTGTTTTAAAGAGAAAAGCCAGAAAGACAATTAGTAACCATCCCCAAGGGCAACCAGCCCTTGAGAAGCTCTTGTGTTCTCTAACAATTGCAGATGGCGATACTCCAGATGTTGGCTATCCTGACTCTCCCAATCCTGGGAAAGGCCCTATGGAATCTGCATCAACCTCAACAGGTGACCTGGGCAGTGACCAACGCTGGCAATGCAGAAATCGTCAATAGCACCACAAGAGAAGCTGTCCCTTTGACCTGGTGGCCTGACCTTCATTTTGATCACCACCTTATGGACTTTAATATTTTTGTGGGAGTTAATTATTTTAATTTCACCTGTTTTAATTGTTCTTTTACTAATTGCTTATATAGTGGCATTGAATCCATACTTATTGTTAAACAACCACCTTTTGTTATGCTTCCAGTTTAGATCTTCTCCAACCCCACAGGCAAATAGCTGGATTAAAAAATCCCCACCTCTGGACTCTGAAGTGGCAAAGACTGCTATCCCATCCTTCACTAGTGTTAAAGGGCTAGTAGTGACATTTCCTGGCTTTGTAATGCTTTTGCTGATGGTTTTTTCTATGCCTTCCTTGCATTATATGTGCACTACAAAACTCTCATGAGCTTAGCCAGCCAGTTATCAAGCTCCAAATGAATGAATTCCCCCCCCCCAAGAGGAATCGCAACCAGAGATGGGTAAGAGGGTGTGTCAGTCTGAGCAACCGATAGGGCTTTCAGCTTCTCTCTGAAGAAGTTCCCCATGACGGGTAAGGCAGACAAGGCGATCCACCCAACCTAAGACAGGTGGGTTCACTTCTTTAAACAAAGACGGGGGGGGGGGGGGAGATTATGTTGTGAGCCATTGGGAGCTGACAGTAAAGCTCAAAGGTCATCTTGACCCCTGTGCTAGCTTAAAGGCACATACAAAGAACTGGCTTACTTAAGAGATACCAGGTGCCCAGGAATTAAATGAACTGCTTGGGACATTTCTAACTGTGGTGGGACTAATGTTTATTACTGTGCTAGGTGGGGATGTGAGGTAACTGGGACGGGCTCTTGGATCATGCACAAGGGCCCTGCCTATCCTTGTCTGTCGAATCTCGACCCCCCAGACTTGCCTGGAACCCCCTGTGTAGCCAATGCTATCCCTACCAATGTAATCCTGTTAAAACAACCTTTACAGAGGAGGGAAAAGCATAACTAACTGGGAGTTGGGTCTACCATTAAAACAAAAAAAGGGGGAATCTGTAGAGCACATGGGCAGCAAAGATGGCACTGGGAGAGAGTAGAGTGGGCAGAGCCCAATTGACCTTCTGATCAGGGCCTAACCAGCCGGTGTAGGCTTAGGTGCATGATAGAGTGTGACCTTGACAGTGATTGGTTCCTCTTCCTCCCTTGCCATGCCACCCGCCCTTTTTGGCTTTAAAAAGGGCTGCTCTCTGTTAATAAATGAGTTTTCTACCTGCTGGATTTGGCTCCCTGCTGTGTCTGATTGTCTCCTGGGCTGAGGGAGGCTGGGGAACAGGTGAGCGCCACACTTACCTTTCCTCCACCCCGTCCATCTTTCATGGGATGGACGAAGACCCAACACACCTACACAAATGGCAGAGGATGCTAATGTAAGGGTCCCATAGGTTTGAGTCATTAATGTAACAAAATGGCAAAAAGAGGATATATTTATTGCTAATTCAAATTTTCTGAAAAGCTGCAATGTCATCATTTGGTTCAAATTTTCATTCTTTGGCTACATAGTGTCATTCAGTGCACATAAATGCAAATATGAGCCAGGTCCTGGTGGTTCATGCCTGTAATCCTGACTACTCAGGAAGTTGGGATCTGAGGATTGTGGTTCACAGCCAGCCTGGTCAGGAAAGTCCAAGAGATCCTTATCTTTAATTAACCTCCAGAAACCTGGAAGTGGTGCTTTAGCTAAAGTGGTAGATCATTCAACTTGAGCTGAAGAGCATAGGGATAGCACCCAGGATCAGAGTTCAAGCCCCACAACCAACAAAAAAAGTGAAATATGACTTTAAATTTTCCCCAAAGGAACGACAAGATCTTCCCAAGCAGAAAAAATAATTCTAAAATGATTCAGTACACCTACTTCTGCTGAGTTACTTAAGTTATAGCTTTTTTTTTTTCTGGACATAGTCTTTTTTTAAAAATTGTCAAATATTAGGTTTATAATAAACTTCATCTAATATTTCTTGTTTCAAAAGGGAAATCTATACAGTTGATGTCACTTAGCTGTCTTAATATCTTAGTTCAATGCCAACCCAGGCAGGAGAGTCTGTCAACCTCTTATCTCTAATTAAACACCAAAAAACCAGAAGTGGAATTTTGGCTCAAGCAGTAGTGTACTAGCTTTGGGGGCAGGTGTGCAGGAAAGACAATTGTTCAGGGACAGGCTCCAGCCTTTGGGTCAAGCCCCAGAACTAGCACAAACCAAATGAACAAACAAAGAAAAAAATTCCAGATATTTCTTTGAGACCCTCCTTAATGGTGCACTAGTCTGAGAAGAGGCTACTTTTACTTATCATACTCACTGGATCCTGCTTTTTTGGAAACTTCATTGCTCTGGAGAACTCAGGACCAGACTAAAAGAATTGATCAATGGCTCCTGCAACAAGAGAATCATCTCAGGGGTGAAACATCCATCCATAAGACACTTTAAAACCTCCATGTCTTTGTTTCTTTGCTGTAGAACCCTTTTAAAACAATGTTATTTCCTTTTGTTCTATGCTGGACTTCACATGGCACATTATTTCTTTTTGTAATCCTCTCAACTAGAATTTTACAGAAAAGTTTTATATGAGTATAGAACACAGTCAAAAAAGTCAGGGACAGAGTTTCCTTCAAACCTTGGGATTCTTTTCTTGTACAGTAAAAAGGAAAGCACAAGTTAACATGAACTTTGTCATTCCTCTATGTTCATTTCCTTTCCTGGGATCAGTTTCCACATCCAGTAGCAGTTACCTCCAATAACAATAGATGGTGCTGCCTGAGTTATGATGAATGTTTTCTGGCTTCACTGAAATAACACAAGGACACCTTTGGACCTGAGGTAACACGTCTTTCAGAGATAACTTAGTAAAGAGAAAATATGAAATTTATGTTGCATATAAATACATTATCCATGAGTACATTGAGTTCAAACTTTGTAAGTTCTCTGTAAATTAAGGCTAATTTTAAATGGGAAGAAGGTTCTCAGATCATTCTTTTTTTGAGTGTATGTGTTGTGCATTATTTCCCAAGTGTACATGCATTAACAGTAAGGGAAACAATAGCAATAATAGGAGATAAAGAAGTTCTGTGTTTAAGTATAAGGGGTCAGTTACTATAAAAGACTCTACAAAAAAGACAACATTGAAACAATAAAGCCAAGTCCAGTATTTCGATTTATGGGAGTGATATAGAGAAAACATTACTCCCAGGTGGCACACGAATTATGAGGGCACTCCCTTTCTAAATCATGCTTGCTAATAAATCAACTTTGTAGAAAGAAGAATGGAAGTATAATTCTGCTTCCAATGCAAGTCAGATATAAGAGTATGGACTTAACTGGAAAAAAACGTCCATCTCGAGAGAGCAGGGATTATACTAGCAATGAACTGGTGGCTAAGATGACATTTCTTTTTCTATCCTTTACTTATATATTTTTTTGTTGGTGGTCATCTTGGCAATTGAACTCTGGATTCCACTCCAGGCTAATGCTCTACCACTTGAGCCACAGTGCTGCTTCCAGTTTTCTTCAGTTAATTGGAGAAAAGAGTCTCGGGGACTTTTCTACCTGGGCTGGCTTTGAACCCCAGTCCTCAGATCTCACCACCACCCAGCTTAGGATCACATTACTAACAGTGTACACTCAGCATATGTAATGTGTATGTTCATCTATCTTTATATGGATTCTTGAGTTAAAAACCTGGGCTGCAGTATAGACTTTACACTCATAAAAATGTTTGTAGTTTAAAAGTTGATTCTACGGGATAAATAAAACCTAAGAATGGAAAGGATTCTGGGAAGTTCAGTATACATCCAGCCTGGGCAGACCAGTTTTTGAGACACTATCTATAATTAACCAGCCAAAAGCTAGATTGGACAAATGGCTTAGGTGATGGAATATGAGTCATGAGCAAGAATGATGAATAAGAGCTTGAGGCTTTTGCATACATACATATTAAAATACACATACACACAGAGGCACTTATATGTGCACACACAAATACACAAATGAAGCAACTCTCAGAATATGTAGGAAAGTTAGAAAACAATAGAAAATATGTCCTGAGTAAGACTAGAATCAAGTGATAATTTTTAAAATTAGAAAGTCTTCAAGTGAACTTTCTTCAAAAAAGTTTGAGAATATTATCTAGGTTGGGACCAGAAATAGTAAGAGAGTCAAGTAATCATTATTAAGGGGATCAGATCCATGGAGGAATGAATCAGAGACCCCGCAGGTGCATTTGAATATGTTCGTATCCTTTGTCAAAGGTTAGAACATCTTTGAAAATAGTACATGAACAGTCTGAGAAGTCTAGTGGATAGTATCACTGGAGAAGTTCAGAATTGCTAGTCTGTATCTAGATTAAATAAACCAAGAAACTATGCCAAGGCAATGTGATACAAGGCTAGAATTCTAGCACTCAGACTAAGACAGGAGATTAGAGAGTGGAATTACATAGTGATACCTTCCTTGGACCAGGTAATATAATTTTGTCTTAATAAAACAAACCAAACAAGAAAGGAGTGCACAGTTGAAAGTTTGGGCTAATTTTGTCACTATGATTTGAGAAGTCAAGTTTCCTATTGCAATGCAACTCATATATAATCCTCAGTTGTGTTTTAAATGCTCTCTTCATTACAAATGGCTCATTATTTCCATGCAAAACTCCCATCCAAAGTTATCATAATTCTGTTGGATTCCAAAGAATTAATGAAGGATTACAAAAGCTTACACCCAGAGAAAAAGCAAAGTTTGATTAATGTAAGACTTTGTAGATCTTGCTAAATTAGAATTTAGATTTAAATTAAATGTTTTTAATTTCATATTCTATAGGATACTACAAAATTCTTTTTAATAGAGGGTTTAATTGACAAATTCACAAATGATTCTTGCATTCTATTTGCGTAGAATATTCTTTCAAGTGAGTTGTAATTAGAACTTAGTTAACAGATAATTCTAACAGTTCATGTATGAAATGATAATGTGAATAATATAGACAGAGTTGCCAACAAATAGATTATATAAATTTATAAATTTAGAAAGACAGCAATTTTTGAGGCTGTGGTATAACATGCTATAAAGAGAATAATTTTGTGACATCTTCTTTCTTCTACCTGCATGTAACACAGGAAGCAATTTCCTTAATTAGGTACCTTTGTGTACAATGAAAAAAAATGCTTAGGTTTGGGGTTTGTTTTAGTTTTTGTTTTATTGGTTTGTCCTACGGCTTGAACTCTGGGCCTGGACACTGTGTCTGAGCCTGTTTATGCTCAAGGCTCCTGCCCTCCCACTTCAATTTCAGTGCCTTATGCCTGGCTTTTTCTGAGAAGTTTATTGGATATAAGAATCTAGGGAACATTCCTGCCAGGGTGGGCTTTGAACTGTACTCTTCCGATCTTAACATCCTGAATATCTATGATAGTTAAAAAAGAATAAATATAAATACTATTTGCAAGTATTTTGATCTCAAGAATACCACTGATGGAAAAATGATACAGCCCAGTTTATTGTGGTGTTCTTTCCAGAACACGGAGGGCATCACATTAGCAGAGGTGTAGTATTTTTTCACAATAGAGATAAGCTATTCATGATGTGAATTAAGGGAATTTTGAGGTGCACACTACATGTTGGAAACTGTTGGGCTAGGATGACTTTATGGCATAAATCTTGGGATTGATGGTCATAGAAATAATAGCTTAATCTGATAAACAATTGCTTAATCTTGAAGAATTAATTATTAAGATGCTTCATTGTTTTATCCTCTACCACAATGTGGCTATTTTTCTGTTGACTTCTCAATCTGTAACATCCCATTGGAAACTGCATTTATTGCAGAATTTCATAACATGCAAACAGATATGGAAAGTTCAGAATTTGAAAATGAGTAGTTATCAGTCATAGGAATTTTGAAGAACACATATTCTCTCCTCTTAGCAATGCATTTTCTTTCAAAAGTTATGGGTTTCTATAGAATTACAATGTTTTTGGTTTTTGTATGAGAAAGTAATAAACTTATTCTTTTTTCAAAATATTGGCAAGTATATTGTGAAAATATTGTCTAGTTGGATTCAAGTTGATGGTCCTCTGATTAAAAAGGGGTAATTAATTCTAATTAGATGCCAAATAGTGTTGATTTTTAAAAAGTTACTACACAAAGAATAATATGTACTATACCAATACAGTGAAATTATATTTTATGCAGCTTATTTTTTAAATTTAATTTTATCGTCAAAGTGATGTACAGTGGGGTTGCAGTAATTGTAAGGTAGTGAATACATAACTTTTCAAAATAGTTACCCCTCTCTCATTTTTCTCGCAGTTTTCCTTCACACACAAACCCGTCAAAAGTTGTAATGTACATTTTCAACATATTGTCTTGTCTCGCCATTTTGTTGTTCATCTTCCCTTCCCTAATTAAGGTAAAGGTATACACAATACACAGGGTATCAAAATCAAATACAGCAGGGGATAAACCATAAGGGAAAACCCCAAAGAAAATAGAAATCACATAGTACATTAAAAACAACAATTGCAAATAAATATCTGTTTCCGTATCTTGGAGTTCATTTTGCTCAGCATCAGCTTATATGATCATATATATGCATTACAAAACCACTGGAAAATAATATTTTCACCGACACTTTATCATGACAACAATATGTTAAGTGTTTTTGATGGCAAAGGTGGAATTAGGATTGGTGAATTCGCAATTCTGATAAAGGAATTCAAAAAAGTTTAAAAATTGTGATAGGTAAATTTTAACTGTTCAAACTTTTTAACAACTTAGCTTATTAAGAAAATTTAAAATTGCCTGGGAAAATAGGCTTTCATGCAAAGAAATCCATGGAGACTAAGCTGAGAGGGAGCAATGTGGGTGAAGATGGCTCATTTTCACAGTAAACAAACAAACCTCACAAACCTTGCTATAAATCCTGTAGGTTCCCGTGAGAATTGTCCTTACCCAGAAAACATATTCTCACTGTGAAACAATGTTGTACTGGAATTTAAATTCAAATTTCTTTTTAAAAAGGCATCAAAATTTATGAATTGACCTTTAATTACCAAACAGTAATTCTCTGAAAAAAAATAATTTGGGTCAAAATATTTAGGGAGAAAGTGCCCTCCACAATGAAAGCAGGTATTGGGTATACACTTTTCTGATTAAAATACTTTCCACAATGTCTTTGCATGTGAAGCACTGAAACAAAGAAAAAAAATCTGATTGGATATCTAAAACCAATGATTTCTCATTTCTAAGTAGCTCACAAAATATAATATCCTTATTAACATGACATAGTGAAGACTTCTCTTATTACATAAGCCAAAAAGTTTTGGGATCAGAAAATAATTGAGCAAATAAGAAAACACATTCTTAGAAGCCCTGGCTAAGCGTATTAATTTCAGCAGTAGAGGGATTCCAAAACTTTTTGAAATAGATTGTGTTAATATTTTTGCTACCTAAAGTGATTTTACAGAGCCTATTTGGCTCACTACAATGCAGAACAGATTGAGTGAAGACATGAAAATAAATTCCACATCCAAATAAAAAAGTTTAAAAAGAGAAACCAAGATGATGTAGCAGTGGGGGATGCCTTATAGTCCTTCAGCTTCACTAGACTTGAAGCCAAGAAGCTGTGATTAATTGGAAATCAGGCAAGAGCTAAGAGGAGAACATAGAAGTAGGACAAAGAATTATTGCCCGTTGTAACAGACATTGTCACAAGGTATGGATGATTTAACTCTATTCTTCTCCATACATCTTGTTGAGCAAATGCAAGACCAAGAGAAAAATAATCTATTGAAATAATTTTTTTTCTTGTCGGTCATGGGGCTTGAACTCTGGGCCTGGGCACTGTTCCTCAGCTCTTCAGCCCAAGGCGAGTGCTCTACCACTTGAGTACAGTGCCACTTCCGTCTATTGAAATAATTTTACAAAAAATATCTTCACTGTTCCTCATATGGTATCTAAGGGGAGTCTTTTTTTATTGTGAAAAAACTGTACAGAGGGGTTACAATTACATGGGCAAGATAACGAGTACATTTCTTATCAAGCATTATAGCCTCTTCCTTTGTTTCCCCTTCCCATCCTTTCCCAGACTCCCCCCTCACCCAAGCCTCCCCCCACCCCCCCCATCCCCCCACCAAAGTTGTAAAGTTCATTTTCGACATGTCAACTTGTACTTCTCATTGTTGCAACGACCCCACCTGTGTCCTTATTTAAACGACTTGTTTTTCCCTTCCCCTCCACAAATTATACCGACATCAAATACAGTGAAAGCAGGGGTTATAATGTGGTGGAGGGACATACAAAACAACAAAGAAATAATCTTATAAATGCATTGGAAACAAATGCATGAAATAAAAAAAAATTTAAATACATATCTTAGGGTTCATTTTCCTATCACCTTATCTGACCTTTTCTGTTTGACTCATACATATACTAACTATTGCAAATAAGGGAAACCATGGGACCTATGTTTCTTTGGGCTTGGCTTACTTCACTTCACATAATTTTTTCCAAGTCTAAGGAGAGTCTTAAGAGAGAAGATAAAAGTGGAATATTCTTCGGTTTCCTCGAAGCATCTTGTTAGCAAAATATATCTTTGAGGTTAGAAGATATTGAATCAAAAATTGGTGGAGTCCTTATTTTTGTGGGGACTTTAAATACAAGAAGACTTTCACGGTAAAAGAAAAATTATAGCTAAATATTTGTGATCACAGCTCCTTGGACTGTTTTTTCAGAGACAAAGTTTTACATTAGAGTTTGTCCTCATTAATATAGATGTTGGGTTTTCGTGGCAACCAAATGCAAGGGTAAAGTTTAATGCACTCTCTTGGACAAGATAACAGCATGATAGAAAAAAATGGTAAATAAAATTTAGTGAATTAGTTTGACTAATTACTTTGCCAGAACAAAAAGGAAAGATATAATTCAAAATCACTTGACTTAAAAGAATGATGAAAGAGTAGTGAGAGAAAATATAGAGGAGTTTTCTGTCACCAGTAGTGTAATGGGTTCTTGATCTTGTTTCTTCCAATCTATCTTCACAAGCTATCAAGTGTGGCTTAGGACTGGAGTATCCAGTGCAGAGAAAGAGAACTCAGAGAAGAAAATATTTGCAGCAGATGCAGGTGATTTATAACCTTAGGCAATCTATTTAAATCTGTTCAAAATTCTCTGCTACCCCAAACTTCCCTCTTTGAACAGTTTTGTTTGCTTTTCCCAAGACTACCCTTCATTAAATATTTAAAATTTTGAGAGGTCATATTTATCTATCTAGAGGTTGCTGTTTGCTTGTGATTTTTGTGTGTTTTTGTTTTTTGTTATGTTTTTAACTGAATTTCAAAATGTTGTGCAAGTGTATTACAATAAATATGTCTATCTAATTTTCCAATGCTCCTGGGTCAGAGTGACTCCTTCTATCATTCTCAACCAACCCCTTCTCCAAGATTTATTTCAGATTTACCACTTCTTTTGTCACATGTGTACATTGAGTATTCTAGGTGTACTTGCCCCTTGTTCCATTTTTCATTCATTCTATGTTTTTACTATTATTCCTTTCTGGTTTCAACTTCCTGATAGTCATTCTGTTAAACTATCTGTTAATAATTTGAAAGGTTTATATACATTCCATGGAGTTTCAATCCTGCATATAATTGAACGTATGTCAGCTTATATTTCCATATTTCATTCATCTGCAATAACAATTTGCAAGACTGGAGATGTGATAATATTCTCATTCATTTGGAAGATTAATCATTAGTCAACAAGAAAGTTTAAAAATGGCTCAGAATATATTCCTAGCTACCAGGTTTTATGAATGGATTTGTACAAAGTTTTGTGATTATTTTATTTGACATGGGATAATATTTTCTACTACCTATAAGTTTTGGAAAAGGAAGAAAACTAAAATTTACTACTATAGAGGAATATGATTAAAATAGAAGACAGATTTTATATTTGTCACATCTCTGATGAGTACCCATATTCAAGATTTAAAGTCTTATTTCATACTATATTAGACAGATAGGGAAAACATAAAACAACATATGATAAGGCAACTATTTGTGACTTTTTAAAATGTACCTTATTAAGTGATGAAATTTACTTTATTAGCTAGTGTTTGGGTTTGAATTATGGGAGGCTGATCTATTTAACACATTTCTGGAAGGCACCTACTGAACAAAACAAATGTTGGGGGGTACTATTTCTACACTTTAATGAATGGTTGAACATGTTTGGCTATAGTGCTGGGTAAATAATTCAACTCTATTGTAACTTGCTCCCTACACTTGTAAAACTTGTAATGTCACTAAGTATCATTTACTTGTCAAATGTTATTTTGGTGAATGTGATTTTAAAAAGTTTTGAAAAAGAATATATTTTCAGGAGATTAAAGGTAGGTTATCATTGCCTTGAGAATGATAGCATTTTTACACTACAGAACCAAGATTTACTGTAGTACCAGTAGTTTGAAGCATTAAGGATCTTCTCAATTAATGTTTTTCTGAATTATAATTGACCTGTAAGTAAAGTTTTCCTAGCCTTGGTGGACCAATTATGAATCTATCTTTCCCAGAACAATTTTTAGGCCTACTTATACTGGACTGAAATCTTTCAGTAATCATTAGGAGAGGGGTATTAAAAATAATTTTGTGACATTTGTGATCTTGTTCACTCATATGGGCTAGGCATCTGTAAATTTAAAGTTGTAATTACTGTACTTTCTCTCAGATATTGTGATCTCATCTTTCATTTTAAGTTGTCTTGCATTTCACAATTGCTTACTGCTGCGGTCCCGAAATATTATAGGAACTGAGAAATTGAGACGGATTTTCAATTACTTTCTGTTGGCATGTTGCATGGGCCTAGGTGAGAAATCTTGCCCTTGTTATCTGATGATGCGGATAACTGGGACCTGGGATCCTAGGACCCTTGGGTCCTGCAGAAGAATAATACCTTGTAGACATCATATCAGCAAAATTTGTGTATAATCATTAGGAATGCTTCAGAAATATGGAGAAAATCAGTTTGGGACCAGTGAGTTAAAACAATAAACAGAGTAGCAGCATAAAATCCCTTATAGATTAGAGGAAAACTATTTTTTTTTTTTGCAATGTGAATTCAGAAGACCAAGAACATTAGAATGTATCACAAGTTTATACCAAAGATATTGCATTGATATTTTTATATTCTAATATGTATTCTAAACCTAATTATTTGTATTCCAATTCCATTTATTGGAATAAATACCTATTTATTTGTCAAATTATCAATTAATTCTAGTAAGTTTCACTGTGTGAACTAAAATATCAGCACATATAAATATAAAATGTATAACTATATATAAGAAAAAGGCACACGTTTTGCAATATTCTGTTGTGGTTAGAGTATCAAATTATTTAAAGTATTTAATGTATTATTTCATTATCTCTACCTCAGTGTTTGGTAGATTTGGACCTAAAGCTTTACCATTTGAAGAATTACAGCCTAGTGGCAAGAGGAAACACTTTGATTAACACATTAACAATTTAAAGCCTAATATCGAGGAGAGACATATAGACTTCTCTTGTAACTTTGAAAATATTTGGTGATAGAAATGCAGTAGTGTAAATTCCTGCCTGGTTGGATGGTAGACTGGCCAGGACATTAGTTAATCATGCATATGAACAATTTTTTCACCTTCTTGGCTTTAGATACTTTTGAAATATTAGGTATAATAACCAATTATATTTTGATAAAATACCTTCTAGTCTAAACATTTCTATCTGAACTGTTCCTGTCTCTATGATCCCTTGTAATTAAGATTAGTTTTGTTCCAGTAAGAAAATCTATGCTGACAGGGTAAGATATTCTGGTTCGTCTGTTCCTAAATGGAAGACAGGTAAAGGGTCAGGTAGACATTTGTGCCAATAAGATCTCATTTAGGAATTTTTAAGCTGCAGAAGTTTAGAAGTAGCTCTTAAGCAAGGCTTACTTTGAATCCTTAGCTCCACAAAGCTAACTCAGCTGATAAATAAGTACTTGAAAAGCCATCACCTTTGGACCTAGCTTTAAATTCTTCCAAGTATGATGAAATCTAAAATGAAAAAGACTTAAAATACTCATTGACAAAAAAATTGCAAATGTGAGCAATCGAACAAACAATATGTTTTTTTCCAATATACACAGAATTTTAGAGAAGTAATATCAATAGCATTTTTAGGAACAATAAGTTTTCCTAATTACAAATAGTCAACCAAGGATATATGCCTGTATAAAGATTGCATCATTAATTATTTAAATTTAGAGGATACTACATGCTTCAACAGCACATCTACCCTTTTACAATACAAAGTTTAACACGGCACTTGCACAAGGATGATATGAAAATTTGTGTAGTATTCCATATTTTTCATTCTTCAGATGCAAGAAATGAAAAACAGTTATTAAAAATTGATTACAAAAATACAGTTGTAACGATACATGTAATTCATTGAATTGAAAGTTAGTTTGACATCAGTGTATTAAATCATCACCTTAGAAAGGCCTTTACATAGCATAACCTTTACAAAACTTTTGAAATTAGATAACATTTTCAATTTATCCCAAAGAAATAAAATACTATAAGGACCTAGGGGAAAAAAAAGAATCTTAAACTATTTCTATATGGAATGCTATCTGAAATGACACATTTATTAATGAACCTATATATTATGAAACAATGTAGAATTAAAAGTATTATATCTAGGAGAGAATGAAATACATTATGGATATTATACAAACAGAATACAGATTACTTTAAAATATCCTTTTTCAGACAAGCAACAGAAATATCTTTAGTTTCTGTATTACTCATTTCAACAGATAAGTTAAAATTATTTCTGATTATAAAAATCACAAACTCTGCAGAAATCATTATAGATGTATACAAACAAATCTTGAATACATTTTGACATCGAAGTTAAGCAATTCACTAGGAAGAATAGCATGGAATCCATGAATATTTAAAGTAAGATATTAATGTGGCTTTGTATTGTGAAAATATTTTGTACGGACACAAAGATGGATAGGCATTTTTGAAATTTAAGAAACTTAACCAAACCATTATGACTTAGGAGAAAAATTTTTGCAGCCTTCCACAACTTCAAAGAGGTGATACATACTTAACCTTTTGGCAATATCAAATGCAGCTTCTTCCAAGTTGTTCTTGACCTGGTTTGATATAATATTTCAATAGAAGCAGATCCAGCGTACCTTTGTTATTTCTATTCCCAGCAGCAAGATGCAAGGTTGTCAAGTGTTCTTTAGTTTGGGCATTGGTAACTGCATCATGATGCAGTAAGAAAGAAGCCACTCTGGTATCATTCCACATATAAGCACTATGTCTAAGTATCTACTGTAGGCTTCTGGATGAAGAGAGCTATACTTATCATCATCCCTAGTATTCACATGAGTGGCCTTTTTGGAAAGTAGTCTCTGCACTCTAGTAAGCTGATTATTTTCAACAGCCCAATGAAGAAATTTGCTTGGACACTTCTCTATTTTTTTCTAGCAAATGATACCATTCTTCACTTTTTCATCTAGTTCCTTGTCTTCATCAGAATTGCCTAACTAGAGACTTTGAGTACCAGTGGGAATGAGGTGTACATGTATTCCCCAATAGTTCACGTTCGTTGAACTGGTCAGAAAAATCCAGTGAATTTTCTACTTCTGTTTTTTCACCATGATTTTTTTCTCTTTTTCCATTTTTACTATTTGAAATTATTCTAACTGGAGAATAGGGAATGGATAGAGAGCAGAAGAAATAAATCCAAAAACAATCTTCACAGAAGCAAATTCTCAGAGCTATTTCATGACTTTGCAAAGGATAAAGTGGCTGAAGTTAGTATAAATTTAGAAGTATGAAAATGGGAGGGGGGACCAAGATGGCAACAGGGCAGTAGGTAAACGCCACAGCTCTCCCCAACCAAAAAGAGAGTTAGAGTTCCTAAGCTTAACCTCCCCAAGAGACCGACAAAAACAAAAAGATGAACACCCAGAGAAATACAGGAGGTGGAAAATAACAAAAAAGAAAGAGAGAAAAAGAATTTCAGAACAGAGAAGCACGAAGACTCCTCCTCCAATGCTTACTGGTGGCAAGCAGCACAGCAGGGGCTGCTGGAGTCCCAGAGAAAAAGGAGGCTGCCTGCAGATCACCCACACAGAAGGACTTAAGAAAAGAAGACACAAAGAACTTCCACTCTTCTGGTCGAACCACTATTAAATAACCCCATGCTGCTGATCACATGTATGGTGTATATGTGTACACCATTATATGTTACAGACCGTGATAGACAATTTGCTCCAGAAAAGCTACAATGAATTTGTGACTTTAAATGAGCATCATCATCCCAAAATACTGTGAAAATTGGCAAATTTTGTAATCACTTAATTACAAAAAAAAAAAAAAAAAACAGAAAACTACAAGTGGAGCTATGGCTCAAGTGGTAGAGCATGAGCCTTAAGCTGAATTGCTCAGGGACAGCTGCCAGGCCTAGAGCTCAAGTCCCACGACTGACAAAAAAAAGAGAGAGAGAGATCTTTCATGTGATGGATTCTAACATATTTATAAAATTATGTTTTTATTGCTTTGTATGTCCCTCCCCCATGGTATAACCCTTGTTTTCACTATATATGAAGTTGGTGTATGTGGAGGAGAAGGGAAAAAACAAATCGTTAAAACAGAGATACAGGAGGACCCATTTCAACAATGAGATGTACAAGTCTTTATGTCGAAAAAAGAACTTTACAAGTTTAGTTGGGGGGACGGTGGGGAGGATACGAAGGGATGGGAAGGGGAAACAAAGGTAATGTGCTCATTATCTTACCCATGTAATTGTTACTCCTGTGTGCAGTATTTTCACAATAAAAAGAAGTATGAAAATGACAAAAATGTAAAAAGATATTCATATATTTCATTATATAACCCAAACCAGAAAGCAAATGTTGTTTAGATGATTTCTTAAAACATAGTCTTTCAGAAGCTGGGAAGGTGGCTCAGTGGTAGAGTGTTTGCCTTGCATGCATCAGGTCCTGGGTTTGATTCCTCAGCACCATAGAAGAAGAAAAAGACAAAAGTGGTGCTGTGGCTCAAGTGGTAGCACCATCTTTGAGCTGAAAAGCTGAGGGACAGCACTCAGGCTCCAGAGTTCAAGCCCCACAAAAACAAAAACCAAAC
Source organism: Dipodomys spectabilis (assembly GCF_019054845.1). Taxonomy (NCBI): domain Eukaryota; kingdom Metazoa; phylum Chordata; class Mammalia; order Rodentia; family Heteromyidae; genus Dipodomys; species Dipodomys spectabilis. The sequence continues at coordinate 2,634,506 of NW_024870964.1, forward strand.
CAAAAAACTAAACAAAACACAGCTCTCACATTTGTAGCCTCAATTCTGTAAAGACACTGCTTCAGCCTAGGACTAAGATTTTAGGTGTATACATTTATCAACACTTCTGATTCAGATTTCTACTTGAGAAAATTTTAAATCAATATTTTGTTCTTAATTTTTCTCTTTGTACATTCACATGCACCTATAAAAAATGGTGTGGACATCCCAGTAACATTCTCAAAGTACTTCCTGATGATGAGTTATGAAAAGTTGTATTCTATTACAAAAAGGAAAACAATGCTACAAATAAAGAAAACCAATAATTAATTATTAATGGTTAATAAAATAAAAACCAAACACCAGTGTTTCCAGTTTTTGAAGTGTTCTACATATTAGATTTTACTATTTACTCATATTCCTATACATTTAAAACTGGCTAAGGTTATGATTTCACAAGAGTTTTGTAGGCTACAGGTAGCTTTTAAAGTTACCCACTAAGGTTACTCTTTCTTTATGGCTCGTCTCATCATTTGTATATGGCTTAAATCATCATTTGTTTCTCACTAACATATAAAAGAAGCCCTCAAGTTTTAACAGAAACTGTGTAGTTACAATCTTAACTCTTCTCTCTGTTTCTTTACACAGACTTTGTAACTTCTCATAGTAAAGTTTCTATAAACTCTGAAGTGTACATACTTAGTAGTATATGTCTGCTACCATAAATCTTAAATACTTTATGGAAAAGTTTTATGACCTGCCAAACAGTCTTAATTTTGGCACATATAAGCAAATTCCCAAAATTAAACATATTTAAAACAATAAAATTTTTAACAATCCTTAGCACTTGCTACAGTGCTCATTATGACAGGTGCCATGTGTAGAATAATTGAATTTCTACTCTTACACATCTCTTGAACAACAAATATCCGGAATTATTTTGTTTTTGACATATCTAACTTGACTTTATTCTTAAATGTGTGCTTATATAAGAAATATATGGTACTAAAATTTCACGACAAGTCTTTTGAACTTATTTTTGTTGAATTTTCTAGTTTAGGAAAATCAATTCCACTTTATGTATAAAAAATGTTCTGTGCTCAGTTTGGCAACACATACACTAAAATTGGAAAAATACAGAGAGAATTAGCATGACCCCTACACAAGGATGACATGCAAATTCATGAAGATTTCCACATTTTTACAACAACAGATGCTGGAGGGTATGTGGACAGAAGGGAACCCTACTCCATTCTTGGTGGGAGTGAAAACTTGTTCAACCACTTGGAAAGAAGTATGGCGGTTCCTCAAAAGATTCCACATAGAGCTCCCCTATGACGCAGCAATCCCACTTTTGGGCATTCACCCAAATGATCAAACAAGACCATACTATAACTACCAGCACAGCTATGTTTATTGCAGCATTATTTACCATAGCTAAGATAGGGAACCAAACCCGATGCCCCTCAGAAAATGAATGAATCAAGAAAATTTTGTGTGTGTGTGTGTGTGTGTATGTATTTTCCTATCTATCTATCTATCTATCTATCTATCTACACATACATATATATGTATATATATTTGTATATATGTATATATATGTATATTTATATACATAAATATAAATATAGATTGGAATGTATATATATGTAAGGTATCCCTTACTTGCAATAAATAATATAAGCAGAAAACTGGGATAAGCAGAAAAGATCAAAAGCTATATGCATATTACTAAATAAGATGATGTTAAGCTAAATGAACTCCAAGATAAGGACAGAAGTGTTTTTTTTTATTCTTTCTTACTGTTGTTTCTAACATATTTATAATGTACAATGTGATTTTTTTTGTTTTTTATATGGTCCTCACCCACAGTATAAGCCCTGTTTTCACTGGATTTGATGTTGGTGCAACTACATCCTGAAAATACACTTCTCTAATTTGGGGAAGGAAAGGGAAAAATCAAAATGCTTAAATAGAGATAAAAGTTGAGCCATTGTAACAATGAGATGCACAAGACAACATGTTGGGGGGTGTGGAGGTGTGGGGATGAGAAGTGTACTTGTGGAGGTGGAGGGGAAGGGATGGTGGGGGGAAAAACAAAGGAGGAGGTAACAATGCTTGATAAGAAATGCACTCATGACTTTGCTCATGTAACTTTAACCCCTCTGTACAGTACCTTTACAATAAAAAACATTAGAAAATGTTCTGAGATGGAAGAGTTTATTTTATTTTACCTATATAATATTGTTAACAAAGAAATTAATGGGGGGGAGGATTGGGTGGGGGGTCAGGGGGAGGCTGGGAAGGGATGGGAAGGGGAAACAAAGGAGGAGGCTACAATACTTGATAAGAAATGTGCTCATTATCTTGCCCATGTAATTGTAACCCCTCTGTACAATATTTTCACAATTAAAACACACACACACACACAAACAAACAAACAAAAAAGAAATTAATGGAAAAGACTGACCCAAAGATATTTTGAATAAGTGTGTGTGTGTGTGTGTGTGTGTTTGTGTGTGTGCATGCCTGCATGTTGGTGTGCTCAGAGTTTTAACTCAGGGCTTCATGGTCTCGCTAAGCCTTTTCTCTCTAGATTGGTGAGCTACTATATGAGCTACATCTCCATTCCTGGACCTTTGCTAGTTTATTTAAATTTTGGAAAAATAATCTTAAGAATTTTTTGGCCTGATTGGCTTCCAACTCTTATCCATAATTCTCAGGGTCCTGAGTAGATATGCAGAGTAAACAGGATTACACGTGTGACCAACCATCACAATGCTTTCAGAATAATTTTAAAAGTAGAAAAAAATTTACTTCACGGGAGACTGTTTTATCATTTCCTACTTTTAAAGCATTTTGGAGTGATTATATGTGAATTTATTTCATGTTGGGACTCTTAAAAGAGAGTAAGTGATGGTATTTAAAAGTTTTAGTACTTTTTTAAAAGAATACTAGAACTGTGGGACAGAAGAAATTTGCCTCTCTTTGGACCTCAATTTATAAGCTCAGCTTTGTGCACGATAACCCAATGTCACCAACACAATCTGTGTTGAAGACAAAATGTGACAGAAAACAATTACCATGGGCAATAATTGCTATACTATTATTTATTGGACAATATGAATATTGAATTGAGAGTGTAAGAGAATGGAGATATTTCACCTACCATTTCTGTATTGCTGAAAGGCTTTTGGAAACTTTGACTCATTTCCTTCCTCACTGTGTGTCTTTGGGCCATGCACTTAGTGACTTTAATTACAATTTTTCTCAACTCTAAAATGGTAATAACATTAGCATCATAGCAAATGTTTTCTTAAGAACTAAGAGACATAAAACTTGTGAAATACTTAACATAAATTACTAATGAACTTTGAGTTTAGCCAGCAGATTTTTTTAATACTAAACAGAATGTGCTATGTATTACAGAAATCAATATATGTAGTGAGCCACCAGAAGTAACGTTATCTATTGACTATGCTGTGCTTCCAAGGAAGCCAGGTGGATAACTTCTCATGCTGTAAATCAAACTGCTTATCTTATGTCTTGATAGTGCTAAACTATCCGGGTCAGAATAATGAAGGAATTGTAGACTGAGCTAAGGTCCATATGAAAATGTTCAAAATTGATAAAGCCTAAAAGTAACTAAGAAGTATATTGTGTTTTTCATTATTTAAGTTAAATTGCAAAGAAAGGGATGACCTAGAAGAATGAATTCTCTTTTTGATAACCTATCATAGGTCCTTAGCAGGATGAACTCTTTCCTCATTCTTGTAGAGCCATCATCAGATGAGAGGAACTCTATTTTTTTGGTTGCTTCTTTCAATTTATTCTTCAGTTTGAAATCTGAACTACATGAGACTGAAAGAAACCAAGGAAAATTAGACACACAGGCTTTGGAAAAAGCAATCAGAGTAAAATAAACTAAATACATATAGCCTTGTAAAAGGCTTCACTAAATTGAGTTATATAGTCTCAAGCATAAGCAAAAATGATTTAAGCAATATCATGTTATTGAAAATTGAAAAATGTTAGGTGTTGCTCAATTTTTTCCTTTCTACTACCTGGAATGTATTATTGATTTTGTATAGAGAGATTAAAGATGAGATTAACAAGGAACTTGAATAAAAATCGATAAAAGTTCTGAATAGACATATTTTCCAATATGCCCTGAAAATCACCAGTGGCTTTAAAAAGTTGTGTTTAATATCACTTCTATGCTGGCTTAATGCTGTGTGAACAGAAGTCATTAGAGAAATGCAATTCAAAATTACTATGATACTACTACATAACTATTATAACTCTTATCAAAAATATTCAAAGGAACTTGGTGTGATGGTAAAGGCTTGTAATTCCAAGCATTTGGGAAATTGGAGTAAGAGGATTTCAGCTTACGGCCAGCCTGGGATACTGCACATAGTAAAAACATGCCCTTTAAAAAAAACTTAAAAGGTAATAATGTTGGTGAGAGTGTGGAGCAAAGGAAATTTTCTACACTCTTGGTCAAAATATAGGTTAGTATTCTCGTTGTAGAAAGTAGTATGCAATTTTCTAAAGAAATGCAAAGTTGAAATATCATCTGACCCACCAATCATATGATTAATTCTCTCTGGGTAACTCGTAAATATATCTATAGTTCACTGTTATTCACATTATTCACAACAGGCAAGATATAAATCAAAGTTTTGTGTTCAACTACAGACTAATAAAGCAACTGTGGCACATGCACAAGTATAATTTTCTGTTTCATCTTTAAAATAGCAAGAGATTTCTCCCATTAGCCATAACTTACAATGACCTAAAAGATGTAATCTAAATGATGTAAAATGTTGTTTTCTGATCTTTGTAAAACCACACACACACCAACCTAAGCAACAGAGAAATTTTTCAAAAAGTAAACAACTGATATTGCTGGGGCATTTAGGTCACAATATAGATGATAGTGGATATACAGGATGACCAAGTATAGATTTGTAATGTATAACGTGAGGATACTGGGGACAATACTGGCCTTACATAGGAATGAAGCTAAATATGTAGGAGTTGGTCTTCCTTGTAGAGGTTTCTCTTTTAGGTGTTCTTCCTTCAGTAATGGATGAGATAAACGTAATTCTTTACATATACTTGCCTGTTTGCAGAAATAATAACAAACAATATAGCAATAATGTTTTATGCTCAACATGGAACAAAATGCCAAATTAATGTACATGAAATTATCCTTGATATAAACTAATTATTATTAATAAGGGAACCCATGGGACCTATGTTTCTTTAAGTCTGGCTTCACTTGATGTGATTTTTTTCGACGATCTCCTATTTCCTTACAAATGAGGTGGTATCATTCTTTCTGATGGAAGCATAGTATTCCATGTGTATGTATGTGTGTGTGTGTGTGTGTGTGTGTGTGTGTGTGTGTGTGTGTGTAACATTTTCTTGATCTATTCATCTACTGAGGAGCATCTGGATTGATTCCATATCTTAGCTGTGGTAAATAATATAGTGATAAACATAATTGTGCTGGTAGATTTAGTGTGGCCTTGTTTGTGATCACTTGGGTAAATGCCCAGATGTGGGATTACTGGGTAATAGGGGATCATGATTGTGTACATCAAGGATAATCTTAGTAGATGAGCAGAATAGGTCAATTGCTATGTAGATATGACCATATAAGGTGATTCCAAGTGAAATGAACTCTAACACATGTTCTTTGTTGTTGTTGTTCTAATGTACTACGTGATTTCTTTTTAACTTTTTGTTTTTCCCCACTTATGATTTATCCCCTGCAGACACTATATTTGATTTTGATACCCTGAGTAGTGTAAATATGTTGAGCTGAACTAGGCAAGGGAAAGGGAAAAAACAAAATGGTGAGACAAAGGAAAAAGGGGGAACCTAGGTAACAGTGATACTCACAAGACAATATGTAGGAAATGATCTTGGTGTGGGCATTGGGAGGGAAGAGGGAGAAAAATGAGGGACGGGGTAACAAGTTAGAAAAGAAATAAATCTATTATCTTACTTACATAACTATGACCCTGCTTTAAATTACCTTGACAATAAAATATAAATAAAAAATAGAATAAAATATTCAAGAGCAGCAATACAGGAGATGGGAGTGGGGGAAATACTGTACTATACAAAGAAGACTAAAACAGCTTTGGAGAACAGGAATTTTACTTTATCATAGGAAGTAATGAACTGGCGTACAGATTTTCAGCCTCATGTCAATCACTAAAAAGGGAAAACAAAATGCACAATCAGCAAACCAATAAAATAGAAAACTAAACAAGGTGGGGAGTTGACTTGAACGAAGAGAAACAAATGTCACAACTAGGAAACAAATAAAAAGCTGGTAAGTTTTAAAAATATTACCCATAATTCTAATAAATATTTTTTGCATCACAATTTGTTAGAACTATACTTCAAATCACAGTTTAATAGTATATCATTTTAATAATAGGTTACTCATTATTGATTTCTTAATATTGAATGCTTAATATATAATTTTAATTTCAGCAGCTATAGAAAAGAAGAAAGTGAAGCTAATTTTAATGATATATTTTATGAATTGTAAAATTGAGAAGCATTAGAACTTAAATAATATATATTATTGTTTCATTTCTGTGAATTAATGTAGTAGTTCAAAGTGTATTCTAAACTTAGCACTCATCTTAACATCAAATAATAGATTATTCCACAATACATTTGGTTTTAGGTGGAAGGGTTCAGCACTGTGGTAAAATTCACACCACACAGTACACGAGAGTATGACTCCTCTCATCTAGCTTAAATGGTGGAAATTTGATTTCTGCATGCATGTTAAATACGTGTCTAGGTGATATCTATTAAATTATATACATGAGGAGTATTTCAGATGATAATTAAAAGTCATACTCATTAATTAAATTTTTATTATTTTACAAAATAAATACTTATGGAGACTGAATTTCTGAGTAGATGATGGGTTATGTGTGCCAGATTATATATATTGAGGCTTATTTTATATTCCTAACATTGTTTCTACAGTTAGATTTAATTTTCCATAAGGGGTTAAGTGTATTATGTTGGATATATGAAAGTAAACTGAATGTTTATTCCATTAATCCTTTGCAACTTGTCTAATCCCAATATAAATTATCCATGTGCTTGAAGTAATGAAAATAACAGATATAAGCAACAGATATGAATCAGTCTTAGTAGACAAGTATTTTCACCTTTATTTTTATAGTTGATCCTCTTTTACACTACAGAATATTATTGGGAAAATGTGCTCCAGGCTGACCACAATTGCAGAATATTATGGTTTGATCTATCATAAGAAAAGAAAGGAAGGGGAACATTCCTTCCAAAATTCTCCTCCCAGGGATGTGATCAGTTTTATGGTGGTAAGTTGGAAATGAACATTTTTCACAGTCAACCTTGAAAAGCCATCTTGATAGACTATTTCTGCAAGTGGTTACAGAGGATTATTCATGGATTTGCAAGGATGCCAGATTGCCTCATTTTGAGACAAATAAAACAGGAATTTAGCCAGCTGTTTTTGTATCTTTAAGAGAATAACACATTGACTGTACGCCAGGGGATCACTGGGGCCCAGAGAAGCTAATACATTGAATAGTAATCCTAGACCTCTAAAAACAAAACAAAACAAACAAACAAAAAACTCCAGTGAGCACAGCCAGTCAGGGCTGCTATCACAGCCTACATTAAATCAGGCAAAAAACAAAAGCTGAAAGTCATTTAGCTGATAACTAATATATTTCTTATGAGGCAGACTGAAATGAGAGTCCCAAGAGTGGGTCAGAAAGACTGATTAGAGAGACTAAAATTGGTAATACAAAGATTGGAAAATAGAATTCCTTGTAGAACAAATAAATCATAGAATGACTGTGTGTGTAGGGACAAGACAGCAGACCAAATACCAGAAATGCACATTTTCTTAGAGGTCAGCTTAATGAAATATCAATAGAACTCTTTGAATTCTTAAATATTTGACCACATGTGGAAGAAAGCCAATTGGTAAAGAGAAAGAAAAAGTCATCACTCTGTTAGGAGGTCCAATGAAGTAATCAATCACAGATTTGTAATAAAAAGAGAAAATAATTATTCCAAATGAGGTTTTCATTTGTTTTGATGTAAGTGTTCTTGATTTAGGTGATAGAAATTACCATACAATTGATCCAGTCTCACAACTGAGTTGATATTGACTGCAGTATTCCCACATGAAGGAAAAGAGAAAATTTACAAATGTCTGATGAAATGAGTTGAGGATGAAGTGTGTTAATAGTGATAGTTGAGGTTTAGACACTGGTGAAGAGATGAGTTTTCTTTTATTAACCCCCACCCCATTTTTAGTCTGATGACAGTGGATAACAGCTGTAATCCTAGATACTCAGGAAACTGAGATCTGAGGACTACTGTTGAAAGCCAGCCTGGGCAGGAAAGTCCCTGAGACTCTTATCTCCATTAAACCACCAGAAAACCAGAAGTGGCACTGAGGTTCAAGAGGTACAGACCTCACAATGAGTTGAAGAGCTCAGGAACAGTGCCCAAGCCCAGACTTCAAGCCCCTGGACCAACAACAATAAAAACAAATCTCCCTTTTCTTGGACTGCCTACATCTTTTCCTAACATTCAAAAAAGCCATTTTATTACCCACTACAGTTAAGTCCTATCCTAGCTGCTGCAAATAGGATGATTTGATATCGTATGTCAAAAGTTTCATATTTGAGGAAACAAATACCAGCAGTGGTAACTTTGCTTCCCGTCCTTGAACTCTGAGACTGGGCCCTGAATATGTTTATGCTGGTAGCTTTAATGTGAGGTTGGTTGTTATTTATTGGATTACTGCCCATGAGAGGAATTAATGGGTCATAAGAGATCTATGTTTAGTCTTTTGAAGAAACTCTGTACTTCATTCAAGATAGGTTAAAAAGTTTAATTCCCCACCAACAGTGTAATAGAGTTCCCATTTGGCTACATCCATGCCAGCATTTGCTATTTTTAGTTTTCCTCATAGTGGCCATTCTAATCGGGACTAGGTAGAATCTGTCATGTTTCCTTGTACATTTGTTGGCACCTTCTAACTACCATAAATGAATGAATCTATGAAACCTATATTGCTCTGAGTCTTCATTCCTTTCTCTTTGTAATTTTCCCAAGCCTTTCATTTTCCTTAAGACTGGTGAAAAGTCATCCTTTCTTGCCGCGGACCGGCTCTGTTGGGACAACGGAGGACACCTAGTGGAGGAACTGGAATAGTTGGAGAGATGGCAAACAGACAACTCACACACAAGAGGAGTGGATGCTGAGTGCGATTTAATGCAGAGGATAACAAACTTTTAAAGCAAAAGTCTCCATGAGAAAGGGCAAAAGGTTACACAATCTTGCTGCAGGGCTTCATTCTTGGGTGGTAACCAGCTGGTTGCCTGATAGGCACTTGTTTCCGGCTTTACCTCTATTTTTAAGAAATACAATGGGTTTCGATGTTTATCACCAATTAACCATTACTTTTTTCTATAGAGGCCTTAACTGTCCCATAAGATCTTTCCTGTTCCTTCTTTAATAGTAAGCACCAAGGAGGCTTAGATCTAGCAAGTCTCTTAGTAAATGAAAGAGAGTAACAGGAAGTTCTTTCTCCTAAGTAGTTCTCCCAGCAATTGCCATACATTCTTTCTGTTCTAGCCACGCCTACAGCTTCTTGTAAATCTCTTACAAACAATTCTTTCTGCTGAAATGAAATCGTGAAACCCTCAATACTTTTATATTTACTTATGACTTGTCTACTATCCTCCATAAGAGGGACTTTCAGGGTAGCACTTAACTCTGGTGAGTTAGTCATATTTTTAAGACACTCATCAGATGTTGGAGTTGTCAACACTTAAGAAAGAGCCTTGAATAAGGGAACGTTGAGCATGAGTAAGTACAATGAGCAGCAGGAACAGTAAAAGATTAATAGGCACTCCTATACAGTGAAGAAAAGAAAAACAGGGACAGAAACACATCTTTCCCAGGGGCTTGCCAGCCTTTCCAGGAGGTAGGCCTCTTTGAAGCCCCATTCTCTGAGGTAGACTTCGGTGAAGTCCCATTCTCAGAGATAGGTCTCTGTGAAGCCCCATTCTCAGGTCTGAACGCAGGTTTTCCAAGCTAAGCAGACTCCACCGGAGTAGGCGTGGCACTTTCTGATGGGTGAATAGAATTCCATTGTGTGTGGTGTGTGTGTGTGTGTGTGTGTGTGTGTGTGTGTGTTTGTGTAAGATGACAATAGGCCCATGAGTTCCTTTGTTTCAACTGTAATTTTGTAATTCCATATTAAATTTGGATTGCTTTCTCTACTGCATTGAAGAATATTGTTGGGATTTTGATAGGTATTGCATTGTCAATTGTTTGGGGGCAGTATTGCAGTTTTCACAATGTTAATTCTTCCAACAAAGAGCATTGAAATGCTTTCCATTTCCTTGAATCTCCTTCAATTTCCTTTTTTGGAGTTTTCAAGTTTTCACAGTAGAGGTCCTTCACATTTTTAGTTAAATTAGTTCCTACATTTATTGTTGTTGTTTTGTTTTGTTTAGATTTGATTTGATTTTGAGGCTAATATATATGAGGTGGTTTTTTGGATTTCAGCCTGTGTCTTCCCATTGTTGGTAACACAGAAAAAGTACTGATTCTTGTGGGTTTTATATCCTGCTACATTGCTGAAGGTTAGCATCACCTTTACTAACTTGAGGTAGGAAGCTATAGGGTCCTTTAAATACAGGATCATTTCATCTGTGAAAAGTGATAGTTTTACTTCTTCCCTATTTAAATTCCCTTTATGTTTTTCTCTTACCTATAGCCCTTCTAGAAAGTCCATTACTATTTTGAAGAATAATAGAGAGAGTGGACATCCTTTTCTCATCCCTAATTTTAATATCTTCATGCTTCCACCATTAGGTACATGCTTATTATCTCTTTTTCATACACATACTTTAAATTATATTGAGGAAATTTCCATGCGTTCCTAGCTTCTCAGACATTTTAATCATAAAGTGCTATTTGAGCTTGTTAAAAGCTATTTCTACATCCCTATAGATGATCACGTGGTTCTTGTCCTTGCTTCTGCTGATGGTGTGCGTTATGTTTACTGACAAGTATATTGAATCCAATTGTATCCTAGGATGCATACTGTTTGATCATAGGATATGATTTTTTTGATAGTTGCTGAAATTGGTTGGTGAGAATTTTATTAAGAACTTTTGCATCAATGCTTATAAAAATGCTGGGTTCATATATCTCTTTCTTTGGTGAGTCCCTATCTGATATGAGGAAGAATCTAATTCTAGCTTCATTGAATGTGTTTGATAATTCCATTTCCCTTTCTATTCCACTGAAGAGTTAGATCTGAGTATTGTAAGTTATATGCATGCCTTAATTTCATGGTAAATCCATTGAGTCCTATATTTTTCTGGTATGGAAAATTGTTTGTTGACATTTAATTTTCATTTCTTCTTATGTATCATTTCTTGGTTCAATTCAACTATAGGAAAGCATCAATTTCTCCAAGATTTTCCAGGTGATTGGCATATGGTTTTCAAAGTTCTCTTTTATCACATTCACAATTTTGCTAATTTATGTTGTGATGTCTCTTTTTTTTCCAACTAAATTTATGTTTGGGTGAGTTCTTTTAGGAGCTCTTAGGAGCTGTGCCTCATCTACTCTTAATGTATTTACCTTGTTCTCTGGTAGGGAACATCTTATATTACCAGTTTCTTTTCTTCATGATCTTCTCTATGTAGGATACATTTGATTCACTTCTATCCTGCTGATCTGGTGGAGATAAATTGTTTCAAGTTTTCTTTGTCATGATTTTTTTTTGGGGTGGTGTGTTCATGGGACCTGAACTCTGGGCCTGGGTGCTGTCCTTCAGCTCTTCAGCTCAAGGCTAGCACTCTACCACTTGAGCCACAGCACTGATTCTGGCTTTTTTCTTTTTTCTTATGTGGTGCTGAGGAATTGAACCCAGGGCCTCAGGCATGCAAGGCAAGCGCTCTACCAATTAGCCACCTTCCCATCCCCATGAAATATTTTTATATATCCTTTAAATATAAAGGAGAGTTTGGCTTGGGATCATATTCACGATTGGTAGTTGTTTGCCTTTAATGTTTGTCATCTATCATGCAAGCCTCTTTTTTCCTTTTTACCATATCAGCTAAGGAATCTGTATTTATTCTGACTGTATATTCTTTATAAATAATCAATCTTTTCTCTATGACACCTTTAAGAATCCTTTCCTTGATTGTAGGACACATGGGCAGCAAAGATGGCGCTGAGAGGGAGTTGAGTGGGCAGAGCCCAATTTACTGTAGAGCACATGGGCAGCAAAGATGGTGCTGAGAGGGAGTTGAGTGGGCAGAACCCAATTTGCTTTACATTCAGTGCATAACCAGCCTGTGGAAGCTTAGGTGCATGATAGGGTGTGACCTTGACTGTGATTGGTTCCTCTTCCTCCCCTGCCATGCCTCCCACTCTTTTTTGCTTTAAAAAGGACTTGCTCTGTTAATAAATGAGTTTCTTCCTGCCTGACTTGACTCCCTGCTGCATCTGATTATCTCCTGGGTTGAGGGAGGCTGAGGAATGGGCGAGCGGCAGCACTTACCTTTCCTCGGGCCCCTTCTATCTTTCGTGGGATGGACAAAGTCCCGACATCTGGTGCCCAACGTGGGGCACAAAGGTAAAAGATACCTGCTGAGGCTAAGCAGTCTCTCAGGGTAAGGGAAACCCTTACTATGGGTAATGCTATCTCACAGAAGAAGGAGGAGGAGACAACATTAGGCCTAGAAAGAGTACAGGAGGACTTGGGAAGTGAGAAGGAAAAGGAATGGGTCAAATTCGACTGAGAACACATTGACACATGCACAGTGGAAGTCAAAATAAGGGTGAATGTTACTCCTTCTAAATCAGATGCTGCTGATGGTTGTAGGCTCCCTCCCTATTCCCCCGATTAGAGAGGAGGCACGGTGCCTTATGAAACCTGCAAAAGGGACTTGCAAGACCTGTACCCCTACCAACCTTCCATGGAGGGGCCGAGGGGTGGAGAAGTAGCCTACTCGGAGGCCACCACTGGAAAGAAAGGGCCACCACCCAAGAGCCCGGACCCTAGGCCACAGAATTCATTTCCCCAAGCGTATCCAGTCAATCTGGCACCAGGAGCTAACAGGCCCTTGGAATGGTATCCATGGGAAGCTAAGGATCTTAAAGAACTCCATAAGGCAGTGGCGGAGGATGGCCCAAACTCCTCGGGCCCAGACCTATTACCAGACATTGCTTATCACCTGTGTGTCCATAAGGACTGGCTGGATGTGGCCAAAGCCGTCCTTACTTGTTCTCAGTTATTAAATGTTGTGCTTTCTTTAAGGAGGAATGCAGAGTGTGAGCGGAGAATAACCGGCAGGCTCAACCAGCTATAGCTATTACTTATTCATGTTTACAGGGATGGGGGAAGGGTACTCCACTGGCATCCAACAGGCCGCAATACCTGGCCTGTACCATGACCAGGTGAGGCAGCAGGACTTGTTGCATGGTACAAACTGGATAATGTGCCTACTGAGTCCCCCATAGTAGGAGTGAGACAAAAACCAGGTGAGCCTCTACCTGATTTTATAGACCAAGTCCAACAGAGCATTCACTGGAAGCTGCCAGCAGGGAACCTCCAAGATCAGTTTGTAAACCTGCTTGTCTGGGAAGAGATGAATGCAGACCACTACATGACCTTCACAGGATTGAGAGAGAGTTCCCTGGGCAGATGGGTGGTGGCCTCGCAGGATGTGGACATGCAACAGCACCAGTCCCAATCACTGTCTTAGCTTTACAGGCTCAGACATCTGTAATGACTGAGGCTATTACCCAGGCACTGGCAGCCCAGGGCTAAAGAACCCCAAGACCATCGGGGAGAAGGACTTGTTTCAAATGTTGCCAGGAGGGGCACTTTAAGAGGGACTGTTCACAACAATCTCCTGCCAGCCAGCCTGGGAGCAAACCACCCCCTACACCCTGCCCCAGGGTCAGGGAGGGATACCATTGGAAAAAGAATGTGTATCAAAGTTTGATTTAGATGGAAAGCCTTTAAACTAGGGGAGGGGCATCCTCTAGCCCCATTAACTCAAGGAGGAATCCCCACTGCTGTGAGCCCCGGCAGCCTCGTGGCAAAAAGACCTAAACCCATAGGATCATCCCCTTGGTGGAAGGACTCCACCCTACAAATGGATGCCAGGTTCACTACAGACCATCAAGCATCCTATGATGATATCCTGGATGGATATGAAGCACAAAGTCTTAAACAGGATCTAGAGGGAGTTAAGAAAAAGGATTTTTTTAACTTTCATAATTACAGAGAAGAACAAAGGGGACTCGCTTGGGTGCACCCCCAATCATAAAAGCCACTGCCCCCCAAGTACCTCCCATTAGGTGGAAGCCGGGAAGCCCAATCTGGGTTGAGCAGTGGCCATTGAACAAACCTAAACTTGTAGCCCTCCACCTTCTGGTGGAGAAACAGATAAATCTTGGGCACATATGTCCTTCTATGAGTCCTTGGAACACACCCGTATTTGTTATTCAAAAAGCCTCAGGGGATTGGCTTATGCTCCAAGATGTAAGGTTAATGAAGGGATGGAGCTAGTAGGAACGCCCCTAAGAGGCATGCCCTGGACTTCCTCTCTACCTTCAGAATATACCTTGGTTGTAATTTATATTTGTTGGGAGCCGACAGTAAAGCTCTAAGGTCATCTTGACCCCTGTGCTCACTTGGAGGCTCGTACAAGGAGCTGGCTTACTTAAGAAACACTAGGTGGGCTGGGAAGTTGGCTCAGTGGTAGAGCGCTTGCCTTGCATGCCTGAGGCCCTGGGTTCAATTCCTCAGCACCATATAAGCAAAAAGAAAAAACCCAGAAGTGGCGCTGTGGCTAAAGTGGTAGAGTGCTAGCCTTGAACTGAAGAGCTGAGGGACAGCGCCCAGGCCCAGAGTTCAGGCCCCACGACTGGACCAAAAGAAAAAAAAAAAAAAAAGAAACACTAGGTGCCCGGGATTGCTTTGCTATGTCTGCAGAGTTTGTTTAACTCTCTACCAGTTGACCTTGTCTTGTTTTTACTGCACTCTGTTTTTCCTGAAATTTACCTTGTTTTTCTGGACTATTGTAACCTTATGTTACCTCTTGACTTCTAAAAATAAACGGTGCTGCAGTCTTGAGCTGCAGACCTCCCAACCCCATCCTGTGTCTTATATCTTTATTTTTCCGCATCCTCGCCCCCTAATTCAGGATTGCCTTTTGTTGCCGGCAGGCTCCAGCAGATATTAAAGATTGGTTTTTTTCTGTCCCCCTGCATTCAGATGACTGCGAGAAGTTTGCTTTCTTCATCCCTTCTCTTAATTTTTCCCAGCCTGATTAGAGGTGTGAATGGACTGTGCTGCCACAGGGAATAGCCAATAGCCTGGCCTTCTGCCAACAATAGTTGGCCACACTTTTACGGCCTGTTCTGGGTTCAGATACCTCTCTTGCCTATGCCTACATGGATGATATAATTCTGGGGCTTCAAAACCCAAGCTGCCTGGAGGGCCTTCTGGCTCAGGTTCTTGCCATATTCAAAAAGGGGGGGGGGTTACCATCGCCCTTAATAAAATTCAAAAGGTACCTCCTTTGAAGGTGCTCAGGACCCACCTTACCTTGACTCAGGCCAGCCCCCTTAAGCCTTTGCTGGATATTCCAGCCTCTCTAACCTTAACCCAACTTCAAAGATACGGACGGAAAATGAGGGCCAGTGGTGTCTTCATGTGAAGCTTATTCTAAGAATGAGAAAATATGAAATAATGCCTATGTAAGTGATTTGGGAACTGGCAGAGCAAAAAGTGAAATGATGCAACAAAAAATATAAAAACAAAATAAATTAGGATAATTATTGAGCAGTCATATTATCTATGAGAACCATGAAAGGAAGAGGAGAGAGACAGATGTGCAATAACCTAGCTATCCACAAAATCCATGCCTCTGATCAATTTATAGAGTAAACAATTGTATATTATCTGAGTCAAGCAGAAAAGGTTAGATAAGGTGATGTTAGGGAAATGAACCCTAAGATATGTATTCAAATGTTTTTTTTTTCCTTTCATGTGATTGTTTCTAACACATTTGTAAGATTATTTCTTTGTTGCTATGTATGTCCCTCCCTCACAGTGTAACCCCTGCTCTCACTGTATTTGATGTCGGTATAATTTGTGGAGGGAAAGGGGAAAAACAAATCGTTTAAATAGGGATACAGGTGGACCTATTTCAACAATGAGATGTACAAGTCATTATGTCAAAAATAAACTTTATAACTTTGGTGCAGGGGGCGGGAGGGTGGTGGCAGGGGAAAGATGGGAAGGGAAGGGAAGGGGAAACAAAGGAGGAGGCTACAATGCTTGATAAATGTACTCATTATCTTGCCTATGTAATTGTAATCACTCTGTACAGTATTTTCACAGTTAAAAATAATAATAAAAGAGATGGAAATAGAATTTATTTATTTACTTGAAATTAGTAAATACATTTTTTAGTAGCCTATATAAAGAGACATAGCTGTGAGCAAATCGCAGACAGGAATCTAAATCCGATAATTCTAGTAACAGATATGACTGAAATCAGTTGAAACACACTTTTCCTGCAGAGTGAAGGAAAGCAGCTAGAGAAGGCATGTCGATTGTATCTGGGACAAAACTTTGTGGAAAATGGGATCAAGGATTACTTACTGGTGATCCACTTGCGCTGGATGCGTGATATTAACAATTGCTTGCTGATTCTGAACTATTGCTTTAACCATTATATTCTCCAAGAAGAAAAGGTGAGATTTAATTGATAGCAAAGGACTACTAATACACTTTGACTTCTCAATAAGCACATTCAATCATCAAAATCACATGAAGACATAGACAGGCCTACTTTTTTAGATGAAAACAAGTGTCTTTTAAAAATCAAGGAATTTAAGTATGCCCACAAAATACTTCTATTTTACTACTGCATTATACACTTTTTTTTCCTAATGTTGGGTAACAAATAATGGATCTATTAGAAAGCTCTTAAAGCTCATATGTTCAATAGTGAGTTCTCTTATATTATATCATGATATTTTTTGTTTATGGTCTTAAGAAGAAATTTAGTAGCTTAAATTTCTGACAGGACAATATCATCACTGTACATCTTGCTTCTATAAAGTATTAAATTACTATCTAAGTATTTGCATTAAATAACTACAGAGGAAATAGTAGACGCCACATTGTTGGCTCATGTCTTTAATCCTAGATAATCAGAAAGATGAAATCTGAGGATTGTGGTTTGAAAGCAGACCAAGAAAAAAAAAAGTCCATTAGATTCTGATTTGAAAGTCACCAGCAAAAGTTAGAAATGGAGCTGTGGTACAAGCAGTAAAACTCTAGGCTTGAGAAAACTAAAACAAAAACAACAACAAATTCTGGGACAAAACCAGCCTCTGAGTTCAAGCCTGAGTATTAGCACCGAACAAATGAATTATTAAATAATTAAAATAAATTAAGTGGTCACATGTGGCGAGGCAAGTAAAATGTAACACCCATGGTGACTGGATTGTGCATTATTTTGTAATAAGGCAAATTATCATTTGTCCTAATCAACAATATTTTATTTGTACTTTTTTTGGTACTAAATCCTGAATTTGCACGCATGTATATGTTTGTGCATGTGCACACGTGTGTATATGTATATGTGTGTGTGTGCTGTTGCAATGTTGCTTGCCAATGTGGACAGGATGAGGCTGAAAAGAGCTAACTGTGTTGCCATGTTTTTATTTATCAGTGTTCTGTCATGTCCTTTCAGTGGAACCACCCTTCTGTACATTTTATTTGTCAAATAATATCATCACAATATAAGCATTTACAACATTAAGTTAGATAAATGAGATCACTTTCAGCTCTTAGTATATATTAGGTTAGAAGATACAGATATAATTAGGTAGTAAGTTATTGCTGTAAGATGACTGTCAGTACAATATATGTATTTGACCTCTTAAATTGGTTATACTTATAAGATATACTCAAGGAGTGTGTTTGACCTAATTGACCAAACGGGTATTACTCTCTGGTTATTCCTATGAAACACAAGGTTGATAAACTCTTTCCGGATTTCTGTTGAAAATAACTTTCTTTGTAAAATCATATCTATTCTCACTAAGAGATAATCAACCCTATATTATGTTTGAATATCCCATCTAATTGACTGAAAATAAGTATTGTTAGATATTCCTTTCAAAAATGAACAAACAAAAAGCATGTGTCATCTTGAGATTATGGATGTATTTGAAGTTATTTTGTACATGCACAAGGATCTTCACTAATGGTTCTTTTGTGGGAGTAACTATCACAACTTTAACAAATAAGGTTTTTTGAATATCTTTTCCAGTATACATAACATCCCAGAGAGACTCTTGCAATTTCTGAAAGGCGTTTGAATATTTTGGTATTCTTTCAGTTCATTGACGATAAAGCTAAAATTTCTGAAATAAATATTGTTAAGATGTAAGTGAAAATGTAAGTGGGTATATAAGCTTTTTTATGCGTCATTTTATGAAAACCCAGTTTTTATGAAAGTAAATGAAATAGAATAAAAGAGTGTAAGTGAGTTTGTTAAGCTAATTATTATATAACTTTGTTTTCTATTAACACAGTCCTTTGATGTATGTGATGTAGTTAAATTATTTCCTTTGTGTCTCTCTACTTCAGTTAGTTTTGGAATCTGTAGTTATGAGTGAATTTTTAGGATAAATAAAGGTCTTTGAAAATGATTAGGATTAATCTTGGGTGTTGTGTCCTACTCCCAAGAAAATGAGTTATTTTCAAGTGTTAATATTTTATGATTGAATCTTCAATATCCAAGAAATTTTGAAAATATGCAGTAGTATTGATGTCTTTTTAAATCAATGGTATTCACAAGTTTGAGTGTCTTTAATTCATGCTTAGGTCTTGGTGTCTATGATTTTTAACCTCTCATTCCTAACATTAATGAGGGGTCAGACTTCATTTTTGGGTATATGAAACATAAAATATTTATCTGGGGTCAAAGCTGATTTTTATGTCAGTCTTGCTTTAATAGCATTTTAAAGTAGTACCTTTCTCTCAAAATGTTAGGTAAGAAAGCAATCAAAATACTTCTAATGGTAAACAACCTAGGTGAGCTACAATGTGGAAATGATTGGTGCATAAGTACTGCAGTGTGTTTCCATCAGGAATTGGGCAAGTCATTCTTTCAGTATGACTGTGTTAAACAGTGATTGGGGGGGGGTCTCCAGGCAGTGCAGTTTTGAATCATGGGATAGAATATGATTTCTACAAGTTTGAGCTAGAAATAAAGAATGTTATATTTTAACAGTTCCTTTCACTAGGGAGGTATAAATTGATTATGAACTTGGAGTTTTCATATTACATTTACTTATTTCCTATTTGTTTTTATGGTTGGTCGTGGGGCTTGAACTCTAGGCTTGGGCACTCTCTCTGTGCTCTTCCTTTCAAGGCGAGCATTTTACCGCTTGAGCTACAATGCCACTTCTGGTTTACTAGTGGTTTATTAGAGATAAGAATCTCTCGGACTTTCCTGCCTGAGATGGCTTTGAACAGCCATCCTCAGGTCTCAGCCTACTGAGTAGCTAGGATTACAGGCGTGAGCCACTGGCATCCGGCTCAGTTACCTATTTTCTAACAAGGATAAAGTGAAATATTATTAGAGTGTGGACAATAATTCTGGGAAATTTTCCTAGATTTAGTAGACTAAGTGCTGGTATTTTAGTCATAAAATAAAATGAAGTTATTTGATACAGTGGGAATGGGCCGCAGGCTAGCATTTACCATGTGTGCAATGTTGTACTAGTAATTCCAACTCTGAAGACCTCAATATCATCATCTGAGCATTAGAAATAGAAGTAGTTCTACTTCATGGGATTATTGTGAGGATTAAGTTAGATACTATAGGTAACGTACTTGGAAAAACAATCAATCAGTATTTGATACTTTCTACCTGTTATTTTATCATGTGATGAATTCTAACATTGTGTTCTCTTAAAACATGAGTCAAAATAATAGTTTCCTCCATAGAAATTTTCTTTGCAGGTATTTTCCTCATAATGACAGAAAAGTGACCAACACAATGAATATCAATACATCACATTCCATATCCTAAATGCTGGATGCATTGGATCATTTACACCATCCTGCACTATCTAGACACTAAGATTTGAAGGACTGCAGGATCCAGGCAAGCTAAGGTAGGAAGCTAGAGACGTTGGTTTGCAACTCTGATGCCATTGATGATGGGAAGGATAAAAGGACAGATCAGGTGCATGTTCTTGTGGAAAGGAATCCCTATCCTAAAATTAGCCACTGATATTATGCCAACCTAGCAAGAACAATACCCAAAGTTGAAATACCCACAATTTCCCACAACCAAAATAAGTATATACATTAACATCCCAAAACTTAGTACAATCTGTTCTTTGTTTTAATATCATCTTTAACTGATTATCATATGATGTGACAGAATAATTCTTTATTAAACTTATGATATATTTTAAAAAACCTAGAAAATTATTTCTCACTTATTAAGTGCAAACGAATGGAAAATTGCCTCATTTCTTACATATTTGACTACCACTAAAAATTCACATAATGATCATTATAGTAATATATTCTGATTTACTACTTAACTTTGTAACAGTTTTTAAAATTTTTGCTTCTCTGCTGAAATTTATATATTTATATATTATCCTCAAAATATATCCCTTGGGTAAGTGGGGTGGATTTTACAAAGTTTTTAACCAGTGGTTTCTAAGAATTCTTAATTGGAATATTATTTGGTTCATTTTTTAATTTCAATTTAATTTTATTATGAAGGTAATGTAGAGGGGTTTACAGTTACATAAGTAAGGTAATGAGTACATTTCTCATGGAAGGAACATTGTTATCCTCTCCATCAATTTTATTTATACACTCAACTACTGTACTTTTTCTTTCTTTGTTCATGTATTTTTATTATTAAATTTGATATACAGATGGTTTGCAGTTATATAAGTCAACTAAACAGTACAATCCGTTTTACTGTGTAAATTTCAAATTTTGAACTTAATTACTTATTTTCTTTTGTTTCTTTAGGGTAATTCTTTTTTCATGGTTGTAGGATTAGTTAATTTAATTTTGCATAATTTTAACACATGTAAATTATTCAGACATATATATTTTACTTTTAAAATATTTAATATGTGAATATCTAAAATTATTTTCTGAATTTTATATGGTTGGTGAATTTAAATAAATTTATTTTCTTATAGTGCTAAACATATTTTCCAGGTAACAAATACGTACTGTATTTCTAAGGAGCACATATTTTTAATAAGAAAGGCTTCATTACCTGTTCACTTTTTGGTACTTGTATTTGGTATTTGTACTTGAATTAAAAAAAGGTTTGAAACCATGCTTACTTCACTTAATATAATTTTTAAAAGGTCAGATAATGTGATGTTAGGAAAACGATCCCTTAATATGTATTTTAATGTTTTTTTTTCTTTCATGCATGTGTTTCTAACGCATTTATAAGATTATTTCTTTGTTGCTTTGTATGTCCCTCCCCCACAGTGTAACCCCCACTTTCACTATATTTGATGTCAGTATAACTTGTGGAGGAGATGGGGACAAACAAGTCGTTTAAGGATTCAGGTGGACCTGTTGCAACAATGAGAAGTACAAAATGTCATGTCAAAAACGAGCTTTACAATGTCGGTGTGGGGGGGGGAAGGATTGGGTGGGGGGGAGGGGGGAGGCTGGAAAGGGAGGTAAAGGGTAAACAAAGGAGGAGGCTGCAATGCTTGGTAAGAAATGTATGCATTATCCTGCCCATGTAATTTTAACCCCTCTGTACAGTATGTTCTCAAATAAAATAAAATAAAATTAAAAAAAAAAAAGAAAAAGAAAAAAGGTTTGAGCTGGGCATGGTGATTTGTGGCTTCCATTTTTTAGCAATGGTAGGAACTGCGAATAGGGTTTGTAATTCGGGAGAGCCTGAGAAACTGAGACCTAATTATAGAAATATCCACATTGAGATGATTAGATATAGCCATCCCTAGTGAGATATAGAGCAGCCTGTTATCATATTCTAAATCTTGAGTTAAAACACCAGTAACATCAATCTTTTGTCAAAATAAAAGGATAAATATTTCATAATGTTTCTTATTTAAAACTTGTTTGCAAAGGTTCTCATGTCTTCTATTTCTTAATTTTCAATTAACTTCATCTATAAAAATCCAAGTATATTGAGTCTAGTTTATTTCTACTAAATTTTTAAATAGTATGAGCTATATTATGATTTCATATATTAACTTACTTTTACTATTTGTGATAATTTCCTCTGTTTAATATGATAATTACAATATTCCAAATGTGTGTATGTGGTGTTTGTGTGTGTGTGTGTTTATGTTGTTTTTGTGTGTGTATACTTTGTGTGTACTTTGTAATGCTTGGGAGATCACACCATTGTTTCACATATGCTAGGCCAAGGTTTAACCACTGAACTATACTGTGTAGTTATAATGTAGTGTTTTAAATTACGACTTTTAAATTTTCATCCCTAGTATGTTTTTTTCAAAATTATATATGCTAAAATGTGATCTATATTCTATCCATGTTAGCAATTTTTATTATTTTATTGTATTTAGAATATTTCCAATGCCTTTCCACTTCCAAACTCTTGCATTTGTTGTTGATAAAGGTTTTACTTTTCTTCTTCTTTTGGCTTCATTCTTTTTCTCTTTAGAGATTACCTATTCTTTCTCTTATTTCTTTGGAAATTATTTTTCATATTCCTATTAATATTTCTTTACATTGTAAGTGGTCTATACAATGCTTTATTTTCTATTTTATTTTTTCCCATCTTCTCTGACTCTCAGTCCATACTATTAGGTGGATTAAAAAGAAAATTGTTTCAAGACCCTTTGATTATTTTCCTCCTTCTCTTCTCTGAAAAGTTTCTGATTTTTGAAACACAATACCAATGACATACAGCTCCTATTTGGTCCATCATTCTATTCTATCCCCTCTCACTCTCTTCTGTAGTACAGCTCAAGTCATTATCATTCGGGTTTATTATGGTATAGTGCTATTCATATATCTAAATCTATATCTAAATTTTAACTCATTCCTAAATTAATTTTAGTTGTTTCAAGCATTCTCTTAAGACTTTTTCTATATATAATATCTGGGGTCTTGTGTTTTCACAAAGTGCACAATATGAGTGACTATCAAACATCTAGATAACTCTGTAGAATATTGGTCCAGCTGCTCAATAAACACATATGTAAATTCAAGGAATACAGGTCAGTCAGAACAATTTTGTAAAATGGTGTAGCTTGAGCCCCCATACTAGATTTGAATCTTATTACCATGTTTAGTGGTGAAGACAACATTGCTCTACTATAAGGACAGACACATAGAAGAATGTAACAGATTTATCAAAAATAAATTCTTAGATTTATGGTCAATAGATTTTGAAAAGGATGCCATGACTTTATGAAATAAAAATAGAATCTTAAATGGGTGTATTGGCACTATTGCCTTTCTAGATCTTAGACTACTTCCTCAAAACTTAAACAAAAATTTAAAATAAAATATGATTATCAAACTAAATGTGAGATGTAAAAACCTATAAAACATAAATGTAAAAATTAATGACATTGGATCAGTAAAGGTTTCTAAAAATTTGAAATGGAAAGCATTAGTGGCTAAAGAAAAGCAAGAATTAACTGGTTAATATCAACTGATAAGTTTTCATAATTCTATGAAAGAAGTGAAAACATATCCAACAGATAGAGGGCACATATTTGTTAATGTTACAATGTTAAAGCTACAATGATACTGAGTGTTAAGAACTTTTATATCTTCTAATTTTATATAATTTTTGCCCAAACAGGATATTTCTTTAAAGAATATATGTAAATTAATAATGAATAGGAGGAGCATATGAAATAAGCTCCTCTTTATTATCTAAGAAAAAATAAAATGAAAACTCACTAGTATGACCATAATATAAAAAGATGACACAAAATATAGTAATGCATTTGTGGAGAAATTTATATACTCCACATATTGGATTGATTTGTATAATTCTGCAATCATTTTAGCAAGCAAGTTGTCAAGTCTTCAAATGGTCAAAGAGAATTGTATAAGATCCAGCCATTACACTTTTATGTATGTATTAAAGAGAATTAAAAAAAAAAAAAAACTTGTTTGGACAGAGAATGTAGTTCATTGACAGTGCACTTGAGTAGTCTGTGTGAGACCCTGGAAATAATCCCCAAAAACGAATTTTGAAGAGACACACTAGAGAGGATGTATGCTGGACAAATTCTTGTAAGTGAATTTTATATCTATTTTAATGTATGTTCTAAAATTTACAGCATTTCTATTGGAAGAATCGCAAGTTTGTGAAAATTAGGCTTGGCAAAACTATGATTGTACAATTCACTTCCAAAGCACTAAAATGTATACTATAGATGGAGATCATATATGGCATGTGAATTACATGTCAGCCAAAAAAAAAAAACTATTGTTAAAAATACTTCACAAAAATTGCAGAATATCTAAAAAGATGTTTTCGGTGTTGGCTAAAAACTATTTGTAAACTACAACTTTTTAAACAAATATTTGATTTCTGTTTATTTTGAGTTTTTTGGTCTGTTTATTTTGAGTTTATGCAGAGATAACTCAATCAAAAAGTGTATGTAATAACTAGAATACCTGGGAATTGTGCATCACTTATAAGTAATTGATAACATTTTCTGGAAGAAACTTTTAGCAAATGACAGAAGACCCTAATCTGTGCATCTGCATTTTATGAAAGCCATATGTTACTTGCTGAATCCAATTGCTTTTCTCTACTTTGCTAGGAAAAAATTATTCTCAAGGTAAGAGCCATTAGCAGTAAAAAAGATACAAAATACATAACCATCATGATTTATTTGTGAAAATAACAAATTAAATAAAACAATTCCACTTAAGCAACTCCAATATTAGTACCCATGAAGATGTTCCTGAATGTCAATATCCATTGAATTTTTGGAATTTTAATTCCTACGAATTAGGACAAACATAGCCTTAGCATAAACCTTGGACTAATTTTCTTAATTGTTTTGAAATTACAAAAGAATTGATACCATTAAGAAAATGATTCTTTCCTATGGAAATCACGTAAAAATATTTATCACTTATTATAATTCAAATACCAAATAAAAGTAATTTACGTAATCATTACAAATATCATTTTATTACTATTGTAAAATAGAATAAAAACCAGTCTCAATATATTATCATTATTCTTAATTCCTAATCGTTACCTAAATATCTTAAACAATTTAAATAGTCATGTATTTAACATAGATGTAAATATTCTATACTTTTACTTAACATTTTCCAGGGGCATGTATTCATGTTTCTAAGAAATGTTCACTGCAGTTAAAAGATGCTTTTGTGAAATTAATGTAATATATTGTGTTGCTGTTGTTTTGTTGTTTATAAGGCCTCGGCATTGTCCCTAAGCCTTTTTATGCTCAGTTCCAGCACTCTCCAACTTGAGGCACAGAGCTAATTCTTGTTTTAAGTGGTTAATTGGAAATAAGAATCTAACAAGTACTTTCCTGTCTGGGCTAGTTTCAAAAACAATTCTAA
The DNA here is from genome assembly GCF_019054845.1 of Dipodomys spectabilis. Lineage (NCBI taxonomy): Eukaryota > Metazoa > Chordata > Mammalia > Rodentia > Heteromyidae > Dipodomys > Dipodomys spectabilis. The sequence continues at coordinate 2,660,220 of NW_024870964.1, forward strand.
GATCTCATTACCCAGAACAGTTCCATTTATAGGCATGAGTCACTGGCACTTGGTTTGATGTATTTTTTTAATTTTAATTATATTTTAAGATTTTTGTTTCAGTATAATGTACATTTTTCTATACATAAATTTAGATATATAATGATATATATATATATGATGACAAATAATCTATAAAAATGTATGTCTTTCTATACACACATATGTGCATATATATATATATATATATATATATATATATATATATATATATATATATATTCTGAAGACATACACCTTCTAAAACTTTGATGCTACTAATTTTTGACCTTTTTCACTTCAAAGATATACTGTCTATTTTTCCAAAACTTTCCTAGAATAAAATAACTAACCTTCAATAGAAAGTAGAGTTTATTATTTTCAAGGGAATTTTAGATATACACATGATATTGCAGTGATATTTGCAGTGTATTACTTGAAATGATCCCGTTAAAACTCTTAAATATTTGTGTGTAGTGCTGGGAGAGAGGAAGTTAATTCATACTGGTTAGGAATTTGTTCATAGGGAATTGTTCAGAAATTGTTCAAAGGGAAATATAGAAAGACAGATTTTTAGAAAGCAAAGGAGATCAGGTATGAAAGAAGGATATAAAACTTATCTCAGAGATATTAAGAACTAGCTGAAGAATTTTAGAATGCCAAAGGCAATGAGGAATAAGCCTAGTTGATAACTAGTTCTTCAATAACTGAAAATGGTTCCCTAGAACTGTTTTTGGTATAACTTAGTTATTATTATCATTTATTCCTTCCATCTGGAGTTATTCCTTCTCTTCTGTCAAAACTATTAATTATGCTATGCCTTTTTGGTGCCATGCTTGACAAAAACATTTCCAAAATCCCACTTAGACTACCCTTCTCATTGTGATTAGCATTGAACACTCAAAAGTTTGGAATCTTTGAATTTCCAGGACTATTTTTCAACTGATATCTAAACACATTCCTGTCATTACTTGCCGTGACCTATTAACAAAACTTTTTTTGCTCAACAAAGTTTTTTTTTTTAAAATATAGGTAAAGTACATGAATTAAGGACTATTGTCAGGTATCACAATGGAAGGAGCAATTATATATTCTATGGATGGGTTATTTTGCATTTACTAACAAAATGACTTATTTTGCCAGTCCTGGAGCTTCAACTCAGGGCCAGGGAACTGTTCTTGAGAGTTTTTTTTTCTCTCTCAAAGATAGCACTCTACCACTTGTGCCACAGTACCACTTCCAGTGTTTCTTTTTCTGTGTATGTGGTACTAAGCAATGGATCCCAGGGTTTCATGCACTCTAGGCAATAACTGTACCACAAAGCCACATTTCCACAGCCCTAAATGACTTTCTTAAGATGGCATTACTTTTTCATTCCGTTACTTTGTATTATAATTTTGGCCAGGTGGTAGAAAAGAAGTGCAAAACAATACTAAGTTTAGTAAGCTGACATTCCTATCACATCACTAAAGAAGTACAGTGTTAAGACCTGCAGGACTCATAGGGCTGTTACATATGACATTATTATGTAAAACACCATTAACAGTCATCTCTAACATCCATAACATTCTGCTTCCACTTTCAAGGTCAAGAGCTAAATATCTATGACTTTTTATTGATTGGGTGTGTTTCCTAGGAAGAAAGAAGGAGGATGTGGAAGGTGATGGTGGAAAAATATGTATATTGGCTTCCTGTCCACATTTTTTGCATTTTTAAAAAGTGCTACTGATGAAATCCCACATACATATAATTGACTATGCTATCTGCAGAAGATGCAGATAAATGAAGGCATTTATTCTGGTGGAGAGTCACATATGTTAACAAAATCCATTTCTGGAAAAAATACTAGGTAAGAAAGTATAAAGTATTGTATATAAAATGGTTTCTTCTCCTAGCAGAACAAAATGTAGGATTGAAATGATTAATCGAGGTTTCTTTGAGATTTTATGCTGTCTCTGTATCAAAATATTCTCTAATTCCTTTAACATCCAAGCATAAAATCATGATTTGAGGATCTCAGTAATTTTAGAAACAAAGATACATAATACTTCCTTCCTGCAGAGACATGTGATGGCAAGTATGATTGATTGTATTATAGTTCTCTTCTTTTTCCTCTTTATCACAAGTGTTGTATATCTTGGCATATTTCTCTGTCCTGCTTCCTGTAGGTGAGATTTACCTCTACTCTGCAATGTCAAGATGGGTCATGTGACTTAGTTCAGCTTATAAAAATGAACCAGAAGTGGTCAAAGGGTATTTCTAGGGGAAGATTTCTATCCCATTGTCTGTGTCTAACAGATGATTTATTTTCCCTTAGCCCTAAAAACAGCATATTTCTAAAGGGAGTCTTCTTTCAGCTTATATAGTGGAAAAATATAGCATGTGAAATAGAGGCAAAACTCAAATACAGCCACACACACACACACACACACACACACACATATATATATAAACAGGCAGAACTAAGCTAATATTAGAATATGATATTAAGATGGTAGTTTCTTACCATTCTTGTATACATTTATGATAGATGAGTATAGCACTAAACAAATAGATAACATTTACTGTTTGATGCTATTAATTTTTTTGTTTTATATATAAGCATTCTCTCCTGTTTGATGCTATTCTTTTTTATATATAAATAAGCATTCTCTATGTGATCACTTGTGTGGTTATCTTTTTCTAAACATGTGCTTAATCACTATAGACCACTGTATCTAATATCCACAATCATTATCCAGAAATAGTCATTGAGATGAGGAAGAACAAAATGTCTAGATTTCTCCTTTTTTCTTCTTCTAATTTTTCTAGTGTGAATTCTCATCCTTTCTCCAAATTCTCCTATTAATAAAGTAAGAATACACATAGTAGATATCAAGCAAAAGTCTTCAAAGCCAGAATTTCATTCTTTCAAAAATAGGTGAAGTAAATCAGAGTAGCTTAAGGAAGTATAAAAATATGATTTTATTCCCTGTCTGGCTTCTACCATAGGGTGGGAACATGACTCTAAATATCTAATAAACCATTTGCCTTGGCTAATTTTTTAAATAGTTTTTAAAATAAATAGTAATTTTTAAAATTTTTTAAAAATAATTTTAAAATAAATAGTAATTTGCTGTTTGAATAAGACTGCATTATTTTTTGAGTTGAGAGGCTAAATTTTATCAGAATCGAAATATAATGAAAAAAATGATTTTAAGATAAATAGCTGGTAGTTACATTTTAACGTGAAATACACACAGAGACATCTTTTTTCTTGTTTTTCTATCCACACTGATTCAAATTCAATAAGCAGTTCATGTAATTCAAATAGCTGTGTTTCAGGAATAGATTAGACTACAAAAAGTTAGAAAAAGAGAACCAGTATTGGGTGGTGCATTCTTTAAATATAACTGTCAAATAAATATTAACTATAATTCCAAAATAATAGCAGGCAAATTCTCTTGAAAAGAGAAGATTTTAAACAGAATGTATCAAAAGTGACAGTGCCTGCACTGCTTCAGGAGATGCTCTCTGGGATTTAGAGTTTTTAGTACATGAGAATGTTTTAACCAAGATTATTTGCTTTCAGGGACTAAAATTTTTAGTTATATTTCATATAAGAAATATGCTGTTCAAATTTAATGAAAGGATAACAGCTTATAGTAGAAAGAATGTTACACACTCACTGTAGTAGGCAGCAAAATACCTTCCCAAAATATCTATCGTCCTGAAATATCTAATCCCTCAAATGTAGATTTGCATTTTATACATATATATATATATATACATATATACAACATATATATATATATGTATATATATATATATACAAGTTTGTAAAACAATCACCCTTCATTACCCAATGAATGCAAATTTGAATAATTATCAGATGGGAAAATTATATTCAAATGGGTACTTAAAAGTCCCAGCTGTAGTTGGAAAGGGACATGATTCGGTAAGAACCCTCAGAAAGATGTAAAGATGCTACATTAGAAGATAAAGGAAAAGACAACAACCCAGATTCTGAAGTTTCTGGAAAGCAGAAGTAAGTGCATTTTTGCACTAGAATCATCTGAAAAGTATTTCAGCTCTCTCAGTGACTCGATTTTAATCTAGTGAGACGTCTTTTAGATTTCTGTCCTTTAGAACTGCAAAATGATAAATATGGATTATACAAGCCACTTAACTTGTAGAAATTTGTTACAACAGATTTGACTGAGTAAACTAAGTCAACTACAGCCTTTTCCCTATGCAACTACAGGGACACCACATGTCCTAGTTTCTGAGAATAAGAAAAAGTTGCTACTGGCTTTGTACACATGTGTGGTGTACATACTACTAAGGGCCTTGCATTAATGAAGTCTTGAAATTATAAATAATATCTAAATAAAAAGCTCCCTATCTTTATTTTCACATTTGGGGATCATTAAGTACTAAAGTTATGTAGAAGACCAGGGTAAGAATATAGAAAAGAAATCTGTCTCCTAATATTATAAAGATAATTTATGTCATTTTGAATTATACTCTTTAAAGTAATAAAAAATACGGTAAAACAGAAACTCAATTTTTTATCCTTCCTAACTTTGCAACAGAAAATAGAAAATCCAGTAAAGATACAACAATCCCAGGATAGTATAGGATGTTATAGGATCACTAGACGTTGAAAAAGAAGATAACAAAAATGCGTCCCTTGGAATAATGGGAAACAAACTCCACACCGGAAGATTGTGATATAGCTAGAAAATAGTTTCCACTATTCTCTCTTTGATATTTTAGGTTTGTTTACCCAGCAACTTTCCTCTCTTAAGTAATGACTATTTATTAATACTCAAGGGTTTGCAGCATATATCCCAGCAACAAATAATGCTTCTAAATGTAAAAAAAGAATGATACTAAGAGTAACCAAGGCTATTGTGTTGCTGTAGCTGATAAATAAGAATGATTTTTGTGAATAGTCAAACCATTTTGATTTTTTTCATACCTTTCCTCTTCTCCAACATGAGAAATCCTAGTCAAGATATGCAAAACATTAATAAAGGATTTTATATTTTTATTGTTCACACTAAAGCAAATACACTTTTCCTCTTTGCAAGCCTGATTTTGAAAGAGTCAGACCCTCACAATTATTTTTATAGACAAAAGTTTACAGCTTTGGCTTAGGTGTTTTCCTACCTTTGGCCGTTGCTCTCCATTATTTTGGCGACTACACAGAAAAACAAGATAAATACATTATGCTTATGTTGAATTGTTCAAAGTCAAAGTACCTCCAAACAAAGTTTTCTCTTCCCTTCTACACTGCTAGTTGAAGTTTAAATGATAACAAAAATGTCATACTTTAATGTACATTCTCATTGAAACCAGTGAAAACAGGAATGTCTGTGATTGCTTTTATAAAATGCTTTCAAGTATTTTCCTTGGCTATTTTCATTATTGCCTTTGTTCCATCCTCTAATCAGGAACACAGGGTTACACAAAAAGATCTTTCTAAGGAATAGGATGTTAGTCAAAAAAATAGATGTATAATTAAAGATTTTCATCACTTAAGAGATTGAAAAGCTCAGAAGACATTTTGCTATTACTGGAATGGTTCTTAAACTAAGTGAAATGCATGTAAATGTGACAGTTGTTCCAAACAATGATTATGGCTTATACTTTTCTCCTTCAATGAGATGAGTAACTCATGAAACCTCTGACAACATTGGAGGGCATATCGATTTTAGGGTAGAAGAGTTAATGTTAGAAAGCCAAGGGAGATTCCTTCAACAGCACTGGCTATCACTTATCAGTTAATTATACTTATGACATATAAGTATACACATATGTAAATATGAATTGAGTGAGAAATGTGTGATTTACACAATTGATTCAATGACAACTAAAACTAGAAAACACTTCCCTATATTTATGTAAACTATTATATCTAGTGAAGATTTAAAGTTTTAGAATAGATTTTAACATTTACATCAAAATATTTGTTTATTTCTAAGTTTTGTCTATCCTGGGGTTTGAAATCTGGGCCTGGAAGCTTTCTCTCAGCTGTTCAGCTCAATGCTAGTGCTCTACCACTTGAGCTACTGCCAGTTTTCTGGTGGCTCATTGGAGATAAGTGTCTCATGGACTTTCCTGCCTATGCTGGTTTTGAACCATGATTCTGAGCTGTGCGACTCCTTAGTAGCTAGGATTACAAATATGAACCACTGGCACCTAGCTACATAATTATTTTTTACACATTTATGAAGTATGCAGTGGTAATCCCATTCATTTATAACTTGTGAAATGATCAAAATATATCATATCTATTAGTTTCTGTATGTAACATTTCTTTTTAGTGAGGCTGCTCAACCTTATCTTTTGGCTGTGATGAAATGTCTATTTTTAGCTATAATCACTTTGCTTCTTATGGTATACAATTAATATATTAACTTTTAGTCATGGAAGTCTGCTAATTAAAGTTATATAAAACATGAATTGTAATGAGAAAGAAATTCATGAATCTATTACTTGTTTTAGGAAAACAATTATGTCTCTTGTTTTCAATTATATTTCTGTGGGAATGTGTAGTATTTATTGATTTAATTGTTAAAATTGGTAACAGTTACATTATATCAAGTTGATTCTAACTTGTATTTGAAAATTGCACACTTAAAACAAATATACTTCCACTTTCTTCTACCACATAATTAAAATAACAGTAAAGAAAAGATAGGTGTTAGTGGCTCATGAGTAGAATCCTAGAAACTCAGGAGGTAAGACCTGAACATTTTGGTTCAATGTCAGTCCAAACAGAAAAAAAAATGTGAAAATTTATCTTCAATTATCCAGCAAGAAGGAGAAGGTATGGATGTGGCTCAATGAATAGTGTCATCACCCATGAGCAAAATGTACAATGGAGACCATTAAACATTGAGTTCAAGCCTTAAAAATGGCATATGTGCAGAAGACAACAATAAAAAATACTATTAGCATCAATAATGAAGAAAAATAGTAGAAAAGTTACTGAGATAGGTTGTGTTAACATCTGGAGGACAGAAATCATTTGACAGAATTTTAATTCATGAGAGGGAAAAATCAAAGTCTCATTTGTACACTCTCATTGTACTCATTTGTGTTGAAACCTTGTTATTGGGAAACAAGTGAATGTAGATTGGATTACCTGTCATAGTAGACATTGCCTGTGAATATACACCATCCCATTCAGCAAAAATCTAAACTCGTGCTTTGTAATTTAAATACAACCTCATGTTAGAGATTGTTTGTTTCACATAGACAAGGGTCTTTATTTTGAGGTTTCAGACCAGAGCTTTTGCTTATAACCACTCCTGCTTTACCCGCTTCCCTTGCCTTACTTAGCTGACACCAAGCCAAGTCTTTGAACTAAACCCCACTGCCTTAATCACTCTCTTTCTCCAGCTACAACTCATTTCACATGCTATTTATTTCTTAGCATTACTTGTTTTCATTATAATCTCCACCAGAAAAGTCATATATTCATGTAAATCCACTGTAAATAACCTAGTTAGAAAAGGGAGTAAGTGTTCCCACAAATCTGTGCTACACTATGTCTTTTTTCTCCATGGCTTTTGAGTTTGACAAATGATTGATTTGGTTTGATGTAATTCCATTTATCCAGACTTACTTTGATTTGGTGTGCTTCGTGATCTTTGGAAGTTTTGACCTATGCCAAGGGGCCCTCATGTTTCCCCTAACCCTTCCGGTAACATTTTCAAAGTATCTGACTTACATTGTGGTCTTTGGTCCATTTGGAATCGATTCTGGTGCAGGGAGGTATATAAGGATCTAACTTCAGTTTTCTGTGTACAGACAACTCTACCAGCACAATTTTTTTAAAGAGGCTGTATTTCTTCCATCCTGTTTCTGGCTCTCTTATCAAAGATTATGTGCCTATAGGAATGGATTCATTTCTGGGTATTCGATTCTGTTGTAGTGATGGAATTGTGTGCTTCTATTGGAAAGAATGTTACTACCCCATTCATGAGGAAATAGAAAGACTGGGGAAAATGATGTTTAGTGAGATAAGCTAGATCTAATTAAATATATGCTGCATTGTTTTCCTCATTTGTAATAACTAGAATATGTCCATAAATATACAAGTTAATCCAGTAGTTAGTAAACGACAAATACATATAGTTGGACATGATTAACTAACAGCACTTTAAGCATTCACATGGTGAAAACAAGTGAAGCTATTCTGAGGAGAGGATTACAATGACTCAATATCTATGTGCATATGACCATATTGTAATGAACTCTAAAAATCAATCATGCATGTGAAATACATATATCTGTATATAATTTTAATAGGTGCCATAAAAATAGCCGACTTCCCTGTAATCTCAAAGCAAAATTCTAAGTTTAGAAGATAAATTGAGGAAAGTTTTTAAAACAAAAACTAAAATACATAGAGGAAAAAGCAGAAGAGAAAAGAAAAAATAAGATGAAAAGTAGAGTAGCTATCTATTGAAAAATTCATAAACAATTTCCAGAACTATACAAGAGAGCTTGGGTAGAGCTCAGTTGTAGAACTAGACTAATATATACAAAGCCATGGGTTCAATCTCCAAGAAGGCATAATAAGTTAATAAATAGTAATAATAAAATAATTACAAATGCTTTCATGTTAGAGAGGCCTGAATCCTAAAACAGTATACAAATTACTCTCAATTCTTGTATATAATAACATCAAACTACAAGAATAAAGAGGTAATAGTTTTCCTTTTCTATCCTTTCCTTTAGTTTTCTGTTTTCTTCTTCTCTTTTTTCCTTTGGCACTACTGATGCTTGAAGCTGCTAAGGCTCTGACCGCTTTAGATTATTTTTCAGATGAGGTCTTACCTTTTGGCCAAGCCTTCCCTGAGCAATAATCTGTTACCTATGGCTTCCACAAATGTGAGGTATCAGGGAAATTACACTATATCTAGCTGTCTTTGTTTTTGTAGTTTCTCGCAATTTTTTTGGTCAGAGCTGTCCCTGGATGTCAGTGTTCTACAGTTCTGCCTTCTAATTAGCAAGGTACATTTCATTCCATGTTTGGACTCAGACTATTTTACAATGTATACACTCAATATTGACTTCTATTTTCTAGATATTAAATTCTATTGCGGTTAGTATGGATTTTTATGATGTTATAATAAAAACACAGAGAAATCCATTGGTTATTTTCCCAGTTTCTTCAAATATTTATAACTATGACATGAAATTAGGACATTAATATTTCACAAGCAACATATGCAGACTTCAGTTGTTTTAATAATTTTGTGCACATATTAAGTCCAATAAAATTTTATCAACTCTATATTAATATATATTTATAGATACGTTTCTTTACCAAAAATGAGTCTGTCTCATGCTTCCCTTTTATAATTAAACCCACTACTTCTCTTTGTCTCATCCAAAACCTGTTTCATTCTGGCAACCAACACATTTTTTTTTCTCCAGCTTCTAGATCATGCAATAAATAAGCTTTTAGGATTGCCTTCAAATCTTTGGTAGATTATTGCCAGTTGTTGTATGCCTTAATATTGTATTCCCACGAGTTGCCTTTGGTTCTGTCATTATAGAATGTAGCACAATTCATTTCCCACTCACCTGAGGAAAGCCTGAACTGATTTCCATTTTTATGGCTAGAGGAAATAATGCTGCTATAAACATCTGTGTTTTGGCTTTTGGGTGAATGTTACATTTCATTTCCATGAGCCAAACCGGAAGAGCTCCATTCCTGTGCTAAACTGTGGGTGGTTGCATATTTCATATTATAGGAAACTGTCAAAATGTTTTCAGAAGTGGCTTTCCCATTCGACATTCCTGCCAGCATCCAGTTTCTCTGTTTCTTTATAGCACTTATTATGGACATTATTGTATTATGTGAAGTAATTCTCATACATGTTTTATGATGTAATTTTAGTTTTAATGTGCATTCATTTGATGACTGATGATGCTTTTCTTGCGCTTATTTTTCACAAGATGTACTTTGCTAGGTTCCAATTGATTTTTTTTTTTGTCCAATCGGGGGGCCTGAACTCTGTGCCTGGGCGCTGTCCCTCAGCTCTTCACCTCAAGGCTAGCACTCTACCACTTGAGCCACAGGGCCACTTCCGGCTTTTTTTTGTTTTTGCTTATGTGGTGCTGAGGAATCGAACCCAGGGCCTCAGGCATGCAAGGCAAGCACTCTACCACTGAGCCACCTTCCCAGTCCTCCAATTGATTTTTTTAACATTAGGTTTTGAGAGTTCTATGTAGAGTCTAGATTTGAGGCATTCTTCAGGTACAGAATTTGCAACTATTTTATCCTTGACTATGGATACCCTTCATCATCATCATCATCATCATCATCATCATCATCATCACTATTAGTATTACTACTATTAATTTTGTACGTGTATGTATGGTCCTGGGGATTGAACTCAGGGCCCCTGAGATTTGTTGCATTTCGTTAACAATTTACCATTTGAGTCATGCCTCACTTCTGGCTTTTTTGCTGATTAAGCAGAGATAAGATTCTCAAGAACTTTATTTTTTTTGGCTGCCTTCAAACAGAAATACTCAAATCACAACCTACCAATTTGCTAGGTTGTGATATATGAGCACCCTGCTCCCAACTTCTATTCACTACTTGTATGACCTTTCATAGACTAAATTATTTTACAATTTTATTGATTACTACTATATAAAGTTTTCCTTTCATATAATTTTAATGCCATATTTAAGTATGCTTCATCTCTAAAATTATCAAAACATCTTCCTTTGCTTTATATTTACATCACTCATTTTGTTTTATATGCCACCTTCAAAACCTGCTTTAAGATAATATTTGAATAAATTGTTATATTTAAGTCAATGTTCACTTTTTAATTCTCCCCAATACTGTATAATCTATCACCACTTATTAAAGAGAATGTCATTCCATAAGTGTTTGGTTTTACATTCTTATTAAATATTCCTTGATAATATGTATGTTCCTCTAATCTGGTGCCCTACACTCCCATTGAGCTGTATAATCTTTCCTATACAAATATAACAATTTTACACTAACAGCTTTAATATTGGAGAGAGAAATATATTCCAGTTTATTTTCCTTTGTCAATGAGTCAAAGAGTGTTGGTCAGGTGTTTTAAGAAATTGTCAAAAACTTATAAATAAAATTGTGAAGCTGTGTGCTGATGGCTCATACTTATAATCCTAGCTGCATAGGAGGCTGAGATCTGAGGATTGTGGTTCAAAGCCAGCTGGAATGGGAATGTCTGTGAGACTTTTATCTCCAATTAACCACCAGAAATCCAGAAGTGGCGAAGTTGCTCAATGGGTAGAGCACTCATTTTGAGCTGAAGAGCTGAGGGACAGTACCCAGGCCCACATTTCAAGCCCCAAGAATGACCAAAAAAGGGACGAGGAAGTGGGAGAAAATATGTATCCTCCAATCCATAAAAATTATATGTCTCCATTTACTCAGATTTTTGCCTTTATATTCAGCATGGTATGATTTTCAATGATGGTGGGTGAAATACATTTTGATGATGTGTGGAGATAGCACAAAGTCATTCACAGAAAACCATTGAAAAATAAGGGGCAATGGGAATGGAAAAAGACAGAAACAGGTTAATCAGGCCCTTGATCAATATATGAGTGTGCAAAATATTTCAATAAGATTTCTTCATGCAATTAATATACACCAATTAATAAATATCTTCCAAAGCATTGGTATTCAAGCATGACATAAAGGCTAAATACAGATTGCGTGGTGAATGAAACAAAGATAAGTGAGAAAATACATACTTATAGTAATTGTGTAAACAAACTAAGAAATTTGGTCAACATACTGAGGGCTCATGGCTCATTAGAATTAGAAGGCCATTGGTATCTAAGATAATACTAAAATGTTAGACTTGAGCCTATCTTTAAGGCTGCTTAATGCTAAAGTAAAGTCAATAAAGGACATGTTTGGCAAATAAAGTAAAATTATAATTTAGAGACAAATGAAAATAATAATATACATATATGTCTATATACATGTATGTATACATCTGTATATTCATATATAAGTATACATATATATAGGTATTTGTATATATACACCTAAGAAGTATGAATATATGCATATGTACACATAGTGTTTATACATATACATTTATTTAAAGAGACTTGAATCAGAAATTTATTAAGATCATATTAATGCCAATGAAAAACTTTAACCATCATGAATAAGTTATCAAGAAGTCCAAATATATATCTCTGTAATATACCAACAACCAGAGAACATATGGAAAGATCATAACATACCTAGACATTGCATACATATAGAGATTAGTGGAAATAGAAACAACAATATGATAGTACTGCACAACCACTATGTAGAAATTGGAATCCTTACACATTGGTGTTTAGAACTTAAAATGATATAGTCAGTTTGTTAAACATACTGGAAATCTTTAAGATATTACACATATACTTGCTCTTATTTTCCAGCATTTTGAATCATAATTTGATATCCAAAATAGATTTCAACACATGCCCAATGAGACACATGTACAAGAATATACATAGCAAAACCATTTACAATACTTTATAATAAAATATTGAACTGACCATTGAGGACATTATAAAATTATACACATGCGTACAAAACAATATGCTCTATCCGTGAGAAAAATTTACTTGAACTTACTTGGGAAACACTAATATTATATGGGAGAAATGGATGAAATATACTGCATTTTCTAATTAAATGAGCTTTTTAAAATTGGCACATCTGTAGTGGTAGACTATGAAGTAATGGTTGGTCAATGGAGGGTAGGTTGAAATGATGACAGGAAGTGACTACTAATAAATATTGGAGTATTTTGAGAGGGTAATGACAATAAAATGTTCTAGAACTGAAGGTGATGTTCATAGTACAACTCTAACTTTCTAAGAATCATTGTACTTTATCGAAGTATTACAGATTGCATTTGCATTAACCTTACAAAAAATTTTAGAATAGTAGTGGGTGAATCTGAGTGGTAATTTAGGATTTAAAATCACAGAATTCTGTAATGAGTTTAATATGTTGATGAATGAGACTATCAATAAAATATGATCTGTGACATATCCTCTAAATGACTATATATGATATTGCGAGTCAGTGAATATTCTACAAAATTATGTAAATTGAGGGATGAGATAGGATTGAGAAGGATGAGGGAAAATGATCATCAAGATGCACTGTACTGGGCTGGGAATGTGGCTTATTGGTAGAATTAGTGGTTTGTGAAGCCCTGGTTTGATTCCTCAGTACTACACAAACAAAAAAGCTGGAATTGGCACTGTGACACAAGTTGTAGAGTGCTAGTATGAGGAAAAGAAGCTCAAGGACATTGCCCATTGTCAAGACCCTAAGTTCAAGACCCAGGACTGTCCAAAAAAAAGAAGGAAGCATTGTATTAAGACAGGCACTAGTGGCTTATGCCTGTAATCCTAGATACTCAGGAGGCTGAGGATTGAGGTTTGAAGCCAGCCAGGAAATTCTGTGAAATTCTTATCTCCAATCAAAACTCAGAACAATCTGAAAGTGCTGCCTTTCGTACAGTGATAGAGTTCTAGTGTTCATCCATAAGAGTTCAGGGGCAGCACCCAGGCCTACAGTTCAAACCTCAGGAGAGAAAAAAGGAAAACAAAATAACTCACTAAACACTATTTATAAACTGCATGGTCAAAGAGCAACCCCCAATCATGTACTTAAAGTTAATTAAAAATATTATTAGAATAAAATACAAGTCATTTTAGGGACCAAATATAGATAGAATTCAAAAGTTGTTTACAGGGGCAAAGTAAATTCTATATCACGCAGTTTGTGTTGAAATTTGTTCTTCAGTCTTATTAAATCATTCTTAAAATTGACAATACTGCCAATTATAGGTCAATTTCACTGAGAAACAGATTGAATTCTGCTGTTTTTTCATAGCAAATCATAGTGGTGAATTTTTTGGCTCTTGCTGATATATATCTGAAATTTTAAAGTAGATTTGCAATCATATAATATTAATTTAATCTATCATTTCATTAGGGTGATGTTAGTCAGATTTTTTTTCCAGTAAATCTTATCCCTTATGATAAATGAGAGCATGCTATGTCAGTCTCCTATTAATATGACAAAATAGTTTATAAAATCAACTTAAAAGGAGGAAAGATTGATCTTGGCTTCTGATTTTATACATTTCATTTTATGTTTTTTATCCTCGTTGCTTTGGGTTGGTGGTGGAGCAGTACCCCATGTCAGGAACATGCGATGGAGTATGTGTATTCATGGAAGCCAGGAAGTAAAGAAGAGGAGGAATAGGAGTGGGAGAGGGAGAAAAAGGAGGACGGGGAGAGAGAGAGGGAGAAGGAAAAGGAGAAGGAGATAGAGAAGAAACAGAAGAAAAAGGGGGAAAGGTCTTTGATCTTATTGTCCTCTGATCACAAGTTCTCAGTGACAAAATCATACATTTGTGCCCACTTGAAAATGTTCACCACCTCTTTATGGTAACATAGTGAAAACTAATCATTAATCCCTATCCTTTATGAATTCAGATTCTATTTCTAGAATGGGGAGGTAGATATTTCTGTACAATTATGAAAGCTACTGTTCCTAAATAGTTACTTGAATTAATCAGAGGAGCTATTTGGCATGGAGTTGGTTTGGTTATACAATTGTTGGAGAGATGAATGAAATATTTAGAATGCAAATACATTTTATTTAACAGATAAAGAAGCTTCAAGATATTTCATTTTTGATTTTCAAAAATTACTATTTCATTCAACTCATAATGAGTTGAATTTTTCATTATTTTATGGCATTTTTATTCAAGTTTTTTGTCATCTTTAATGAGGTTCATTCTTTCAAGTTGAAAGAAAAATGAATACTATAACTTATAAGGAGAGTAGTTATAATATGGATTTCCTGCAATTCAACAATAAGTTATATTCAAATCTCTAGGAATAATTGGATATGTCATATATCTTGCTTTAGTTATCTCATATTGAGATTGATTCAATTTCTTAAAATCAGTGTTGACATAAAATACATAAAATTCAGTGTTTCTCTGAAATGACTTGGTACTTGAACCTCAGAAATACATGACCAGTAACTAAGATTTCTGCATACTCAAAAAATGTATGAATCTACATTTTTATGTCAAAAAAGATTAGGGTAAAAAAAATAGAAAATCATGTAGCCACAGTAGAAAAATTTTAAAGTTAATAACAAATTGTTTCTTTCAGCCTGACAGAGTCTATTGACTTTAGCTTACATGAGACATTTGGTTAATGATCCTTTTGTAGCTTTTGAATAATAGAGTATTTCAATTTGTCCAAAGATTCTGTCATTTAAACCTTCGAGTGTATATTTTTTAATAAAAATGAAAATATTTTTCCACAGTGCAGGTTCAGATTTAGTAACTAAATAAATATCTAAATGTTAATTTGTTAAATTGACCTCTGGATTTCAAATAATTTTTTTTTGGGTCCAGTCGTGGGGCCAGAACTCTGGGCCTGGGCGCTGTCCCTCAGCTCTTCAGCTCAAGGCTAGCGCTCTACCACTTGAGCCACAGCGCCACTTCCGGCTTTTTTCTTTTTGCTTATGTGGTGCTGGGAATCAAACCCAGGGCCTCAGGCATGCAAGGCAAGCGCTCTACCACTGAGCCACCTTCCCAGCCCTCAAATAATTTTTTATTCTCAGATATATTATGTGCTGAATATGTGTATCTCAATCTTCTAATCCTCCGTACACTGGAAGCTGGGATTCAAAGCCAACCTTGGCAAGAAATTTTGTGAGACACATCTCAATCACACACACACACACATAAATACACACACACACACACACACACACACACACACAGAAAGCCAGAAGTGGAGTTGTGGATCAAATTTTAGGGCACTATCCTTGAGTGAATAAAAGTAAGGGATAGGCCTTGAGTCTAAATAAAAAGAACAACACACATACTCACAAACTCACACACACACACACACACACACACACACACACACACACAGAGACACATACAATATTATGTCTAAATTCTTTTTTAAAGTAAATTGTTATTTTTTATTGTGAAAATACTGTACAGAGGGGTTACAATTACATGGGCAAGATAATGAGTACATTTCTTATCAAGCATTATTGCCTCCTCCTTTGTTTCCCCTTCCCATCCCTTCCCATCCTCCCCCCAATCCCCACCCAATACTCCCCGCTCCTCCATCCCGCACCAAAATTGTAAAGTTCATTTTTGGTCTAATGACTTGTACATCTCATTGTTGCAGTGAGTCCACCTGTATCCTTGTTAAACAATTAATTCTTATTTTTGTTTGAAGAAATAAAAAATATCATGAAAAGTAATATTTGTTACATATACTTCAACTTGTGTGAAGTGGTTTTTAGTACAATATGTTTTAAGGTATAGCATAGGTCATTAAAATTAATGTCAATCTACTTAATAGTTATAATTCCTCATAACACCTTGGAGTGCAACATTTGGTATTGTTTCTATAGTCTTAAGAATTATTCTAAATAAAAGAAATAAAGGAAGGGAGAATAGGAGAAAACAATGAAGAAACAAAGAAACCAAGAAAGAAACAAAGAAAAGGAAAGAAAGAAGAGAGAAAGATAGAGGTGGGGATGGAGGGAAGGAGGGCAGAAGCAAAGAAGAAAAGATAGGAAGGAAGGAGCACACAAATTCCCAGCTCCTCTGGGACACAGCAAAGGCAGTACTCAGAGGCAAGTTTATAGCTCTGAGTTCCTACATCAACAAATTAGAGAGATCTGAAACCAACAATTTAATGAGACACCTGAACCTCCTTGAAAAAGAACAGCAAGATAAACCCCAATCCAGTAGACGGAAAGACATAATTAAAATTAAATCAGAATTAAATGAATTAGAATCCAAAAAAACTATAGAAAGAAGCAACAAAACAAAGAGTTAGTTTTTTGAAAAAATTAACAAAATTGACAAACCCTGAGCAAATCTTATCAGAAAAAGAAGAGAACACACCCAAATAAATAAACTCAGAGATAGGAATGGAAACATCACCACAGAAACAACCAAGATTCAGAACATTATAAGGGAATACTTCTCAAAACTTTATGCTAATAAGTTTGAGAACTTGGCAGAAATGGACCTTTTCCTAGCAAATATTGACATGCCAAAACTAAACCAAGATGAATTTAACCATCTTAACAGGCCCATATCAAGCATTGAAATAGAAACAGCAATAAGAGACTTCCCATCTAAGAACTTTCCAGGACCAGATGGTTTTATAGCGGAATTCTACAAGGCCTCCAAAGCAGAGCTCACACCAATACGCCTCAAACTCTACAATGAAATTGAAAGAGAAAGTTAACTACTGAACTCATTCTATGAAGCCATCATAACCCTCATCCCAAAACCAGGAGGGGACTCATCAAAGAAAGAGAACTATAGACACATTTCTTTCATGAACATTGATGCAAAACTTCTCAACAAAATTTTGGCCAATCGACTTCAACAATTCATCCAAAAAATCATACACCACAATCAAACAGGATTCATTTCAGGGACGAAAAGCTGGTTCGATATATGCAAATGAACTAATATTATTCATCACATCAATAGGAGCAAGGATAAGAACGACATGGTTATCTCAATAGATGTAGAGAAAACATTCAACAAGATCCAATACCCCTTTATGATGAAGGTTTTTGAAAAATTAGGAATCCATGGAACATTCCGCAATACAATAAAGGGTGTATATGACAAACCTACAGCCAGCATTATACTTAATGGTGAAAAACTAAAACCATTTTCTCTTAACTCAGGAACAAGACAAGGATGTCCACTCTCTCCACTTCTCTTCAATCTAGTATTAGAATGTATAGATACAGCAACAAGACAAGATGTAAACATAAATGGGATCCAAATAGGGAAAGAAATAAATCTCTCCCTCTTTGCAGTGACATGATCTTGTATTTAAAGAATCCCATAGACTCTACTCCCAAATTACTCAATCTGATTCAAAACTTTGGCAAAGTAGCAGGGTATAAAACTAACCGCCCAAAATCTCTGTATGCCAAGAATGAGAAAAGTGTGGCTCAAATTAGGAAAGCAACTCCATTTGTAATAGCTCCACACACAAAAAAAATATCTAGGAATTAACTTAACCAAAGAAGTGAAAGACCTCTATGATGAAAACTTTAAAAACTTGAAAAAGGAATTCAAACAAGAAGTTAGAAAATGGCAAAACCTCCATGCTCCTGGATTGGAAAGACTAACACCGTGAAAAAGGCAATACTTCCCAAAGATATCTACAAATTCAATGCAATACCTATCAAAATTCCAATCTCATTCTTCAAGGAAATAGAAGAGGCAATCCAAAAATTCATATGGAACAAAGAAAGACCCCGAATAGCAAAAATGCTCCTCAACCGAAAGAGCACAGCTGGAGGAATATCAATACCAAATTTCAAACTCTACTATAAAGCCATAGTAATCAAAACAGCTTGGTACTGGCACAAGAAGAGACCTCAGGACCAATGGAATATAATTGAAAACCAAGAAATTAACCTACAGATTTTAGCCATCTAATTCTCGATAAGGGAACTAAAAAAATAGAATGGAAGAAAGACAGCCTCTTCAGTAAATGGTGCTGGCAAAATTGATTAACTACTTGTAGAAAAATAAAGCTATATCCTTATATATCACCCTGCACCAGAATCAACTCCAAATGGATCAAAGACCTCGGAGTCAAAGCAGATAATCTGAAAATATTACAGGTTGGTATAGGAGAAACCCTAGGTCTCCTTGGTGCAGGCTGAAATTTTCTGAATAGAGACCCGGAAACACAACAAATCAAAGAAATGTTGGACAAATGGGATTGCATGAAGTTGTAGAGCTTCTGCATAGCAAAGGACATAGCTAGCAAGATCAATAGAAAGCCCACAGATTGGAAGAAGTTCTTCATTAGCCGTACAACGGAGAAGGGTCTCATATATAAAATATCCTTGGAACTCAAAAATTAAATCCCCCAACAACAAATCCTCAAAGAAACAACTGCCCAATAAATAAGTGGGCTAAAGATTTAAAGAGAAACTTCTCTGAAGAAGAAAGAAGGATGGCCAATACACACATGAAGAAATGTTCAACATCCCTAGCCATAAAAGAAATTCAAACCAAAACAACATTAAGATACTAATTCACCCCAGTTAGAATGGCAAAAATCAAGAACTCTAATAACAACAGATGCTGGAGGAGATGTGGACAGAAGGGAACCTTACTTTATTGTTGGTGGGAGTGTAAACTTCTTCAACAATTTTGGAAAGTAGTATGGAGGTTCCTCAAAGACTCCACGTAGAGCTCCCCAATGACCTAGCAATGCCACTTTTGGGCATTTACCCAAATGTATACAAACAAGACCACACTGAAGCTACCAGCACAACTATGTTTAATGCAGCATTATTTACTATAGCTAAGATATGGAACCAACCAACCCAGATGCCCCTCAGTAGATTAATGGATCAAGAAAATATGGTATATATACACAATGGAATTCTATGCCTCCATCAGAAAGAATGACATTGGCCCATTTGTTAGGAAATGGAAAGACTTGGAAAAAATTATATTAAATGAAGTAAGCCAAGCCCAAAGAATCATAGGTCCTATGGTTTCCCTTATTTCTTTGTTGCTTGGTATGTCCCTCCCCCACAGTGTAACCCCTGCTTTCACTGTATTTGATGTCTATATAATTTGTAGAGTGGAAGGGGACAAACAAATCGTTTAAATAAGGATACTGTTGGACCCGTTGCAACAACGGGAAGTACGAGTTGTCATGTCGAAAATGAACTTTACAACTTTGGTGGGGTGGAGGAAGCTTGGGTGGGGGGCGGCGGGAGGCTGGGAAGGGATGGGAAAGGGAAACAAAGGAGGAGGCAACAATGCTTGATAAGAAATGTACTCATTATCTTGCCCATGTAATTGTAACCCCTCTGTACAGTATTTTCATAATAAAATATTTTAAAAAAAGAAAAAAGAAAGTAAAGAAGGAAGGAAGGAAATAAGGAAGGAAGGAAGGAAGGAAAAAATGAAGGAATGAAGAAAAGAAAAATGGAATGAATGAAGCAAGGGATAAAAACAATTTAATTTAAAAAATCTGCTATTTAGCCCAACATAAATTTCATGTAAGTTAACCCTTTAGTAAATTCAAGTTTGCAATTGTCACTTCTCTGCCTGTTCTCTATCCATGAATGAAACCAACAAATGTAGTATCAGAAATAACCACGTTAATGTTTGCATCTGTAGAAAATATGCACACAAATCGTTTTCTCGGGCTGGGAAGGTGGCTCAGTGGTAGAGCGCTTGCCTTGCATGCCTGAGGCCCTGGGTTCGATTCCTCAGCACCACATAAGCAAAACTAAAAAAGCCAGAAGTGGCGCTGTGACTCAAGTGGTAGAGCGCTAGCCTTGAGGTGAAGAGCTGAGGGACAGCGCCCAGGCCCAGAGTTCAAGCCCCATGACTGGACCGAAAAACAAACAAACAAAAAAAAATCGTTTTCTCATTTTCTATACATTATCAAATAACTATTTACAAACAATTTACATTTAGTTATAAGTGTTCTAAAAATTGATGTAACCAAAGGCTGTCAATGTATTATATAATGTGAACACTAGTATTTATAATGCTAATAATATTACAGTCTTCATGTTATATTAATTATAAATATTATATTATGTATTTTATCCGAGAAATTATCATCCTCTAATTTTGGTGTCTGTGGGAGCCCTAATAGCAGACATTATTAAAATCAAAGGAGATATGTATTTCTGAAAGCAATTAAATCAATGGAGATTGTTCGAATACATCAAAAGGGCTTAGAAAGGTTGCACCATGTTTAAATGATTAGCTCTGATGTAATTCAAGAGACACTAAACAATCATGCTTCACTTTGCCATCACTATAATTATTCCATTTGTAAGAAGAATCATTCACATAATTGACATGATATAGGTTTGTCCTTAAGATATTATTTTCTATGAAATTATATCCAAATGATAAACTACACTAAGAGTTAAAGCAAAAGTTGCCAAATATATTGGACGATGTAACTCCTTCCAGATACTCATTTTGAAATTGTATTTCCCTGTCTGGTTACATTATAATCACTCTTTCAGAGATGACCCTGAAATAATGATCCTGATAAAAGAAGCCCAATAAGAGGGGAGTTCCGGGAAGATGGCGGAGGAGAAGCTGGAATCTGAACAAGCTCTCGCATAGAAAGCAGTTTTAGAGTTCCAGTGAACAGTCCTAAGCCAGAGAATCACACCAAGTGTGCCATCACAGGACAGAGAGTTAGACAAGAGAGGGGAAGCCAAGACAAGGAGACACATCTGAGCGCCTGCCAGCAGCTGCCGCAGCGGCGACAGGGTCGCAGCGGCGACCGCAGCCGCGGCCATACCTGAGCGCTCACACAGAGAGTCCGGGACGAAGGAGCCAGACACAGCAAGCGAGAGGATTCTACTCAACACCAGCAAGAACCGACAAGGAGCGGACATCTTCATCCTGCAGTTTGCAGACCAGAGAAGACCCAGGATCCAAGACTTGGCGTGAGTAGAAGCCCGACGTCCTCACTCCTTCTCAGGGAGCAGAGGGGGGAAGGCCACCCCTCCCCCCCCCAGCACCGGTGATCTCCATCTTGGATACCGACAAAGCTCGGAGGAGCTGCTAGCTCCAACTCAGGCCTTGGAATAAAACGAGTCATTTAACAGGTCACAAGAACTTAACGGCGAAGTGACCTGCCAGACTCAGCTCCATCCAGGGAAAAGTCACCCAGCTCAGGCACCAGCCATTGGAGTGGCTTTCCTCACTGGGTAACCAGAGCCAGAGGCTGCCCCTCCCTCTAGCAGCCTCCACAATCAATTGAAAAACAGAAACCCTGAGAATGACTCCAGGGTGGGCTCTGTGAATTTTTTACAAAATATCCCCAGGGAAAAGCTACTGTTTGTTGAAAGGCCTCAACTCTACCAGAACCTAGCCTCATCACCCCTCTTTTGTGATTCTCAAAGCAGATCACCCTCCCATTAAACTAACCAGGGAGGGGGATCTCAAAATCTTGGGTAAAGCAGAGCATTTTTCTGCCTGTTCGAACAAACTGACTTAAGAAACCAATCAAGCCACAGGACCTCAAGCTGACCAGAGACTCCAACAAGAGGCTGGTTACAGACAAAAGGGAGATACAGGATTCTTCCCACCCCTCCCAAAAAAAAAAAAAAAAATCAAAGAACATTTTTTTCTTCTTTTCTTTTTTCTTTTTTTTTTCTTTTGTTACCTTATATATATAAAATTTTTTTTCCTTTTCTAAAACTTTCTTAATCTTTAATTTTTGCCTTTTTTGAAAAAATAATTGTTTTCCAGTAACTTTTTTTTCCCTCTTATAATTTTTCTTTTAGGAATACGTGAATGTATGTTTTCCTTTCTTTTCTTGTCTTCTCTCTCTTTTTCTTTCTGTCTTAATTATATTTTGTTTTTTGTCTAGCTCTACTGAACTTCTGATCTATTTTTTTCTCCCTTTCTTATCCTTTTCACCTTTTCCTTTCTTTTGTTCTTCTGTATGTGACTTAACTCTTGTCCTGCACATCCTCAGATAAACCCATAGTTAACTAGTAGACACTATCCCCCATTGTGTCCACACTTAATCCACAAATTGATTACTCAATCCAAAACCTCTGAGACTTAAATTCTTTAATAGCAGTACTACCTCTTTATACCTATATAATATTTTAAGCATTTTTTTAAGTTTTTCACATCTTCTCTATCTCCCTCTTGTTTTCTCATTATATTCACATTCCTCTCTAAATAGATGGTCTTTCAATCTCCATAACTATATTAATTTTTACGTATCTATTTTTTTCTGGTCTCTTTTCATTTCCCTTTCCCTTTCTTCTTTTTCTCTCCCTCTCTACTTGCATATTACCCAACCTATTTCCTGCATTGAGATTAAGACATAGTAAACTCTCCCTGTGCATCCCCACACCAATCTATTCCTAATTTTTACCCACATCTCTCCCTAAACCTAATAATTTCTGGTTTTCCAAATTCTTCTCTGCGGTTCGAAGCCCATTAACATATAGTTGTTTGATGTGGAATAGATGTATCTGTTGAACTAGATTGTATCTGTAGACTATTGACTGTACAAATGCAACTGTTGGTTGATGGTTGCCTTAAGATAGTGTTCTAGCACAAAACTGGTGCTATCTTCATCTCAAATGGGCAGGAAAAACACAAGAAAAATGGCAAATCCGGGTATCTCAATTCCCAATCTTGATAATCAGGGGTCAGATCAGATAATGAACAATCCAGAGGAGAGTTCCCAAATAGCTCTACAAACACTGGTGGCAAACATGATAAATGAGAAGTTTGACAACTTACAAAGGACTCTGTATGAGCGTGATAGGGAGAGAGAGGAGGCATCCCAAAAGTTTATACAGGAATATCATAAGCGTGAGGAAGCTACTCAAAAACTGATACAGGATTTGCATGAACAACTTGAGAATACTCAAAGAGAAAGGGAGGAATGGCGTGAGCAGGCTGAGAACACTCAAAGACAACTGCAGGAATCCCACGAACGGGAGGAAAGAGAACTGCAGGAATCCCACAAACGGGAGGAAGCTAATCAAAGAGTAATTCAGGAATTGAGAGACCAGGTAGAGAACACACAAAGATCACTAAAGGCATTCATGGAATCCATTAACAAAGAGCTGTAGGAAGTCAGGGAGTCCACAAAGGGAATGCTAAATGGAATCCAACGGAAGGAATGGGAGTCCAAAGAAACCATAACCAATCAACTAAGTGATTTGAGAACAAACACTGAACACCAAATTAAGGAAGTAAAGAAATTCATACAAGACCTAAAACAGAGATTCAACAAAGAACTTGAAGCCATCAAAGCTGACCAATTAGAAGGAAAAGAGATAAAAAACAAAGTAGAGAGTCTTGACAGCAGGTTAGACCATGCAGAAGATTGAATCTCAGGGATTGAAGACAGCCTAGATATTATAGAGAAAGAACATACAACCATCCAAGACAAGTCCAAGAAATATGATAGATCTATCCAACACCTGGAAGACACCATCAGAAGGCCTAATCTAAGGATAATGGGTGTAGAGGAGCACCTAGAAACAGAAGTTAATGGTCTAGGAAATTTGTTTAACAGGATCCTAGTAGAGAACTTCCCAAACATACAAAAAGATAGGCCTATTCAGATACAAGAAGCTTTTAGAACCCCAAATAGACCAGAAAAGAATAGGACGTCCCACCTTCACATTATAATTCACAAAGGATCAACTCAGACCAAGGAAAAGATCCTTAAAGCTGTCAAGGAGAAAAGATTAATCACCTATAAAGGGAAACCAATTAGAATCACCTCAGATTTCTCAGCAGAGACAATCAAGGAAGAAGAGCCTGGAATGATGTATGCCATGCCCTAAAAACAAACAACTATCAATAAAGAATACTGTACCCAGCTAAACTCTCCTTCATAACTGAAGGCCAAATAAAACCTTCCACAGCAAAGAAAAATTGAAACAATACATCTCCACCAAACCAGCCCTACAAAAGATTCTTAAAGATGTCCTACACATAGACAACCAACAAGACCGCAACAAAGGCCAAGAAACTGCACCCAAACTGAGAATCCAAGAACCATAGGAAGAACCCAGTTTTCGCAGCCCCCAAGAAGGTGGATAACATGGCAGGAACTCCCAAATACCTCTCAGTTCTATCTCTTAACGTTAACGGACTGAACTCTCCAATTAAGCGACATAGACTCTCTAGTTGGATTAAAAAACAAGACCCTTCTATCTGCTGCCTGCAGGAGTCACATCTTGCCCATAAAAACAAACACATTTTCAATGTTAAAGGCTGGAACAAAATCTACCAAGCAAACGGCCCCCATAAACAGGCGGGAGTTGCAATCTTAATATCAGATAAAATAGACTTCAAATTAAAATTCGTGAGAAGAGATAAAGAAGGTCGCTACATACTAATTAAAGGATCTCTCCTTCAGGAGGATATTACAATTCTAAATATCTATTCGCCAAACAATGGAGCACCCAAATTTATCAAAGAAACACTACTTTCCCTCAAATCCCATATAGATCCAAAGACATTAATTGTTGGGGATTTTAGCACACCAAACTCCCCACTAGATAGATTAACTCGGCAAAAACTCAACAGAGAAACCGCAGATCTAAACAGCTGCATCTATCAAATAGACATAACAGACATCTACAGAACATTTCACACAGCAGCATCAGAATACACGTTTTTCTCAGCAGCACATGGAACGTTTTCTAAAATAGACCACATTTTAGGCCACAAAGCAAACTTGTCTAAATTCAGAAACATTGAAGTTATACCTTGCATTCTCTCTGACCACAAGGGAATAAAATTAGAACTCAACACCAAAAGCCAACAAAGAAAGTCCGGTATCACATGGATGCTGAACAACACACTGCTGAATCAAGAGTGGGTCATGGAAGAGATTAGAAAGGAAATTCAAATGTTCTTGCTATTCAACAAAAATGAACACACAAATTACCAGCTCCTCTGGGACACAACAAAGGCAGTACTCAGAGGCAAGTTTATAGCTCTGAGCTCCTACATCAACAAATTGGAGAGATCTGAAACTAACAATTTAATGACACATCTAAACCTCCTTGAAAAAGAGCAGCAAGATAAACCCCAATCCAATAGACGGAAAGAAATAATCAAAATTAAATCAAAATTAAATGAAATAGAATCCAAAAAAACTATAGAAAGAATCAACAAAACAAAGAGTTGGTTCTTTGAAAAACTTAGCAAAATTGATAGACCCTTAGCAAATCTTATCAGAAAAAGAAGAGAACACACCCAAATTAATAAACTCAGAGATGAGAATGGAAACATCACCACGGAAACAACCAAGATTCAGAACATTATAAGGGAACACTTCTCAAAACTTTATGCTAATAAGTTTGAGAACTTGACAGAAATGGACCTTTTCCTACCAAATATTGACATGCCAAAACTAAACCAAGATGAGTAAAACCAGCTTAACAGGCCCATATCAAGCATTGAAATAGAAAGAGCAATAAGAGACCTCCCAGCTAAGAAAAGTCCAGGACCAGATGGTTTTACAGCAGAATTTTACAAGGCCTTCAAAGCAGAGCTCACACCAATTCTCCTCCAACTCTTCAATGAAATTGAAAGAGAAAGCTCACTACCGAACACATTGTATGAAGCCATCATAACCCTCATCCAAAAACCAGGCAGGGACTCATCAAAGAAAGAGAACTATAGACCCATTTCTTTGATGAACATTGATGCAATACTTCTCAACAAAATTTTGGCCAATCGACTCCAACAATTCATCCAAAAAATCACACACCACGATCAAACAGGATTCATTTCAGGGATGCAAAGCTGGTTCAATATACGCAAATCAATTAATATTATTCATCACATCAACAGGAGCAAGAATAAGAACCACATGGTTATCTCAATAGATGCAGAAAAAGCATTCGACAAGATCCAACACCCCTTTATGATGAAGGTTTTTGAAAAATTAGGAATCCATGGAACATTCCTCAATACAATAAAGGCTGTATATGACAAGCCTACAGCCAGCATTATACTCAATGGTGAAAAAATAAAGCCATTTCCTGTTAACTCAGGAACAAGACAAGGATGCCCACTCTCTCCACTTCTCTTCAATCTAGTATTAGAATGCCTAGCTACAGCAATAAGACAAGATGCAGACATAAAGGGGATCCAAATAGGGAAAGAAGAAATAAAACTCCTCCTCTTTGCAGATGACATGATCTTGTATTTAAAGAATCCCATAGACTCCACTCCCAATTACTCAAGCTGATTCAAAACTTTGGCAAAGTAGCAGGTTATAAAATTAACCCCCAAAAATCAATGGCTTTTCTGTATGCCAACAATGAGAAAAGTGTGGCTGAAATTAGGAAAGCAACTCCATTTGTAATAGCCCCACAAAAAATAAAATACCTAGGAATTAACTTAACTAAAGAAGTGAAGGACCTCTATGATGAAAACTTTAAAAGCTTGAAAAAGGAAATCAACACAGAACTTAAAAAATGGCAAAACATCCCATACTCCTGGATTGGAAAGATTAACATTGTGAAAATGGCAATGCTTCCCAAGGCTATCTACAAATTCAACGCAATACCTGTCCAAATTCCACCCTCATTCTTCAAGGAAATAGAAGAGGCAATCCAAAAATTCATATGGAACAATAAAAGACCCCGAATAGCAAAAACGCTCCTGAATGGAAAGAACACTGCTGGAGGAATATCAATACCAAACTTCAAACTCTACTATAAAGCCATAGTAATCAAAACAGCTTGGTATTGGCATAAGAACAGACCTCAAGACCAATGGAGTAGAATTGAAAACCCAGAAATGTATCTACAGACCTATAGCCATCTAATCTTCGATAAGGGAGCTAAAACAATAGAATGGAAGAAAGACAACCTCTTCAGTAAATGGTGCTGGCAAAATTGGTTAACTACATGTAGAAAACTTAAGCTAGATCCTTATATATCACCCTGCACCAGAATCAACTCCAAATGGATCAAAGACCTTGAACTCAAAGCAGACACTCTGAAAACATTACAGGATGGAATAGGAGAAAGCCTAGGTCTCCTTGGCTCAGGCCGAAATTTTCTGAATAGAGACCCGGAAACACAACAAATCAAAGAAAGGTTGGACAAATGGGATTGCATAAAGTTGCAGAGCTTCTGCAGGGCAAATGACATAGCTAGCAAGATCAATAGAAAGCCCACGGATTGGGAGAAGATCTTTACTAGACATACAACGGACAAGGGTCTCATATCTAAAATATACTTGGAACTCAAAAAATTAAACCCCCCAAAACAAATCCTCAAAGAAACAACTGCCCAATAAATTTGTGGGCAAAAGACTTAAAGAGAAACTTCTCTGAAGAAGAAAGAAGGATGGCCAATAGACACATGGAGAAATGTTCAACATCCCTAGCCATAAAAGAAATGCAAATCAAAACAACATTGAGATATCACCTCACTCTAGTTAGAACGGCAAAAATCAAGAACTCTAACAACAACAGATGCTGGAGGGGCTGTGGACAGAAAGGAACCTTACTTCATTGTTGGTGGGAATGTAAACTTGTTCAACCACTTTGGAAAGCAGTATGGAGGTTCCTCAAAAGACTTCACATAGAGCTCCCCTATGACCCAGCAATCCCACTTTTGGGCATTTACCCTAATGTTTACAAACAAGACCACACTAAAGCTACCAGCACAACTATGTTTATTGCAGCATTATTTACCATAGCTAAGATATGGAACCAACCCAGATGCCCCTCAGTAGATGAATGGATCAAGAAAATGTGGTATATATACACAATGGAATTCTATGCCTCCATCAGAAAGAATTACATTGCCCCATTTGTTAGGAAATGGAAAAACTTGGAAAAAATTATATTAAGTGAAGTAAGCCAGGCCCAAAGAAACGTAGGTCCCATGGTTTCCCTTATTTGTAATATCTAGTATATGTATGAGTCAAGCGGAAAAGGTCAGATAATGTGATGTCAGGAAAATGAACCCTTAGATGTGTATTTTAATGTTTTTTTCTTTCATGCATGTGTTTCTAATGCATTTATAAGATTATCTCTTTGTTGCTTTGTATGTCCCACCCCCACAATATAACCCCTGCTTTCACTATATTTGATGTCAGTATAACTTGTGGAGGAGATGGGGAAAAACCAGTTGTTTAAGGATACAGATGGACCTGTTGCAACAATGAGAAGTACAAGTTGTCATGTCCAAAACGAGCTTTACAACGTTAGTGCGGTGGGGGGGAAGGTGGGGGAAGAGGGGGAAGGAGAAGGATTGGGATTAGGGGGGAGGGGGGAGGCTGGGAAGGGATGTGAAGGGTAAACAAAGGAGGAGGCTGCAATGCTTGGTAAGAAATGTACGCATTATCCTGCCCATGTAACTATAACTCCTCTGTACAGTATGTTCACAAATAAAATCATATTAAATTAAAAAAAAAGAAGCCCAATAAAACTACTCTGCCATGTGAGCATCCAGCAAATAACGTATAATGAACCAGAAATTAGACCGCCATAAGACAAGGAATTCATTTGTATAACCATTTTTATAATCAATGTTCAAGCTTCTAGAGTATGGATAATATACTCCTGATGTTTTTAAGCCACTTACTTTGAAGTATTCTCTGATAACAGCCCAATGGTTGACAAAAAGCAAAGTAGTTTTGATTTAAATTTCAAATTTTCAGAAAAAAAGATTCATAATGTTTTATTATTTGAATTTTATTCTCCAAACCTCCAGGTTAAAAATATTTTTAAATGAGAAATAATTGAGGGGCAACTCTCTATTCAACTATCATAATTTATTGACTATTTTAGTATCTTTAAGTAGTTGTACAAAGGAGTTGCCATTCACTGAAACAGTTTATGGATGCAGTGCATCTTGATGAATGTCACCTCTTTCAATACTCTCATCCACTCCTCCCAACTAACCCCAGTCTTTAGGTATCTAAATATTATGTTATGTATGGAATTACTTGCCATTTAACAAAGCAGTTTATGTGTACAATGCACCTGGAATTGTGTTACCACTTCAACATCTTCACTTTCATTTCACACTACCCCTTGCTTTGTATATTTCAATTCTGGGAAGTATGCAATCGTTTCTTGCCTGTATTCTATCCTTTTCTGCTTCAATTTCCTACCCCTCTCACCCTGCCCCTCACTGTCCTCTCTTGCAGTACACATTTAATGGTATTTATTTTGTTGGGCTTTGAGTTAATCTTTTAAGAACATAATAGTATTTCCACTAACTATGGACTCTGACACTTCAGATAATTCATTTGTACCTGCTTGCATACCATCCAGTATGTTTAACCCCAACGGTATAACCCCCGCTTTCACTGCATTTGATGTTGGTATAATTTGTGGAGTGGAAGGGCAAAAACAAATCGTTTAACTAGGGATACAGGTGGACCCATTGCAACAATGAGATGTACAAGTTGTTATGTCGAAAAAGAACTTTACAACGTTGGTGTGGAGATCAGGTGGGGAGAAGGGGGGAAGTATGGGAAAGGATGAGAATGGGAAAAAAGGAGGCAATAACGCTTGATAAGAAATGAACTCATTATCTTGCCAATGTAATTGTAACTCCTCTGTACGGTATTTTCACAATAAAATTTTAAATTAATTAATTAATTAAAAAATAATTTTACCTTTATAAGCCCCTTGTATCTACCACAAATGAGGAAAATCATGCAACGTAAGTTTCTCTGGGTGCAATTAATTTCACTTAACATTATTATTTCTAAGTGTTTCATTTTCCTTAAGAATAGTGCAATATTATTTTTTCTGATGGATTAATGGAATTTGATTATTTATGTATATATTTGTATATATACGTGTATACATGCATACATATATACATACTTGTAAATAGGGATCAATAATTTTGTATATATATGTATATATGTACATATGTGCATATGTATCTGTGTGTGTGGGTGTGTGTAAGTTGCCTGATTTCGCTCATTTTTTGTATTAGAATGTGCCTATAATTTTACAAGTAAACAAACTTGGATGATAAAAGAGAAAACATTAGGCTCGGACAAGATAAATTATATGGGAGTCTAAAAATTTATACAGTGAGATCAAACGGAGGATGCCCTTGGGAGAGGATCACAAAGGCTCAATAGCTATATGAATATTATCATATAAAATAATATTCAGCAAAATGATCTCCAAGAAATGATTATAGTTTTATTATTTTGCTTTTTCCTTCTGTCGTCTGTTGCTGTTTTGATTTTTGTACCTTTGGTCTTATATGTAAGTTTGTAAAGGGCAAGGGGAAACAGAATTGGTGGGACAAAGAGTGAACAAATCTAGCAGTGCTACTCACTAAACACTACATTAAAAATGAACTATACTACCAGCATCCTTCAGTGAAGTTACTCCCTTTTTCCTTTTGTAATAATGAAAAACTGGGAAAGGTACTTTGAGATTATGTAAATATCTTATGTCTCATTAAACGTTTACTCACTAATTATAAAAATTAAAATTAAAAAAATGAACTATACAACTTATGGGGAGGAAGGTTAAAAGGGAAAATCTGGGAGAACATGACAGAAGAGGTGACACTGTTCAAAAGAAATGTGCCCAATATCTGATTATGGAATTGTAACCCTTCTGTACATAATCTTTTTTATTTTTTTAATTGTGAAAATACTGTACAGAAGGATTACAATTACATGGGCAAGATAATGAGTACATTTCTTATCAAGCCTTGTAGCCTCCTCCTTTGTTTCCCCTTCCCATCCCTTCCCATCCTCCCTCCACAAACCGAATCAACCTTCACCCCTCCACCCCCTCACCCAATTTGTAAAGTTCATTTTTCGACATAATGATTTGTACATCTCATTGTTGCAATGGGTCCACCTGTATCCCTATTTAAACAATTTGTTTTTTCCTTCCCCTCCACAAATTATACCAACATCAAATACAGTGAAGGCAGGGGTTATACCATGGGGGAGAAACATACAAAGCAACAAAGAAATAATCTTATAAATATGTTGGAAACAATCGCAGAAAGGAAAAAAAATTGAATACATATATTAGGGTTCAAAAATTAAAAATGAACTTCATAAGCAGGCCAGAGTAGGTATACAAACATTGGATAAAATAGGCTTTAAATTAAAAATGGTATGAAAGTAAAAAGAGACAAAGAAGGACATTAAATATTGGCAAAGAAAACCCTCCATCACGGGGATATAACAATTCTAAATAAGAATGCCCTGAATCCTAGGGCTTCCAAGTTGATCAAATACTACTTAACCTAAAAATACGCATACATCCAAACACATTGTTTGTTGCTTGAGCACATCATTCTTATCTCTGGACAGGCCAACCAGGTAAAAACTTAGCAAAAAAACTTCAGAGCTAAATAACTGCAATGACAAGCTATACCTAATAGATAGCTACAGAATATTTCACCTACCAGCATCACAAAATATATCTCTCTCAGCAGCCCATGGAATGTTCTTCAAAATATATATCTTAAATCACAAGGAAAATCAGTGAAAATTCCAAAATAAAAATGAAATTACTCTTTGTATCCTGTCAGACTACGATGGGACCAAATTAGATTTTGGCATCAAAAGGCATCACAGAAAATTCTGCAACTCACAGAGACTGAATGACACATTGCTAAATCATCTGTGAGTCACTGAAGAGATATGGAGGGAAGTTCCAAAGTTTATGGAATTCAGTGGAAGTGAACACACAAAATACTACCTCCTCTGGGACACAACAGCACAGGCAATACTCAGAGGAAAATTTATAGCTTTGAGTATGTACAGCAATAAATTAGAACAATCTTTATCACAGCACTAGGTCATTGAAAAAAAGGAACAAGCCAAACCAAATATCAGAAGACAAATAATACAAATTAGATTAAAGAAGTAAATAAATCAGAGTCTAAAAAACCATACAAGCAATCATAATTGACTTTTATCTATTAGTAACTCAGAAATTTGCCCAATGAATGTCAATGTAGCTATTTTCAGAGATAGACTCAACCAGCTCAAACTAGTGAACAAAAAATCTTCTAGAATCTGAGAAGTAACATTCTGTTTGACTTAAAAAAATTATCTGTTGTTATTATTAAGCTGATTCATAGAGGGATTACGATTACATGAGTCAGGTAATGAGTACATTTCCGTTTATGAAATGTCTTTGGTTCCCTCACTTGTTCCTAGTCCCTCCCTCCTGTCCCCATCCATGTGTTAAATAGTTCACCTTCATAAATGTTCAATTAACTCCACTGTTGCAATTTTTCACCATTTTCCCTAAAGCTCTGTCCCCACCCCTCACCTTCCTGAAGACCTTCAATGAATATACCGGCATAAGGTAAAGACAGAATCATCACAAACTATAAAGAACAATAAAAACAAAACAAAAAAGGAGACTTCTGTTTCCATGTTTTATAGTTTGTTTGAGTATGTATATCATGTTATATAAATATAATTGTTTTTTATCATAAAGTCAACTCAGGCACTAAAGTATGATAAGTTATAATGTTGCTTTCTATTTAATAATGCTTTTTATTTTAACATTAAAATTGTAAGTAACACAATTCAAGTCCTAGTGAAATTTTCAGATTTAAAGTTAAAATTTCAAAATATCTAATAGTTCCATTTTGGCAACCAAAATAAAAAACAGGGATGTTTTATTCTCAATAATGTCATTATTACATATGTACAAAAGTAAAATAAATGTAATATTAATTCAGTGGAAATAAGAAATCAAATATATATGCAATGAATCAATTCCATATATTAATAGATCTATTGATAAAATTAGTGAAACTAGTAAAGTTGGTTTTTCAACATAACATCTTGCACATTTCATTGTTGTGATGGGTCCGCCTGTATCACTTTTTAAACCATTTATTTTTACCCTTCCCCTAAACAAATTATACCAATGGGGAGATGGGAAGGAATGGGAAGGGGAAACAAAGGAAGAGGCAACAATGCTTGATAAGAAATGTACTTATTACCTTGCCAATGTAATTGTAACCCCTCTGTAGGGTATTTTCACAATAAAAATAAATAAATAAATAAATAAATAATAAAACCCAGGACTGGCAAAAGAAACTATTTTAAGAGAAAAAAATTAATAAAACTTGTTTTAAGTAGATTACTTAAGACATGAAGCAAGTGATAATTTTCTTTTCCAGGTGAAGTTGATATACAAATCAAATCCCAAAGATTCCAGAGTTCTGTGTGCTTAATACGTGTCAATTTACACATTTGCTTGATTCATCTCAACACTATATGAAGATAACTGAAAACAGGACTAGAATAAAAAACATCATTGAAAATGTTTATTTTTGAATGAATATGTCTTTTTTATATATCTTTATTTAATTTGAAAAATCTGGTAATTAATTTAAGTCACATCAACAATAATGAGAAATAAACAGCCTCTAGCTCCTTAAAAGACAATCAATAAGACAAAAAGAAACAACAAAGAAGAATATTGAACCTCATTTTGCACGTAGTTTTTGTATATTGTGGTGGCTTGTAACTGTAGGTTATGTGCCTATCCCATGAATATGGGCTCAAATCACTTCGGTTACTGGACGAAAATTTCAAAATCTAGAGCAGCTAACATAGCTGTGCAACTGTTGTGGGTTTCTCTAAAGTAGCAGCTGGGCATAAACTATACAAGGGAAATAATTTTAGTGCTTTGCAGGCAAGAATGTGATGAAAAGCATACTTTTATCTTCTTAGATGAAATAAGAAGACCACATTTTAAAAGCTTACTAAATGACCAGCCTTTTAAAGAACAGTGCCATTTTTAAGGCACTCTAGATAATTCAAGTCCTTCATTCCAACCACAAACATTGCTGCCATTCACAAATCATTGCCAAGGTGAATTTCCAGTTCTTTTTGATATTTCAAATGGTTTAGGAGTAACATAAACAATAATTCAAGTTGTTGAGAAAATATAATTTAGAATAAACGAACGAATCAGATTCAACTCCATAGCATAACCTTTAGGAAAAATGAACTAAGGAATATGGGGTATCCTTTGTACTGTAATATTAGACATTAGGGAAAAATGCCAGAAACAGACTCTGCAAGGAAAAAAAAGTCTTTGATAAGATATACAAAAGATTACCCAGGTAAAAGTAATTTTACCTACATGTTCTATTATATAACATATTTTTGTCTGCTAATCAGAGAGACTCAAAAATATTTTTAATTATGATATGAAAAATGCATTGTCATAAATGAATTAAATCAGGGAGTTGATGGTATAGGAACTGGGTGATTCTGTTAAATATTCTCAGTATTTTAAATGTTCTGGTATTTTTGTATGTGTGGAATTATGAATGTATTTTATGTCTGGGCAGGAAAGATTATTAGATGATTGTCTGGTACCCAATGTCAGGAGCCTAACCTGAGTCAGAGTGGTAAATATGTGCGTGTGTGTGTGTGTGTGTGTGTGTGTGTGTGTGTGTGTGTGCCTGGAAGCATGTATTTCGAAGGAAGAATCTTATTTTCCTCAAGGTATATACTCAACTGTGTTAGTTATACTACATTAATGCAGCAGATAAAAGTAATTAACATTGCTGGGAAGGTGGCTCAGTGCTAGAGCGCTTGCTTTGCATGTATGAGGCCCTGGGTTTGATTCCTCAGCACCACATAAGCAAAAAGAAAAAAGCCAGAGGTGGTGCTGTGGCTCAAGTGGTAGAGTGCTAGCTTTGAGCTGAAGACCTGAGGGACAGCGCCCAGACCCAGAGTTCAGGACCCACGACCGGAGCCCCCCTCCAAAAAAATTAATTAATATTTTGGTCATATGTTTATGTTTCTATGATTGCATGAATAAACTAAAAAGTTATGTTTGGGGTATGAGTTTTATGAAAGATCAGCTGAAAGTCTAAACATTTGGAATCTTGAGAAAGCTATCAATGGCAATCATTTCAGTGTAGATCAGTTTTAGGCAACACTTGCAAGGATACTTAATTCTATATGAAAATGCAACATTTAGTGATTTTCCAAAGCTACACTATTCTCTAAATTTGTAGAAACACAAGCTAAATTATGGAAACATAAAAATGTGATTATTTATTGCAGTTTTACACTTTAGTTTTGTCAAATCAAAATACCCTTTATTTCTACTGTATAGGAAGTAAAACCCTAAATATTACAGTTTGTGCCATATTTCACATTGGGAAGCTTTTTCTATATTAATAAGATAATTTCTTTTGTTTCTGCTTTCCTATTCATAATTCTATTTCTCATAGTACTTTTCTAAGGACTTTTTCTCTCTCACAATTTGGGGCTTGAACATAACTCATGCTCAGTTTGCTAACAGTAGTCAGTCTATCATTTGAACCATGCCCCAGCCCAGAAATTTTTGCAGTTAATTGGAGGCACAACCTCATGAACTGTCCTACCAAACTGAAAACCATTATCCCCCAAGTCTCACCTTTCTTAATCACTACCATTATAGATGAGTTATGGGACCCAAGAGTCAATGACTTTTTATGTTTTATAGATTACACGTGTTTGCTAATAATTGTAATAATAAACTACCACAGATGGAGTAACATTAATACTGTAAACACATTTCCTCTGAGGTCGTGGAACTAAAACTCCAAGATCAGTGTTTTCTTCTTCTGAGTCCTCTTGTATTTTCAAGGCCTTCTGCTTCTCGTGGAAGAGCTTCCACTTAAATGCTACTTTTGAGATTCTGTTTCCAAATGCAGTCACTTTTTAAGGCATTGGGTTTTTTATCGTTAGCATGATTTCAGTGGGATAGTATTCAACAGATAACATATTACTTAATGGATAGGAAAAAATCTCTAATAGGAAATTATTTGAATTAGGCATGAAAGTTATGGTATATTTTTGTAAAAATAGCAAAAGGGGTAAAGATTTCATTAGAGCTTGTAAAATGAGTATGAAGTCTTGACCTTAGACATGCCTAATTCTTACCTTGTCATACTCTTAAGTGCCTACTGTTACTGGAGGATTAAACCCAAAACCCTATACTTGTGAAACAGCATGTCTGCTACTGCCATGCCTGCAGATTGTAATTGGATTGCTTATTTTGAAGTAGTATCACTATTCCTGGGCCTGCTTGGACTGTGGTCCTCCTAACACAAGCAAAACACTTTGCAACCAGCAAATGCTTAGAGTTTCTGGAACTTCTTTTTTTTATCTGGGCTTGCCTGGAACTGGAATTTTCTAATCTCTGTTTTCCAAGCAGATAATATTACAGGTTTGAGCCACTTTATTCAGTAAAAGTATACAATTTCAAAACATCTTGATATTGCCTATATTTGTGCTTAACATATATTGCTAACCTTTATTTTCTCCCTCTTTTTTTAGTACTCTGAGTTGAAAACATTGACTTTCTTGATATGCATGGCTTTGTTTTGGATGGAATCCCCTCACAATCAAAAAAATCTCCCAAAAGTTTATGTCAAAAATCATGGAAAAGAAGGCTTCAGGTTGGAAAAAAAACACTGATCTTTAAGTTATAATTGCAGTATATTTATAGTGTTAGTCAATGCGTTCTGAAGTATGAGAAGAGAAAGAAGGCAGAAATGTGAAAGGTGTCAAGTCTCTGTAGAATTTCTGTAGTTTTCACTTCATGTTATCTTTCTTCCTTAAGGCTTGCTTTATTAAAGCCCTCTGGGGACTGGGACGGTGTCTCAATGGTAGAGTGCTTGCCATGCATACCTGAGTAAAAAGAAAAAAGCTGGACGTGGTTCTGTGGCTCAAGTGGTAGAGCACTAGCATTGAGCTGAAGAGTTGAGGGACAGCACCGAGGCCCAGAGTTCAGGCCCCACGACTGGACCCAAAAAATAATATAAAATGAATAAAAATAATATAAAACCCTCTGGGTGGATATTGGTTGGACTGATTGGTAACCTTACCCAGGAAATGAAGCAGATTTTAGAAGGCAAATGGTTTGGTAAATAAAGAATGATGAAAATGAGCACAGATATTGTCAAAGAATGAGCTGACAAGGTTCAATTGCTAAACAGCAAAACAAAGCAGTTTCAAGTCAGATAATCCAGATAGAAACATATATAGATAGATACATACACTTATACATATACACATATGTGAAAAAGTAAATCTCCAGTAGAATATAGAAAAATTTGGTGTGACAAGTATTAAACTATATCAAACTGGTTGTAGGAAAGGTACAGTAAAAAATCAATAGTTTAGCATAGATTTTGCATGGATTTGTAAAGGATGAAAATTCTTCCTTCATTTTATACTTTACAAATATCCTTAGTATGTTTTAAACTTTTTTTTATATTGTATTTGGAGCATCTATACAATGCTGAGAATTGAAATTATATAAATTATGCAACATGTCTAGGCCAGCCTGAATAAGAATGTTCATTAGATTCTTATTTCCAATTAACCACAAGGAGAAATGGAGTTCCAGATCCGATTTTATGTAGAGCACTGGCCTTGAACACAAAAGCACCATCCAGGCCCTGAGTTTAAGCCATAAGATCTACAGAAACAAAAACACAAAATACAACATGGAGTTAGATATTTTATAATGAAGCACATTTTTATATACTCTACATTGTTAGAAAGACTAGAATTCTGTGTTAGTTTTATAACCTACCATAATAAGTGATATTATCCATTTATTAAGCAGAAAGGCTTACTTAGATTTACAAGTTGGAAGGCTTCAGTGTATGTTCAGTTGGTTTTATTGCTTTGGGGGGGGTGACAAGACAATGCCAAGGTGGGTAGTATGTCAAAGAGAAAAGTTTTTGACCTACAATGGTTAAAATATAAAAGAAGAAAGTAGATGAGAGTCCATGTTCTCATAGGTTTCACTCTGAAGAACATAATCTCCAGAAAAATTATTCAGATATTCTCCACAGCATGGGAGGAAGTGGAAAGTCATTTTTCTTTAACACATATGTCTTTCTGGGACATTCTAATTTCAAATGGCAACATCTTCACCAATGATAATGACTTGGCCAGGGGTTGAAGCAAATAGATATTGCTATAAATTCGAATCAGATCTCAGCACACTAAATATTTTATGGAATTCCTATTGAAATGTTTTATTGAAGACTGGGTCTTCATATTTCACATGTGTATATCTGTGTGTACGTGTGTATGTCTGAAGGTGGCTCAGTGGTAGAGCGCATGCCTGTATGCATGTCTCCCTGGATTCGATTCCTCAGCACCACATAAGCAAAAAGAAAGCCTGAAGTGGTGCTGTGGATCAAGTGTTAGAGCCCTAGCCTTTAGTTGAAGAGCTGAGGGACAGCACCCAGGCCCAGAATTCAGGCCCCGCAACCGGACCCCAAATTTTTTTTTAATCTAGGGCTGGGAAGGTGGCTCAATGGTAGAGCACTTGCCTTGCACGCATGAGGCCCTGGGTTCGATTCCTCAGCACCACATAAGCAAAAAGAAAAAAGCCATAAGTGGTGCTGTGGCTCAATTGGTAGAACACTAGCCTGGAGCTGAAGAGCTGAGGGACTGTGCCCAGGCCCAGAGTTCAGGCCCCATGACCATACCCAATAGATAGATAGATAGATAGATAGATAGATAGATAGATAGATAGATAGATAGATAGATAGATAGATAGATAGATAGATAGATAGATAGATAGATAGATAGATTGTAGAACACTTTAGCCAGAAAATTGAAGGAGTATACATTATAGGATTTAATTTAAATATTTATTCACTGAAATGGATATTCTATATCCACAACTTAGAGCACTGTTAAACTATATAATTACAAACCTCATCTATTACCATCTTCCATGAAGACAGTCCTTGCTGAAAACAATCCAAATATGGTAAACCAGTTAAAATGTACGCCTTTGTCAAATGCTGTTGTTATAAAGCATGGAAGTGACAGAGCAATTAATGCAATTCTACAAGGCCTTCAAAACAGAGCTCACACCAATATTCCTCCAACTCTTCAGTGAAATTGAAAGAGAAAATTC
Organism: Dipodomys spectabilis; assembly: GCF_019054845.1. Classification (NCBI taxonomy): domain Eukaryota; kingdom Metazoa; phylum Chordata; class Mammalia; order Rodentia; family Heteromyidae; genus Dipodomys; species Dipodomys spectabilis. The sequence goes on from NW_024870964.1 coordinate 2,699,814, forward strand.
ACTATCGAACTCATTCTAGGAAGCCATCATACCCCTCATTCGAGATCTATACACCCATTTCTTTGAACACCGATGCAAAACTTCTCAAAAAATTTTGGCCTATAGACTTCAACAATTCATCCAAAAAATTCATACACCACGATCATACAGCATTCATTTCAGGGATGCAAAGCTGGTACAATATACCCAAATCAATTAATATAATTCATCACATCAATAAGAGCAAGCATTAAGAACCACATGATTATCTCAATAGATACAGAAAAAGCATTTGACAAGATATAAAACACATTTATGATCAAGGCTCTTCAAAAATTAGGAATCCAGGGAACATTCCTCAATACAATAAAGGCTGTATATGACAAACCTACAAACAGCATTATGCTTAATGGTGAAAAACTCAAGCCATGTCCTCTTAGGAACGACACAAGGATGTCCACTTTCTCCACTCCTCTTCAATTTAGTATTAGAATGCCTAGCTATAGCAATAAAACAAGATGAAAACATTAAAGAGATCCAAATAGGGAAAGATGAAGTTAAACTCTCCAGATGACATGATCTTATATTTAAAGAATCCCAAAGACTCCACTCACAAATAACTCATGCTCATTGAAAACTTTGGCAAAGTAGCAGGGTATAAAATTACCCTCATAAATCAATGGCTTTTCTTTATGTCAACAATGAGAAAAGTGTGGCTGAAATCAGGAAAGCAACTCCATTTGTAATAGCGCCACAAAAAAATGAAATACCTAGGAATCAACTTAACCAAAGAAGTGAAGGACCTCTATGATGAAAAACATGAAAAAGGAAATCAAAACAGAACTTAGAAACTGGCAAAAAATAAAAAAACAAAAAAAATGCTCCTGTATTGAAAAGATCAACATCGTGAAAATGGCAATACTTCCCAAGCTATCTACAAATTCAATACAATACCTATCAAAATTCCAACCTCCTTCTTCAAGGAAATAGAAGAGGCAATCCAAAAATTCATATGGAAACATAAAAGACCACAAATAGAAAAACGATCCTTAACAAAAAGAACTTTACAACTTTGGTTGCGGGGAGGGGAGGGCTGGGTGGAGTGGCGGGGGGAGGTTGGGATGGGAAGGGGAAACAAAGGAGGAGGCTAAAATTCTTGATAAGAAAGATAAGAAATGTACTCTTTATCATGTCCATGTAATTTTAACTCCTCTGTACACTATTTTCACAATAACATAAAAATCTTAAAAATAAAAAGTCCCATAAAAAAAGAAAGTGGCAAAACCTTCCATGCTCCTGGATTGGAAGGATCAACATGATGAAAATGCCAATACTTCCCAAGGCTATCTAAAATTCAATGCAATACCTATCAATATTCCATCCTTGTTCTCCAAGCAAATAGAAGAGGCAATCCAAAATTTCATATGGAACAATCAAAGACCACAAATAGAAAAACGATCCTTATCAGACAGAACAGTGCTGGAGGAATATCAATACCAAATTTCACACTTTACTACAAAGCCATAGTAATCAAAAGAGCTTGGTACAGGCACAAGAACAGACTTCAAGTCCAAGGGAATAGAATTGAAAACCTAGAAATGAACCCACACACCTAGAACCATCTAATCTTCAATAAGGGAGCTAAAAAAACAGAATGGAAGAAAGACAGCCTCTTCAGTAAATGGTGATCTTAAAATTGGTTAATCACTTGTAGAAAACTAAGGCTAGACCTTATATATCACCCTGAATCAGAATCAACTCCAAATGGATCAAAGTCCTGGAGTCATACAGACACACTTGGTCTCCTTGGCACAGGCCAAAATTTTCTTAATAGAGACTCAGAAACACAACACATCAAAGAAAGGTTGGACAAAATGGGATTTCATGAAATTGCAGAGCTTCTGCATGGCAGTGGATAAAGCTATCAAGATCAATAGAAAGCCCACGGATTGGAAGAAGATCTTCACTAGCCATACAATGGACAAGGGTCTCATAAATAAAATATACCTGGAACTAAAAAAATTAAATTACCCAACAACAAATTCTCAAAGGCACATCTGCCCAATAAATAAGTGGGCTAAAGACTTAAAGATAAACTTCTCTGAAGAAGAAAGAAAGATAGCCAATAGACACATGAAGAAATGCTCAACCTCCCTAGCCATAAATGAATTGCAAATGAAAAGAACATTGAGATACCACCTCACCCCAGTTAAAATGGCTATAAATAAGAACTCTAATAACAACAGAACCTGGAGGGGATGTGGAGAGTAGGGAACCCTATTGTGTTGGTGGTGGGCGTGTAAACTTGTTCAACCACTGTGGAAAGTAGTATGGAGGTTCTTCAAAAGACTCAATTTCACTTTTGGGCACTTACCCAAATGATCACAAACATGACCATACTAAAGCTACCAGCACAAGTATGTTTATTGAAGCATTATATACCATAGCTAAAATATGGTACCAACCCAGATACCCCTCAGTAAATGAATGGATAAAGAAAATGTGGTATATATACACAATGGAATTCTATACCTCGATCAGAAAGAATGCAATTGCCTCATTTTATTAGGAAATTGAAAGACTTGGAAAAAATTATATTAATTGAAGTAATCCAGACCCAAAGAAATATAAGTCTCATGGTTTCCCTTATTCGCAATTACTAGTGTATGTCTTGGACAAGCAGAAATGATCAGATAAGTTGATGTTAGGTGAAATGAACCCAAAGATAAGGACCCAAATGTTTTTTTTTTTCTCTTGCTATTGTTTTTAGCATATTTATAAGATGATTTCTTTGTTGCTTTGTATGTCCCTCCCCTGTGACATAACCCTTGTTTTCACTGTATTTGATGTTGGTATAATTTGTGGAGGAGAAGGGGAAAACAAGTTTTTTAATTAGGTATACATGTGGTCCCATGCAACAATCAGATATACAACAACTTACGTCGGAAAATGAATTTTACAACTTTGGCACCTGGGTTGCTTTGGGGGGAAGATGGGAAGGAATGGTAAGGGGAAACAAAGGCGGGGGAAACAATGTTTGATAAGAAATGTAATCATTACCTTGCTCATGTAATTGTAACCCCTCTGTATGTATTTTCACAATGAAAAATCATGAAATAATAAAGTAAAAATCCATGTCAATTTTTTTTGGTGGTCGTGGAGCTTGAACTCTGGGCCTGGTCGCAGATTTCAATGAGCTCTTTAACTCATTGATACCACTGTACCACTTGAGCCACAGTGTCGTTTCTAGTTTTCAAGTGGGTTATTGGAGATAAGAGTCGCACAGACTTTTCTGCCCAGGCTTGCTTTGAACCACTATCCTCGATCTCAGACTCCTGAGTAGTTAGGATTATAGACATGAGCCACCAAAGCCCAGATCCAAGTCAATGTTTAAGAAGCAAGCTTATTGAAACTTCTGGCTTTTTCCAATAAACAAACTTACTTTCTAGCATTAGTTTATAACTATGAGTTATTTTTAGATGTAACTGTGAACTTTTTAATAGACTCAAATATATATTTTTAATATTGCTCAGTATCTCACAAAATCCACGGTAATTGACTTTCCCCAAAGTTAATTATTACATACTATATTACTCACTATTATTACAGTCTATATTACATATAGTGTGAAGTGAAAATAGTTTGGACCATTTCACATAAATTAGTAGATGCTATTTTAGCATCATAAATTCACATCTGTGATTTTAAAAGATGGAAAGAAGTTTTTAGAGTTAAAATCAATTATAAATGTGTAGTGTGTCCCAATGAAAGCAAAAACTCTGAGTTCATACAGACAAAATTATTTTATTTCCACTAAAGACTTTGAAGTAATACTATTTGAAATAGTGAGGCAATAAGAGTAAGAATTCAAATCATGTCAAACAATGTCTCTGTTATTCTACTACCCCCTCCACTAACAAGACCTATCTGGTCCCAGATGTCACAAAACTTCAAGTATCTGTCTTAGAAATCTATTTCGAAAAGTTCTAAATCACTGATTCTTTTTGTACTTTCTGTTATATGAAAAAAAAATATAGACACCAAAAAATTGAAATAAAATGCACAGATATGTTGAAGTCACCACAGCTGGAAAAACAACCAAAAAAGTAGAACTCCCTCAGGAACAAAAACATGTGCTCATTTATTTTTAAGCACAAAAACCTAAAATACATGTTACCCTTGACTAGAACCATAAAGATAACTGTGTCTCAGAAATACGGTTGTGTTCATTTGTAATTCAATTCATCTAGATGAACCTAATATAGCAAATCCCTTGAATGGATCAAATTGTTTAAAAGAAATGTGACTGTAAGTGGAGTGAGATCTGCACATATTTAAGAGAATAAAATAACAAAAATCATGACATTTTAAAAAATTCAGAAATGCAATGAATGTCTAATAGTATCCATATTGAGACCTAAATCCTACTGATTTAACAAGAACAAAATATGCAAATAGTAGAATCTAAGCAGTGTTCCCGAGTGTACATAATTTTAAACTACTCCAAATTACACTTTGTAGAAGATAGAATGTGGTTTATCAAAAAGAAAATATCAACCCATGATATAAATGACATTAAAAATCTCATGAAGAGGGCTGGGAAGGTGGCTCAGTGGTAGAACACTTGCCTTGCATGCATGAGGCCCTGGTTTCGATTCCTCAGCACCACAAAAGCAAAAATAAAAAGGCGGAAGTGGCGCTGTGGCCCATGTGGTAGAGCACTAGCTTTGAGCTGAAGAGCTGAGAGACAGGGCCCAGGCCCAGAGTTCAGGCCCCATGACCGGACCCTAAACAAAAATCTAATGAAAAGAGAGTAGTAGTTTCTGGAAAATAATAGTTTAATAAATGTTGGTCAAAAAATCTTTCTACTACTTACAAAATTGCACACATATTTAGTTAGATCTAAAAAAACCGAAGATACTCAAGCTCATTTGAAACTTTGGCAAAGTAGCAGGATACAACTGTAACATTATTATGGATGTTGACTCTGCCATGGAATTCATTTCCTCTTTGATCTGACAAATGAATATATGAAAAAACCGAACTTCAACTAAATATCAAGGCCTAACAAAACATATAACCAGAAAAGTCATCATGCAAGCCATATTGCAACTGGGATAAAAGAAAAATCAGTCATACTGATTCTGTATTTATTGTAAATGTTGACTTTTTCATAAATTATTTCCTTTAGCTTGCATTTTTAAAACATTGCTTTAAGTGTATATCTTGGTAACTAATTTTGGATTCCTCCTTCAATATGGTTCTGAGTATAATGTCTCACATCAATTCCTAACCCATGAAATGATTTGTTGATTACAAAACAAATGGTAATAACCACTGTCTATAATACACAAAATCTCATAAGCATGACACCAGTAAGCATTGGTTAACATTTGGTGTCATGAGCTCATGACTGATGAGGCCTATCTCCATGAGCATAATTGTACCTAGATTACTTAGCATAAATTTAACAACTGTTAAAAAATGTTTATATCTTTTTTTGTCACCCATCAGAGATAAAACCTGAATATAAAACCTAAGGAAAATGATAGAGTAAGAATTTAGCTTTTCTAGATATAAAGTAAACAAAATGCAGCACAGAGTAATTCTGGTGTAAAGTCAACCTATTTGTCCAAAACATTCTAAGCATTTCCTTACAATGTGTATTATTCTCAAGAAATGAATGGGTAATGTGAAAAGAGGACTAACCAAGCATTGTCTTCAAATATACATAAATTGGATTTACCTCTTTATTTTGCTATAAGCATTTTTGATAAAAAAACAGTTTGAATAATTGATTTCCAGATCAAGTATAATATATCCTACTTGCATATACCAAAGTACATTCAGAAAATGGTATATAGCAATTATTAAAGAAAGTCCGGGAAGAAAAAATCGCATTTCTATACTATGTAATCCCCAATTCTTCGGTATTTCATTCTGCCTCCATTTAATGAATGTGATTATTTAAATGCTTTATAAAGTATTAATTAAAATCGATCAGTGTCCTAGAATACAATTTTGTATACTTTTATCCTAGAATCATGCAAGAACTGCCCAATCAATCATGACATACATCACATTCCATTGGTATTCATATGGATAGGAATGAGTTTCTTAGGATCTCCTGCCATTTGGAAGTGGCAGGACCAGGATTCCAACTGTGGGCTACAACTCCCACCACTTAAACCTGAGGATAGGGAACTCACGGGTATGTCCAAGAACATCAGCAAAACCAATGATGAGGCAGGCACCAGTGGCTCCTCCTTGATACTTACAAGGCTGTGATAGGAGGATCATGGTCAAAGTCACTCTAAGCCAGAAAATCCTTGAGACCCTGTCCAACTGCAATGCCAACAAAGCCAGAAGTAGAGCCATGTGGCTCCAGTGGTAGAGGGCTAGCCTTGAGCAATGAAGCTCAGGGACTGTGCCAGATGCTGAGTTCAAGTTCCGAGACTGGCAACAAACAGACATACACAACAATTTGTGCAGCCATGTGGCTCAAGCAGGTCACCTGCTTGTCTCCAACTGAATTGGACAGAGTTCCCTGAGAAAGGGGCTGGGGGAGCCACTGTCATCTTAACTCTGCCCATTCTGCCTGCATCACAGGATTCTGGCCACACCCCCATTATTTCATGATTCTTTCTGACCAATGGGACACAAGAATTGTGGCCACGCCCACATTCCATGTTGCCTGGTAGATGGATACACTGAGGTTGATATCTACATGGGGGAAATCATACCACAGGAGCTTCAGACACCTGGCCCACCTGGCAGCTCAGTGCCAGACTCAGCTGGAGCTACAGCCCCCAGCCCCATGAGCTGCCACCACAGCATTCATGATGATGGGAAGTGGGACACGTGGGCGTCCAAGAAGAAAATCTGCTTCGTCCACAACCTGCCTGATGAGGTGGACTTCCAGAATCCACCGGGTGATCTCCACCATCGATGCAGCCAGCTGTCAGCACACATCCAAACTATTGAGGAGTCCCTCATGGCATGTAAAGAGCAGATGTTCGTCCTGAATGAGCTGTTTTGGGAGAAAGCCGAGTTTGTGTGCTGGCTGTCCCAGAAGAAGATGGAGAAGAGGAGAGTGCTGCAGGAGCTTCTGTCAGTCCTCACAGGGGAAGGCATGGACAGCAGGCTCCAGATGCCAGCACAAGCTGAGCCCCCCCACCCCCCACCAATGCTGCTTCAGATGCATCAGGGCCTGTGGTGGATGAAATAAGGGAGGAGCAGAAAGGTTTTGAAGACTTGCAACTTGAAGACAGCGTGGAAACTGCCAGAGGATAGGTCAGGGTTCTCATCACATAGAGGCCTCCCCCAAGGAGCACGTCCTACTGCAGATGCCCCAGAAACAGATCTGCCCAGAGCTCAGGTGAGGAGTGCTCCCTCCCTTTCTTCTGTAGACTGATGCAGATAATGACTCTCCATGTGACATACTGACACTCAAAAGCCTTGGCAGCGACCAGAAGTAGGTGGTCAGGTGGCCTTCTCTCAGGCCTCCATCTGCTGGGTGATGGGAAAGTTAAACTGGGGGTTGGGTAAGGCAGAGGCTGCCAGGAGGTGGCCCAAGCTCAAGGGACATCTAATGGCTCATTGGTGGCCAGGGAAGAGGCCCATGTTATGCTTATCACAAAGAATACATTGTTTTCAAAGGGGAAAAAGCCTCCAACAAAGATTTATTCTTCCAGTCCTGGGGCTTCAACTAAGGGCCTGGCCACTGTCCCTGAGTTCTTTTAGATCAAGGTTGGTGCTCGACCAATTGGTCCCCACTTCCCCTTCCAGCTTTTTCTGTGGGGAATCAAGCACAGGGCTTCAGTCATGCTAGGCAACCACTCTACCACCGAGTCACATTCGCAGATAGGATGATTCACCACTCCCAAACCCATATGGCCATTCCTCAGATAAATGGGAAGTAGAGGCTAGGATGAATATGAAGCACCTCTGCTTCACACCAAAATACTTCCCCGCCCCCTCTTCCCACATCCTTAGTTGAAGTTTCTCTTCTACCATTGAGGAATGAGGGAGGGAGAGTGGAGTCCTGAGAGAGGAGTATCAAAAGCAGTGGCTCCCTGAGCCCCACATCCTCCCCCACACAAGGGGTCCTCCAGATTCCAATCTTACCTGACTCAATGTGGAGTCTACACTGTCTTCTCACCACTGCAAGGCTCACGATGAAATAAAAGTCAACCCTGGGCTCAGCCCACACCCAGGGTGGAAGCTCCTAATCCCAGACCTTCCACCGCTTACTGCCCGGAGTTAGGCTAGACCCACCCCTCACCACTATGTTGGCGGTGATGACCTCATGGATGGATTCCAGGAAGAAGGTCTATGGCAAAGAGCAGAAGCAGCAAGGTGAGCATGGCAGAAGGAGGTGGGGTGATTGCTCTGGGATCTTCCTCCTTGGAGCCCTCCCTTCCAACCAGAGCCAGGCTGACCCAAAGCATGGACAAGGCCAGGGGTTGAGACAAGATGGACCAGCACGGGACTAAAGGAGGCACTGCTTTGTCGTGGAGCGCTTGAAAATTCCAAATATATTTGGCCAATGCCAATCCCAAAGCCAACGTGCAAAGCCTCTCCTTGTTGTTGTTGGCCATGAACACCCTCCCTGAGCTCTTATTCTCAAGGCTGGTACTCTACTACTTGAGTCACAGGACGAGTTTTGTTTTCTGACGGTTCATCGAGGATAAGAGTCTTGCTTGGCACCATGATCCTCCAAATCTCAGCTTCATGATTAGCTAGGATGCCAGGCATGAGCCACCAGTGCCCAGTATGTGATGACTTTTGAAGGCATCTTGGCGGTTTTGTAAAGGAGCTCCAAAGGGCCTGGATAGACCATGACCAAATCAAGGAGCTGGGATCGGATAAGGATGACCTTCTACCCATTCTGTTTCCCAAAATTGAAGATGCCAGGTAGTGGTGTATGCATCAAACACCTAGGCCAGCAGCCACCAGACTTAGTGGGGAAAAAAGTAGAGAATACCCAAAGATTGCAGTGTAGAAATCTCTATTTGCATGCATGTGGTGTGTGTGTGTGTGTGTGTGTGTGTGTGTGTGTGTGTGTGTGTGTGTGTGCATGAACTCAGGGCCTAGGCTCTATTCCTGAGTTTTCTTGCTCAAGGCTACTGCTCTGCCACTTGAGCCACAGCCCCACTTGCTTTTTGATTGTTAATTGTAGGTAAGTGTCTCAAGGATTTTCCTGTCCAGGGTGACTTGGAAGCATGATGGAGACCCCAGGGAAGCAATAGTAAACACAACTTGCAGGTACAATCCCTATGGTGGGCGACTCCTGCACCCTGGTGGCCAGATGCAGGATATGAGGTCCTGTGCCATTGTCCTCTAGAGTTCAATTTTGAGAAGTGACCAGGGCTGAGCTGACTTTTGCTCAGCCTGGGTGCTGATGCCAGAGCAGGTCTGTTCCACCCTAGCCCGAGAGAGCTCCAGGAGGCCCAGCTTCCCCAGGGGCACAAGGAAGAGAGAGGTCAGCTCCAGGCTGAGCTAAGAGCCTTTGCCCACAGACAACCCTACTTGGCCTTCCTTATCACCATAAGACCTGTCAAAGAACAGCCCCCAAAAAACCAAAATTGGAGCTGTGCCTCCAAATGGTAGAGCTCTAGCATTGAACCAAAGAGCTCAGGGACAGGGCCCCCAAACTTTGAGTTCAAGACCCCCAGCTAACCCTCCCCCATAAAACACAGGTTGGCTAGATGTGAACTAGTAGGATTTGTGAAGTGTTTCTGAAGAATGGGTATACTGAAGAAAGCACCCTAATTCTAATGAAAGCGGAACCTGTGACATACAGCTATGTGCTGAGTCCTTCAAAGAGCACTATTTGCTGGGTCCTTCCCACATGGGGGTTTTGTGCTGAGTCTTCAAAAATGTGCTGTTTACTGAGTCATCCCAAAGGGTGCTATGTGCTGAGTCCCTGAGAAGAGTGGGCCGTGCTCGGTTTTTCAAAGGGTGCTGTGTGCTGAGTCTGTTACACGACGTACTGTATGGCAAGTCCTTCAAAAGGTGTGGTGTGCTAATTCATCCCAAAGGGTCCTGTTATGTGCTGAGCCCTTGAGAAGAGAGGGATGAGGTGAGTTTTTTTAGTGCTGTGTGCTGAGTCCTTTACACAGGGTGCTCTGCACTGTCTTTCATATATTGCTGTGTGCTGAGTGCTTTCACAGTGTGGTATGTGCTGAAACCTTCAAAATTGTTCTATGTGCTGAGTTTTTGAAGGGTGCTGTGCACTGAATGTTTTACATAGGGTACTTTGTACTCAGCCCTCCAAAGGGCTGTGTGTGGAGTCTTAAAACAGGGTGCTATGTAATGAGCCCCTGGGAAAGAGTGTTTTGTGCTGAGTTTTTCAAAGCATGCAATGTGCTGAATCCTTTACACTGCAAACTATGGACTCCCTCCTTCAAAGGGTGCTGTATGCTAATTACTCTACACAGGGTACTATATGCTGTGTCATTCAAAAGGAGCTTTGTGCTGAGTCCTTTGCACGGGTACTTTGTGCTGTTTTTGGAATTGTGCTGTGTGTTGAGTCATCCCAAAGGGTGCTATGTTCTGAGTCCTTGAGAGGTCATCCTCAACAATCACACACACACACAAACACACACACAAACACACACGAGGGTCACCATGCACCTGCTTAGTATGTGGAGTGAAGGAGATGGAGGAAAGTCTCCTCCAGTGGTGGGGCTGAGGAGAGATTCGATCCCTGGGCCAGGTACTGGGGTTGGGGGGGAGTGCTAAGTTGAGGTAAGGCTGCAATTCCCATGGCCTGGAAGCCTTAGAGCCCAGTCAGGGCTGTGATTGCGGCCAGGGGTAGGATGTGTGCCCTAGGGGGGAGGGGGGCCTAATGGAGGAGGAGTCGGGGCCCTGGGGTGCGCTGTGGTTGCAGTGATGGGGGGAGCAGCCGCACCTGCATGGTGGCCCAGGAGTGGAGTGGGGGAGCAAAGAGAGAGAGAGCAGAGCAAAGAGCAAGCACAAGCAGGAGGGGAAGCCTTTTCAGTGGCTGGTGGCCGCTACAATCAAAGCACAGTCCTGGACAGGTGCGTAGAGCACTCAGAGCCAGCAAGGCAGGCACATCACCTTGGGCAGCCCCACGGGGGCCCAGCGGCCATGGCTGCCCTGAATCTGGCATGGGGAGCATGGTGGCGGCTTCGGTTGTGGAGGCAGCAGAAGCAAGCAGCTGAGGAGGCGGTGGCAGCGGTGATGGTAGGGGTGGCAGCTGGTGCAGCCTGCCTGCAGATGCCTCTACCCCTCCCAGCAGTGCAGCATTTCAAACATGGCTCTGTGGGCTCAGATCAGTGCCCTCTCGCATTGTCCCAGCGGAGATGGCAGGTCCCTGGCTGACTTGCAACCCCGACCCGGTCCCAGCCCCTGGTCCTTGCACTCCGGGCCTGGGTGCACCCAGAGCCTTTGCCTACAGCTTCTCCCACCAGCAGGCTTGAGTGGCCACTACATGGGCCCGCATTTGGGGACTCCCGCACCCTGCGAAGCCTCTCCCTCCCTCCCTCCCTTGCAGACCCAGATCGCCTCCTGCCTCCTCTCTCCAATCCTGCCCAGGCCTCTCCTGTGCCCAACAGTCCACCCTGGCTCTGCCACAAATACGCCCCAGGAGTGGGGGATGGGTGTTGACCCGGGGATCCCACCCCCATCCCTAGTGGCCAGTATCCAGGAAAAGGGCAGTTGCAGGGATGGGTGCAGAGGGGGCACCAGAGAACTCTTGGCCTAGAGCAGTGGAAGCCACACAGCCACATCTGCACCCTTCCTCTCCCTGGTGGAAACCTCATGGCTTTAGTCAGAGGTGGGAAGCAGCACCTCCACACCTGCCTTCTCGGGTCTTTTCCTTTTTGCTGGAGGTGATGGGTGTTGGATGCAGAAGATAGGCCTCCCTTGCTGTGTGAACCTTTGTCTTTTGTGTTAGGTTACACTTTCACCTGAGGAGGGTCCCAGACAAGCCCACTAGGGAGGTGAGGGCACTGGGGGTCAAATAGAAGGTAACTATCTGGGAAGAACACACCCCCTCTGAAACACATACACCTGTCCTGTCCTTCTCCCACCCCAGCTGTCAACAGTACTCACAGGGTGATCAAATTTCCCAGCTCTGCCAGCCTCTGCTGGTGCTCCTGGTCCATCTGGTCTCCTAGTCCTCCCCAGTCACCCAGAAGCATCTAGGCTGGAAGTAGGTGCCGGAACCAGCCGGCAATGAAAGGAAGTCCTGATTTAGGGGGCGAGGATGGAAAAATAAAGACATAAGACAAAGGATGGGGTCGGGAGGTCTGCAGCTCAAGACTGCAGCCCCGTTTATTTTTAACTCTCCTTATTTATACTAAGGTCACTATAGTGCAGAAAAGCAAGAAAAGTCTTTAATAAAAACAAGGGTGTAATCATTTAATCACAATCCAAAAAAAAAAAAAAAAAGAACCTCGGGGAAGGGAGGGAGGGAGGGGATGGTAGGGGGAAAACAATGGAGGGGGTAACAATGTTCAAGAGGAAGTGTACTCATTACCTCACTCATGTAACTGTAACCCTCTGTATAATAGCTTTACAATAAAAAAAAATAAACAAATTACATAAAAAAAAAACAAGGGTGCAGAAAGAAACAAGAGAAGGTCAACTGCTAGAAAGTAAAGCAAATTCTACAGACATAGCAAGGCAAACCCGGACACCTGGTGTTTTTCATGAAAGCCAATTCCTTGTAGGTGCCTCCAAGTGAGCACAAGGGTCAAGATGACCTTGGAACTTTACTGTCAGCTCCCAACAAGTAGGGAGTCCATCCATGTATGTAGCCTTTAGGATCCCATCAAATTCCCCAATAACGCTCCCACCCAAGGTCAGACAGCCCTCTGGATGCACCATGACCACTGGTTTGTTTTCTGTCCCAGCTCTGAGGAGTCACCTGTCTCGGCATTCCTTCACACAGTGTCCTGGCGTAGGGTTTTGGTGAATGGGGAGTCAAGGGTGGTTGTTCCCAATGGGAAGGGTTTGGCCCTGGGGAAAAGGAGAGGCAGGGTGGTTCTGTGTTGTTAGAATGGTGTTCCCCTTCGGTGGGAGCCCCTGGTTCTTACAAGGGAACCCCCATGCTTGAGCTTGTACATTGCCCAGATGAAGAACCAACAAACTCAGGAGAGGCACTGCTCTAAGTCTGTGTGTGTGTGTGTGTGTGTGTGAGAGAGAGAGAGAGAGAGAGAGAGAGAGAGAGAGAGAGAGAGAAAGAGAGAGAGAGAGACAGACAGACAGACAGACAGACAGACAGACAGACAGACAGAGATCATCTTTCTCCTTGTACAGCCTGACTGTGCTTAGGTGAGTGATCAGTTGGCATATTGCAGGTCCTGCATGGTGAGTGTTCTGTGACCAGTTTGGATTTGTGTGTGTGTGTGTGTGTGTGTGTGTGTGTGTGTTGGGAGAGCAGGGAGATGATAGAAATGAAAATATATTTAAGTCACCATATTTAAAAAGAGCAAAAGCATTTTATTTGTGTGTATGTGTGTATTTGTTGTTCTTTTTCATAATGCCCAGTATGAGCCCAGCCACAATTTTTGTTTTCTCCTTCACTGTTTCATGGATCCTTTGGGGAAGGTTTCAGTATATATTCATTTCCACCTCTTTCCACCTTCCTCTTCCCCTTTCCTGTAGCCCACAGTAGCTGCTGGACCTGCGTGGGTCTCTCCTAGGAGGCCTGTGTGAACTGAGTGGACACCTATCATTCTGTCTTCAGCCAGAAGGCTTTTGAGGCTAGTGGGACCACAGCTCACTCATCCAGCCAGACATTCTGCTCTCATGTGTATAGTTGGAGCTAATTCAAAGGTTGAGAATGTGTCTGCCAAACATAATTAAGGAACAAGATAGGTGGGAGAAGGGCAGGGGCTGTGTAGCTAGGAGTGTCTGGGGAGTGGTGAACGCTGTGACATGGCAAAAGGTTCACCACAACCGAGGATGAGAGGAGAACCTTACCCAGGGCATTGACGGTGTCTGTGGGCATCTGAGAAGGGGGATCTGGGCCCCCACTGGTAGCATGGATTCCCTCCTGGGCCAGTGCATCCATGTGCATTCCTCCCTGGAGTCCTGCAGTCTCCAATCTGTGTCCCACCTGGCCATTTCCAGCTGGGCAGTGGTAGGTAAGTGTGTTTCCCTTCCTGGAGCTTGCTCAATATCAGGCTGTGACAGTTAGCTAGGGCTCTCTGAATGCCAATTTCTGTAACCTGCTCCAGACTGCCTGGAAGGAAAAGGGGACCACTGACTTTGGAACCCTTTAAGATGGATTGGGACAAGTGAAATGCCACCTTTTCCAGGTTTTTTTCTTGAAGCTGGCAATTTCCACTAATGCAACTAACAACCAAAAAGAAAATGCCAGAAATGGATGTGTACCTCAAGCCATAGACTGGTGGCCTTGAATAAAAAGGCTCAGGGACAACACGCAGGCTCTGAGTTCAAGGCCAGGAGTGAGACAAAGAAAAGAAACAGAGAGAGAGGAGGGAAGGACGAAGGGGAAAAAAGGAAAGGAAGGAAGAAGAGAGCATGCGAGCCTTGGTTTGGAGTCCCTGGATCAAAGGAGCCAACCATTCACAATCTCTGTGGGTAACATTTCAGAGCCTAAAGCCAGTATGTAGGACTAAGCCACTGACCCTTCAGCAACTTCATGACATCTAGGAGCTCTGTGGAAACCAACAGCAGGGGGAAGCAGCCTTGGGTAGACACTAGGGCTCAGGGTGGGTCACCAGGTTTCAGTCATCTGGGCCCCAGCAAGTTTATTTTCTGGTCAGATAATAAGAAAGTGTCTAATGGCTAGGGAGGTGTTGGGTGTTGGGGTGAGGGAGTGTCAAGGTCAGGGCAAAGGATAAGCAGGAAGATGAAAAGGGAGGACGATCCCAGGTCAGGTGTGTCAGGACATTGGGGCCATGACCTTGCAAGACAACATAGACCACCAGTTATACAGTCTTTGACCCAGCCACACTTCTATTAAGGGTCCTAGCACCTTGGGTTCACCATTGACTGCCTGGCTGTCGTCCACTTCAGGGTGCCTGTGCAGTACATCCTTGGGGACTGGGACTTTCGATGGCTCAATCTGAAGATGACACCTCCGGTGTTCATTCCTACACCAGAGACAGAGGTAAGTGGACCACTGGCACAGGACAGCCAGGGAATGAGTTACTTCGAGGTTTCCTCTAGGGGGCGTAAGGACCACGTGTCTGCCACTCTCAGAGGCAGAGGTGGGTCTCTTTGCTGGCTCAGACTAGTCTACATGGCAGATCTGGGATTCATAGAGGGCTGACTGAAGGTGGGGCAGGGTTGGGTAGAGGCTGGTGGGAAAACAAAAGGCAATGGGGTCTGAGCAGGGTTGTTTCTTTGAGGAAAGTCACAACCAAAGAACATTGCTGGGATGGATCAGCCCTTTTCTCCTTCCTGAGAGAGAGGGACCTAGAGCCCTCCAGTCTGAGTCCCTTGGCTGAGAAATCCTTTCATATTCACATCCTGTGGTTGGATAACTAGAACTCACCTTGCTGCTCAGTGTCAAGGCAGGACAGTGAGAGATCCTGAATCGTTGATAAGATCAGGGGATCCTCAGTGTGAGATTGTACTTGAACATCCTAACTTGGTGCATGGTCAGTCCCATCTAAGACTGCCATGATGTAGGACATAGAATATAGAGAATCAGAGCAGGATGGAGTCTGTTCTGGGAGGCTTGAATATTTTGTGTGAGCTTTGAGCTCCCGTGTGCCCACCTGCTTTCCTTTCTTGGGTGGGTCTTTGCGAGAAAAAACTTGAAACTAGGGATTGGCTCTTGTCCCTTGTCTTTGATGCTCAAAGGTAGTACTCTACCATTTGAACAAAAGCTCCACTTCCAAATTTTTTGGGTGTTTAATTGGAGATAAAGAGTTCTCATGGACTTTGCTGCCAAGGGTGGCATCCAACTGCAGTCCTCAGATCTCAGTTTTCTGAGGGGATAGAATGAAAGGGATGGAAAAGTATCTTTGGCCGAGTTTCAGTATCTCATGGCTGTCATCCTTGGTACTCAGGAGCTGAGATCTGAGGATCACGGTTCAAAGCTATCAAAAAAGACCTTGAGACTCTTATCTCCAACGAGCCACCAGAAAACTGGAAGTGGTGCTGTGGCTCAAGTAGTAGAGTGCTTGCCTTGAGCTGAAGAGCTCAGGGACAGCACCCAGGCCCAGAGTTCAAGCCCCACAATGGAAAAAAAGAAAAAAAAGCAAAAAATCTATGCCTGCAAAGGATGGTAGAGGTGTGTGGGGTGGGGGGTGTGGGGGTGCTGTGGTTGGCAGACCAGGCTTCACTGTACAGACATTTCCTCCCCAATTTTTCTCCAGGTTGAAGCCAAAGCTTCAAGAGGACATGGCCTGTGGCAGGCAAGGAGTGGGCGAATGGGTGGAGCGGTGGGATTGTTGTGTCTGTATTCTCTCCATTGAAGGATGGATTTGGATGCTGGGTGACAAAGTCTGATGTGAAGGGTTGCAAGAAGTTTGTAGCCTGATGAAGTTGGGTTTCCTCTGGGTATGCGAAGGTGGCTGAAGCCTAAAGTCGCTGGTGGCTCACAACTGTCATCCTAGCTACTCAGAAGGCTGAGATATGAAGACCATGGTTCCAAGCCAGCTTGGACAGAAAAGTCTGTGAGACTTGAAGGCCAATGGAACACCAGAGAACAGGAATTGATTCTGTGGCTCAAGTGGGAGAGTGAACACCTGAAGATCTGAGGGACAGTGCCCTGGCCCAGAGTTCAAACGCCATGACCAGCTACAAGAAAAGAAGGGGCTAAGTTTTCTGCACAGCGGTGTGTACAGTTGGAACTGCCATGCTGGACTATGAGACATTCCAGATATGTGAGAGGCTTACTGGTTTCTCTATAGTAGGTCTGATGAGGGTAGTGCCAACTTCTTGAGGGTGGGATGTGATCCTAATGGAGAGAGTTCATGGTTCTGTTCTCAGGAACTGCTGAAGCCTTGGGCTGGGCTGTCCATGTGTGTGTGTGTGTGTGTGTGTGTGTGTGTGTTTGTGTGTATGTGGGTGTGGGTTGTGGGTGTGTCTGTCTGTCTGTGTCTGTATCTGTGTCTGTGTGTGTTTGGAGGTAGAAGACCTGGGGCTTGAACTCATGGCCTAGGTGCTGTTCCTGAGTTTCTGTGCTCAAAGCTATTGCTCTGACACTTGACCCACAGCTCCACCTCTGGCTTTTTGGTGGTTCGCTGTAGATAAGAGCCTCACAGATTTTCTGGCATGGGCTGGCTTTGTACTGTGATCCTCAAACCTCAGCCTCCTGAGTAGCAAGGAAGACAAACATGAACCACCCCTGTCAGGTGTGTTTGTGTGTGTGTGTGTGTGTGTGTGTGTTTGTATGTGTGTATGTGTGTGTAGAGTGGGCTGTAACAAGGAGTGCTGGACCCTTTGGTAACTTCTGACTGCTTTTTGGGGGGAGGTACATGGGCTTTGTGGCTGAGGTCTGGGGACCTGGAAGGGTAAGATGCTTGATGGGGACTCAGTACCGTTAAATTATAAGACCAAGGGATCTGTGTGCCCTGGATCTATCTACTCCCTTGGGCCTGGTTGGTGGCAGAGGGAGCTTGAAGGACATGGGGGTTATGCCCACAGAGGGTGGCTCCCCAGTGTGACAGAGAGCATGGCCAGCACTTAGTAAGGATGAGAGCCCTGTTAGTATGGAGCACACTGTTATGGGTCAGTCTTTGGGTCTTCTCATCATGATGTCTGATGGGCGAGGCCAACCCTATTTTTAATATTGACCCATGATCTTCAGATGTCAGCCTCTTGAGTAGCTCGGATTATTGGCATGAGCCTCTGGCACCCAGCCTCTGATTCTTTTTGGTATATTAGGGTTTGAATTCAAGGCTTAAGGTCTTCTACCATTTGAGCAAAGACTTTCTGTCTTGGGCATTTCCAAGATAGAGAATATATGCTCAGCCTGGTCTGGATCAGGATTCCCCACTGCTACCTTTCTGGCCAGACCCTGTTTATAAGAAAGTGAGTTCACTCCATGTCTATTTCGCTTTGCTGGGGTGTTTCGTTTCAGGGAGTGGAGGTGGTGTGAAGAGGAAAGACCCCAGAACTGACACCTCCTGGGAGACCTTTGTTCTTGTGACAGAGCCAAGTCATTACTGTGTATGACGAAGAAGCTGCCATCAGACTAACCTGGAACAATGCTCAAAGGTACGTAGGCTGTTGAAATATCAAACCCACCCATGTCTGCTTCCCACACACAACAAGGGGGGAGTGCAGCGCAGGTGGTCCAGCACTGACCCTAGGTGATTATAAATGGATGGTGGTGGTCAGGTGCCGGTGGTTCCCGCACATCCTCCTGGCTATTGGGGAAGCTGAGGTCTGATGGACATGACTCAATGCCAGCCCAGGCAGGAGAGTCTGTGAAATTCTTCCATAAACGAACAACCCTCCCCCACACACAAAAAAAGGCCAGATGTGGTGCTGTGGCTCAAGTGGATAGAACCTCAGCCTTGAGTAAAAGAAGCTCAGAGATGACAATCAGGCCCTGAATCCAAGCGCTAGGACTCACAAAAAAATAATGAAATAAATGAATTGTGGCACCTGTTATCTTACTACCAAAAAGGGTGGATTCAGTCTTCTCTCTGGTTCTTATAGCCAAAGGTAATGGGCTGCTCTTGATGTTCCTCTAAACCTCTCCTTCTCTCCATTTTCTTTCCAGGCTTCAGTTGCAGGATAGAATTCAGATCATTCCACTCGATATGACCTTATGTACCCTCCCCTACCCGCCTTCCTTGGGGTGGGGATCCTGGATATACTCACCTTTGGGAGGATGAGGCCCCGGAGAGACAGGGTAGGTATCCCAAAACTTACACATACACACACACACACACACACACACACACGCACACACACACACGCACACACACACAAACACACTCACACACATTCACACAGGCAAACTCAGACTAGCCTTTTCCAAAGACATTTTATCCCTTTGGATTATTAACTGACCTAAGAGAGGAACTTGATTTCCTGTAACTGAGTATTTAAACTAGGGCTTGCTAGTTGACATGAAATAAACAGAAGCTCAAAAGAAAGGCTCTGGTGCCTATCACCTCTGGCTCAGGCTCACACCTGAAATCCTGGCTACTTGGGAGGCAGACACCTGAGGATCAAAGATTGAAGCCAGCCATAAGCTGGAAAGCTGGTGAGACTATCTCCATGGAGCCACCAAAAAGTCAGAAGTGGAGCTTTGGCTCAAGTGGTAGAGCACAAGCCTTGAGCACAAAAACTCAGAGAGACAGCTCCCAGATCCTCAGTTCAAGCCCACACAAAGAAATGGACCCATCTTGTTGCCCCAGACTGCCTCGGCCTCGAGTGGCCTCTCATGGAGTGTGATACAGCACCAGTCCCTGGGTAGTGTATCAGAGCCTTCAGAAATTGGGTGGTGGAAGCCAGGCCTTCCCCTTCGTGTGCTCTCAACCCACACCAGCAGGAAGGCAGAGCATGACAAGGCCAACAGCCTGCAGAGCAGAGAAGACCCCCACTCTGCCAGGGTGATTGGAGCAGGCTTCTTAGAAACAGCACTTAAAAAGGGGTCTTGCTTAACAAGGAGGATCTGACAGGAAGCACAGAGAGTTACGATGCTATACATAAAGGACAAGATAGAGGAGTATGTTCATTTCCAGCCAGGGCTGCTGCTGAGAAACTCGGTACAGATGTGCAAGACTGTCCTGAGACAGGCCCGAGGGGTTACAGAAGTACAGCTATCCAGGGTTGGAATTGTGTCTTAGCAGTGGTGGGCTTGCCTAGCACACAGGAAACCCTGGGTTCAATTCCTAGGTCCTGCATACACAGAAAAAGCTAGAAGTAGCACCGTGTCTCAGGTAGAAGAGCCCTCGCATTGAGCAAAAGAAGCCTGGGTACAGTGCCGGGCCCCAAAGTAAAGCCCCAGGACTATCAACATAAAACAGCACTCTGAGGGACCTTGGTGACAGCTGGATGGCTATGCCCTGTAGCTCTTAGTAGATCCATCCATTTTTTTTGTGTCTCCTTCTTTGACAGAGGGGAGCTGGACATACCTTCTGCCCTGGCACCCCTTGGACCCAGTTATCAACAACCCTCCCATCATCTTCCACCAGGAAATTGAGCAGCTGGCCCCAGAAATCCTCAAATACCAGTTGGGTGGGGAGGGGGGGATAAAGGGCAGGCCCTAGAATTCCTAGTTGGTCTGATCTGCCCCAGATGACCAGGCCATCCAGAGGAGGCAGATGGGAGCTTAGAGAGAGGTAGTGATGTGGAAGGGACCCTTTAATGCCTATGGCCCTACCCAGATTCTGAGCCTCTCCTTTGCTGTCCCTGAAGGATCTAGAGGAGTGACCAGTTGGTAGTGTCTAGAGGGGGACTAGTTGGAAATTCTACAGAACGAAACACCATAAACCATGTGCCAATACCTCATGCCTCTCATCCTGGCTACTAGGGAGGCTGAGATCCAGAGGATCTTGTTTCCCCAGCACAGGCAGGAAAGTCCCATGACTGTCTCATCTCCAATCTCCAACCAGGAGTGACACCATGGCCCAAATGGTAGAGCACTGGCCTTGAGCAAAATTCATCATCAGGGACAGTACCCAAGTCCTGAATTCAAGCTCCTCAACCAAAAAAAAAAAATAACAAGAAAGAAAGACACCCCTTGCCTGCAAGTGATGGTGAAGGAGTGGGGTTGCTGTGATTGGGAGACCAGCTGCTGGACTTAGTGAACAGACATTTCTAAGAATTCCCCAGTTTTGTCCTTGTAAAGTTACACCATGGTGGGCGTTGCCTTACCAAGAACTCCAGAGGTCGTGGCCTTTCTTAGGCAGGGAGTGGGCGAATGGGAACAGGAGTGGGAGGGTAGTGTCAATTATATTCTCTCCATCCATGGAAGAATGTTTTTGCATGCTGGTGTCAAAGTTTGAAGTGAAGGGTTGCATGTGGTTTGTGGCCTGACAAGTTGGGTTTCCCCTGGGTGTAAGAAGTTCGCTGAAACCAAGTGCTGCCAGTGGCTCACAACTGTCATCCCAGGTACTCAGGAGACTGAGATCTGAGGATTGTGTTTCAAAGCCAGCTTGGGCAGGAAAATCTGTGAGACTTTATCTCCAGTGAACCACCAGAAAACTGGAAGTGGCGCTGTGGCTTCAGTGGTAGAGCATGCACCTTCAACTGAAGAGCTGAGGAACTGTGCAAAAGTCCAAAGTTCAAACCCCATGAACAACAACCAAAAATAAGGTAGGTGCGTTTACTACATATTGGTGTGTAGAGCAGGAAATGGCATGCTGTGTCATGAGCCATTCCAGACATGTGAGAGGCTCTCAGTTTTGTCTACAGTTGGTCTGAGTATGGCAGTGCCATCTTCTCAAGGGTTGGGATGTTCAGGTGCTCAGGAACTTCTGAGGCCTTGGGCTACTCATGTGGTGTGTGTGTCTGTGTGTGTGTGTATTTTTCCTTCATCTTTCTCTGTCCACTTTCTGGGTTCCTGTCTGCCTCTCTCTGACCTCAGATGGTGCCCCTACTCTGCAGCAACCTTGCCTTTAGCCCCGTATCAGGGTCTACAATATGTCTTAAATTGCCAGAGACTTGCATATTCCAGCTTTTCTTTGGGACCCAAGTCCAGTTGTCCATATCTTTGGCAACCTCCAGGGGATTCTGGGTTAGCAGGGCTGGCTGGCACAGGTTCTCCCCTGCCACAGGATAGGGGGGGGGGCGGGGGCTCAGTCATGCAATGTCCTGTCCTTTTCCTCGGCTGGGCCTCTGGCTTCATGTCCCTCCCTGGAGGCAAGCAATGGAGTGGGGGAAATGTGGTTGCCAGTGGCTCTGGCCAACTCGAACCTGATAGCTGACTGAAAGCTAGCCAAGCAAGGAGGATCCAGGGCTACATGCGAGGTGAGGCCAAGGTGGCTTGGAAGTATCCGTCGGTGTCTAGGTAATGTCAACGTACTTTACCACAGGAAAGTCTGTCTTTTGACCCCAGCTGGGCCTCTGTAGGTCCTTTAGACAATTCCAGATGCCAGATGCCCAGAATACAAAGGCACAGACTTTAGATTCCTGGGCCAGGGATCTGGGGGATGAGAGACTGGTATGGCCAATACCTCAATGTTCTGGGGCATTGGCCTTGATGTTGCTATGCCCCTCTTGTGTATGTTCACTTCTTAATCCAGTGCTGGCCACACACTGGCCACTTGTGGCAGTGCTGTGGAAGTGGCAGGAGCGGAAGTGAGATATAGGATGACGAAAATCTGGATTTATGGTCTGTGGGGATGGGGATGGAAAGGGTGTCCATTAAGAAAAAACATCTCAGAGCTGGAACTCAGGGCCTAGCCACTGTCACTCAGCTAACACTCTACCACTTGAGCCACAGCTCACCTTTCATATTTTTTAGTAGTTTAGTGGAGAGAAGAGTCTCATGGACTTTCCTGCCAGGGCTGGCTTCAAGCTGCCATCATAAGAGCTCATTCTCTTGAGTAGCTGGGATTGATGGTATGAGCCATTGGCAACTGCTAAGGATGTTACCATGTGTACGTGCATGTATGTGCACGCGTGTGTGTGTGTGTGTGTGTGTGTTTACGAATCTTGAACTCAGAGCCTAGGTGGTATCCTTTAGATTTTTCGCACAAGGTTGGTGCTCTACCACTTGAAATATGGTAACTCCGCTTCCCAGCTTTTTGGTGATTCATTGGAGAGAAGAGTGCCCAGGCTAGCTTTGAATCTTGATTGATCCTTAGGTGTCACTCTTGAGTAGCTAGGATTATAGGCATAAGCCACTGGCATCCAGGTACAAGGATGTCTTCTCATACTCTCTTCTGTTCTAACACATTGTCTACTTGCCCTGGCCTAGATCCTCTGACCTTCACATCAGCTCCCAGAAGCCGCTGACTGTGTGGAGAACATAAAGCTCAAACTTGATCCTATTTCTTTGTCTTCAGGGGAGGGAATGTTTCCTCTGAAGCCTGGGGTAGAAGGGGTAGCTGCAGATGGGTTCTGGGCTGGGAGAGAGGTACTCTGTTTTAGCTAAGAAGGGAGGTGTGGCCAGATGCCAATAGCTGAAGCTGTCCTATTCCTAGCTCCTGGGGAGGCTGAGATGTGAGGATTACCATGCAGAGCCAGTCTAGCTAAAAGAGTCTGTGAGACTCTCTTCTGCAAATAACCAACCAAAAGCTGTAAGAAAAGCTCTGGCTCAAGTGGTAGAGTGGTAGCCTTGAATGAAAAAACTGAGGGACAGAGCCCAGGCCCTGAGTTTAAGCCCTAGCAAGAAGATGCATGGGTGCCCGTGGATGCACACACATGCTCACAAACAAACATACACACACACACACACACACACACACACACACACACACATCCCCCCCCCCACACACACAAAGAGGAAGGTGGTAATGATGAGCTGAGCTAGAACTGGGGGCAGTCCTGAGGCATAGTCACAGTAAACTCTCAATGCAGATCAAGTAGTTTCTCCCTAAGTCCTTCTTAGGCTGAGTGGGTCTGGGCCATGGCAGTAATTTCCATGGAATCTGCCCCTCCATCCGTGCATGGTGCCATAGGACCGAGGGAAGGACACTATGGGTGCTCCTTTGTAGTCAGTCCACAATTGCAAACTTTTATCTATCCCCAAGCACTGGAGAGGAAAGCAGGGCTCCAAGCCCTGGGACTCCTGGCATAGCGACTGCTACAAGCATCAGCCAGCCGGCTGTGGATTCCTGAGCCTACAAGTCTGTCATGAGCCCAACTCAACACCTGCCCAAAGTGTGCCTATAGATTCGCACTCTTGTGATACCCACGTGAGTGGGCATTACCTGCTATGCCATCTTGCAGCTCCTGCCCCTGCTGGCCCAGAACTATGATCTGAGATGTCAGTTTACTGCTCAGATGCACACTGCACCCATGACTGATGCCATTCTGATGACCCGGTTGATGACCTCCATGCCCCAAGGCTGGACCCTTCTCTGATACTCTGGCCTATTCCATACACAAAGGCCGCCAAAGAGGCTGCTCTGAAGACACCTAGACATTGGGTGACCCGACCCTCAGGGGCCCATTGGAAAGTAGTCTGCCTAGAACCACAGAGTGAGGTCCAAGCAGGTGTTGGTCACGGGGCTCGAACTCTGGGCCTGGAGACTGTCCCTCAGCTCTTCAGCTTACCACTTGAGCCACAGAGCTTCTTCTGGTTTTCTGGTGGTTCCTTGGAGATCAGAGTCTCCTGGATTTTCTTGCCTGGGCTGGCTTTGAACCACGACCCTCAGATCTCAGTCTCCTGAGGAGCTAGGAGGACATATGTGAGCCACATGCGCTTAGCTGATCTGGCCTTTCACCACAGTGGGCTAGGAGCTTCTGAAAGCTTTTCTTTATTTTTTTTCTCTGCCAGTACTGGAGCTTGAACTCAGAGTCTGGGCCCTGGTCTCTTAATTTTTTCTCAAGTCTGGCACTTTACCACTTGAGCCACATTTCCATTTCTGGCTTTTGGTAGTTCATTGGCAAGAAAAGAGTCCCACTACCTTTCTTCCCCTGAGCTGGCTTTGACCCACGATATCTGATCTCAGTCTCCTGAGTAGCTAGGATTTACAGGGGTTAAGCCACTGGTGACATTGGCCTAGAAACTTTTCTTTTTTTCTTTTTTTTCTTTTCAGTATTTTTTTTTTTAATTTAATTTAATTTTATTTGTGAACATACTGTACAGAGGAGTTACAGTTACATGGGCAGGATAATGTGTACATTTCTTACCAAGCATTGCAGCCTCCTCCTTTGTTTATCCTTCACATCCCTTCCCAGCATCCCCCCTCCCCCCCTAATCCCAATCCTTCTCCTTCCTCCCTCCCCCCAGCCCCCCCCCCCCACCAACATTGTAAAGTTCGTTTTGGACATGACAACTTGTACTTCTCATTGTTGCAACAGGTCCACCTGTATCCTTAAACAACTGGTTTTTCCCCATCTCCTCCACAAGTTATACTGACATCAAATATAGTGAAAGCAAGGGTTATACTGTGGGGGAGGGACATACAAAGCAACAAAGAGATAATCTTATAAATGTGTTAGAAACACATGCATGAAAGAAAAAAACATTAAAATACACATCTAAGGGTTCATTTTCCTGACATCACATTATCTGACCTTTTCCGCTTGACTCATACATATACTAGATATTATAAATAAGGGAAACCATGGGACCTACGTTTCTTTGGGCCTGGCTTACTTCACTTAATATAATTTTTTCCAAGTTTTTCCATTTCCTAACAAATGGGGCAATGTCATTCTTTCTGATGGAGGCATAGAATTCCATTGTGTATATATACCACATTTTCTTGATCCATTCATCTACTGAGGGGCATCTGGGTTGGTTCCATATCTTAGCTATGGTAAATAATGCTGCAATAAACATAGTTGTGCTGGTAGCTTTAGTGTGGTCTTGTTTGTAAACATTAGGGTAAATGCCCAAAAGTGGGATTGCTGGGTCATAGGGGAGCTCTATGTGGAGTCTTTTGAGGAACCTCCATACTGCTTTCCAAAGTGGTTGAACAAGTTTACATTCCCACCAACAATGAATTAAGGTTCCTTTCTGTCCACATCCCCTCCAGCATCTGTTGTTGTTAGAGTTCTTGATTTTTGCCGTTCTCACTGGAGTGAGGTGATATCTCAATGTTGTTTTGATTTGCATTTCTTTTATGGCTAGGGATGTTGAACATTTCTTCATGTGTCTATTGGCCATCCTTCTTTCTTCTTCAGAGAAGTTTCTCTTTAAGTCTTTCGCCCACTTATTTATTGGGCACTTGTTTCTTTGAGGATTTGTTGTTGGGGGGTTTAATTTTTTGAGTTCCAAGTATATTTTAGATATGAGACCCTTGTCCGTTGTATGGCTAGTAAAGATCTTCTCCCAATCCGTGGGCTTTCTATTGATCTTGCTAGCTATGTCATTTGCCCTGCAGAAGCTCTGCAACTTTATGCAATCCCATTTGTCCAACCTTTCTTTGATTTGTTGTGTTTCCAGGTCTCTATTCAGAAAATTTCGGCCTGAGCCAAGGAGACCTAGGGTTTCTCCTATTCCATCCTGTAATGTTTTCAGAGTGTCTGCTTTGAGTTCAAGGTCTTTGATCCATTTGGAGTTGATTCTGGTGCAGGGTGATATATAAGGATCTAGCTTAAGTTTTCTACATGTAGTTAACCAATTTTGCCAGCACCATTTACTGAAGAGGTTGTCTTTCTTCCATTCTATTGTTTTAGCTCCCTTATCGAAGATTAGATGGCTATAGGTCTGTGGGTTCATTTCTGGGTTTTCAATTCTATTCCATTGGTCCTGAGGTCTGTTCTTATGCCAAAACCAAGCTGTTTTGATTACTATGGCTTTATAGTAGAGTTTGAAGTTTGGTATTGATATTCCTCCAGCAGTGTTCTTTCCATTCAGGAGCGTTTTTGCTATTCGGGGTCTTTTATTGTTCCATATGAATTTTTGGATTGCCTCTTCTATTTCCTTGAAGAATGAGGGTGGAATTTTGATAGGTATTGCGTTGAATTTGTAGATAGCCTTGGGAAGTATTGCCATTTTCACGATGTTAATCTTTCCAATCCAGGAGCATGGGAGGTTTTGCCATTTTTTAAGTTCTGTGTTGATTTCCTTTTTCAAGATTTTAAAGTTTTCATCATAGAGGTCCTTCACTTCTTTAGTTAAGTTAATTCCTAGGTATTTTATTTTTTGTGGGGCTATTACAAATGGAGTTGCTTTCCTAATTTCAGCCACACTTTTCTCATTGTTGGCATACAGAAAAGCCATTGATTTTTGGGGGTTAATTTTATAACCTGCTACTTTGCCGAAGTTTTGAATCAGCTTGAGTAATTTGGGAGTGGAGTCTATGGGATTCTTTAAATACAAGATCATGTCATCTGCAAAGAGGGAGGGTTTTACTTCTTCTTTCCCTATTTGGATCCCCTTTATGTCTGCATCTTGTCTTATTGCTGTAGCTAGGCATTCTAATACTAGATTGAAGAGAAGTGGAGAGAGTGGGCATCCTTGTCTTGTTCCTGAGTTAAGAGGAAATGGCTTTAGTTTTTCACCATTGAGTATAATGCTGGCTGTAGGTTTGCCATATACAGCCTTTATCGTATTGAGGAATGTTCCATGGATTCCTAATTTTTCCAAAACCTTCATCATAAAGGGGTGTTGGATCTTGTCGAATGCTTTTTCTGCATCTATTGAGATAACCATGTGGTTCTTATTCTTCCTCCTGTTGATGTGATGAATAATATTAATTGATTTGCGTATATTGAACCAGCTTTGCATCCCTGAAATGAATCCTGTTTGATCGTGGTGTATGATTTTTTGGATGAATTGTTGAAGTCGATTGGCCAAAATTTTGTTGAGAAGTTTTGCATCAATGTTCATCAAAGAAATGGGTCTATAGTTCTCTTTCTTTGATGAGTCCCTGCCTGGTTTTGGGATGAGGGTTATGATGGCTTCATAGAATGTGTTCGGTAGTGAGCTTTCTCTTTCAATTTCATTGAAGAGTTGGAGGAGTATTGGTGTGAGCTCTGCTTTGAAGGCCTTGTAAAATTCCGCTGTAAAACCATCTGGTCCTGGACTTTTCTTAGCTGGGAGGTCTCTTATTGCTGTTTCTATTTCAATGCTTGATATGGGCCTGTTAAGCTGGTTTAACTCATCTTGGTTTAGTTTTGGCATGTCAATATTTGCTAGGAAAAGGTCCATTTCTGTCAAGTTCTCAAACTTATTAGCATAAAGTTTTGAGAAGTATTCCCTTATAATGTTCTGAATCTTGGTTGTTTCCGTGGTGATGTTTCCATTTTCATCTCTGAGTTTATTAATTTGGGTGTGTTCTCTTCTTTTTCTGATAAGATTTGCTAAGGGTCTGTCAATTTTGTTAAGTTTTTCGAAGAACCAACTCTTTGTTTTGTTGATTCTTTCTATAGTTTTTTTGGATTCTAATTCATTTAATTCTGATTTAATTTTGATTATTTCTTTCCGTCTACTGGATTGGGGTTTATCTTGCTGCTCTTTTTCAAGGAGGTTTAGATGTGTCATTAAATTGCTAGTTTCAGATTTCTCCAATTTGTTGATATGGGAGCTCAGAGCTATAAACTTGCCTCTGAGTACTGCCTTTGCTGTGTCCCAGAGGAGCTGGTAATTTGTGTGCTCATTTTTGTTGAATAGCATGAACATTTGAATTTCCTTTCTAATCTCTTCCATGACCCACTCTTGATTCAGCAGTGTGTTGTTCAGCCTCCATGTGATACTGGACTTTCTTTGGTGGCTTTTGGTGTTGAGTTCTAATTTTATTCCCTTGTGGTCAGAGAGAATGCAAGGTATAACTTCAATGTTTCTGAATTTAGACAAGTTTGCTTTGTGGCCTAAAATGTGGTCTATTTTAGAAAACGTTCCATGTGCTGCTGAGAAAAACGTGTATTCTGATGCTGCTGGGTGAAATGTTCGGTAGATGTCTGTTAAGTCTAGTTGATCTATGCAGCTGTTTAGATCTGCGGTTTCTCTGTTGAGTTTTTGCCGAGTTGATCTATCTAGTGGGGAGAGTGGTGTGTTAAAATCCCCAACAATTAATGTCTTTGGATCTATATGGGATTTGAGGGAAAGTAGTGTTTCTTTGATAAATTTGGGTGCTCCATTGTTTGGCGAATAGATATTTAGAATTGTAATATCCTCCTGAAGGAGAGATCCTTTAATTAGTATGTAGCGACCTTCTTTATCTCTTCTCACGAATTTTAATTTGAAGTCTATTTTATCTGATATTAAGATTGCAACTCCCGCCTGTTTATGGGGGCCGTTTGCTTGGTAGATTTTGTTCCAGCCTTTAACATTGAAAATGTGTTTGTTTTTACGGGCAAGATGTGACTCCTGCAGGCAGCAGATAGAAGGGTCTTGTTTTTTAATCCAACTAGACAGTCTATGTCGCTTAATTGGAGAGTTCAGTCCGTTAACATTAAGAGATAGGACTGAGAGGTGTTTGGGAGTTCCTGCCATGTTATCCACCTTCTTGGGGGCTGCGAAAACTAGGTTCTTCCTATGGTTCTTGGATTCTCAGTTTGGGTGCAGTTTCTTGGCCTTTGTTGCGGTCTTGTTGGTTTTCTATGTGTAGGACATCTTTAAGAATCTTTTGTAGGGCTGGTTTGGTGGAGATGTATTGTTTCAATTTTTCTTTGCTATGGAAGGTTTTTATTTGGCCTTCAGTTATGAAGGAGAGTTTAGCTGGGTACAGTATTCTTGGTTGATAGTTGTTTGTTTTTAGGGCATGGCATACATCATTCCAGGCTCTTCTTGCTTTGATTGTCTCTGCTGAGAAATCTGAGGTGATTCTAATTGGTTTCCCTTTATAGGTGATTAACCTTTTCTCCTTGACAGCTTTAAGGATCTTTTCCTTGGTCTGAGTTGATCCTGTGTGGATTATAATGTGACGGTGGGATGTCCTATTCTGGTCTGGTCTATTTGGGGTTCTAAAAGCTTCTTGTATCTGAATAGGCCTATCTTTTTGTATGTTTGGGAAGTTCTCTGCTAGGATCCTGTTAAACAAATTTCCTAGACCATTAACTTCTGTTTCTAGGTGCTCCTCTACACCCATTATCCTTAGATTAGGCCTTCTGATGGTGTCTTCTAGGTGTTGAATAGATCTATCATACTTCTTGGACTTGTCTTGGATGGTTGTATGTTCTTTCTCTATAATATCTAGGCTGTCTTCAATCCCTGAGATTCGATCTTCTGCATGGTCTAACCTGCTGTCAAGACTCTCTACTTTGTTTTTAATCTCTTTTCCTTCTAATTGGTCAGCTTTGATGGCTTCAAGTTCTTTGTTGAAGCTCTGTTTTAGGTCTTGTATGAATTTCTTTACTTCCTTAATTTGGTGTTCAGTGTTTGTTCTCAAATCACTTAGTTGATTGGTTATGATTTCTTTGGACTCCCATTCCTTCTGTTGGGTTCCATTCAGCATTCCCTTTGTGGTCTCCCTGACTTCCTTCAGCTCTTTGTTAATGGATTCCATGAATGCTTTTACTGATCTTTGTGTGTTCTCTACCTGGTCTCTCAATTCCTGAATTACTCTTTGATTAGCTTCCTCCCGTTTGTGGGATTCCTGCAGTTCTCTTTCCTCCCGTTCGTGGGATTCCTGCAGTTGTCTTTGAGTGTTCTCAGCCTGCTCACGCCATTCCTCCCTTTCTCTTTGAGTATTCTCAAGTTGTTCACGCAAATCCTGTATCATTTTTTGAGTAGCTTCCTCACGCTTATGATATTCCTGCATAAACTTTTGGGATGCCTCCTCTCTCTCCCTATCACGCTCATACAGAGTCCTTTGTAAGTTGTCAAACTTCTCATTTATCATATTTGCCACCAGTGTTTGTAGAGCTATTTGGGAACTCTCCTCTGGATTGTTCATTATCTGATCTGACCCCTGATTATCAAGATTGGGAATTGAGATACCTGGATTTGCCATTTTTCTTGTGTTTTTTCGGCTTACTCTGCCCATTTGAGATGAAAATAGCACCAGTTTTGTGCTAGAACACTATCTTAAGGCAACCATCAACCAACGTTTGCATTTATACAGTCAATAGTCTACAGATACAATCTAGTTCAACAGATACATCTATTCAACATCAAACAACTATATGTTAATGGGCTTCGAACCGCAGAGAAGAATTTGGGAAACCAGAAATTTTTAGGGTTAGGGAGAGATGTGGGTAAAAATTAGGAATAGATTGTTGTGGGGAGGCACAGGGAGAGTTAACTATGTCCTAATCTCACTGCAGGAAATAGGTTGGGTAGGATGCAAGTAGAGAGGGAGAGAAAAAGAAGAAAGGTAAAGGGAAATGAAAAGAGACCAGAAAAAAAGTTAGAAACGTAAAAATTAATATAGTTATGGAGATTGAAAGACCATCTATTTAGAGAGGAATGTGAATATAATGAGAAAACAGGAGGGAGATAGAGGAGATGTGAAAAACTTAAAAAATGCTTAAAATATTATATAGGTATAAAGAGGTAGTACTGCTATTAAGGAATTTAAGTCTCAGAGGTTTTGGATTGAGTAATAAATTTGTGGATTAAGTGTGTACACAATGGGGGATAGGGTCTACTAGTTAACTATGGGTTTATCAGGATGTGCAGGACAAGAGTTAAGGCACATACAGAAGAACAAAAGAAAGGAAAAGGTGAAAAGGATAAGAAAGGGAGAAAAAAAAAGATCAGAAGTTCAGTAGAGCTAGACAAAAAACAAAAAGATAATTAAGAAAGAAAGAAATAAAAAGAGAGAAGACAAGAAAAGAAAGGAAAACGTACATTCGCGTATTCCTAAAATAAAAATTATAAGAGGAAAAAAAAGTTACTGGAAAACAATTATTTTTTCAAAAAAGGCAAAAATTAAAGATTAATAAAAGTTTTAGAAAAGGAAAAAAAAATTTTATATATATAAGGTACCAAAAAAAAAAAAAAAAAAAAAGAAAAAAGAAAAGAAGAAAAAAAAAGTTCTTTGATTTTTTTTTTTGATTTTTTTTTTTTGGGAGGGGTGGGAAGAATCCTGTATCTCCCTTTTGTCTGTTACCAGCCTCTTGTTGGAGTCTCTGGTCAGCTTGAGGTCCTGTGGCTTGATTGGTTTCTTAAGTCAGTTTGTTCGAACAGGCAGAAAAATGCTCTGCTTTACCCAAGATTTTGAGATCCCCCTCCCAGGTTCGTTTAATGGGAGGGTGATCTGCTTTGAGAATCACAAAAGAGGGGTGATGAGGCTAGGTTCTGGTAGAGTCGAGGCCTTTCAACAAACAGTAGCTTTTCCCTGGGGCTATTTTGTGAAAAATTCACAGAGCCCACCCTGGAGCCATTCTCAGGGTTTCTGTTTTTCAATTGATTGTGGAGGCTGCTAGAGGGAGGGGCAGCCTCTGGCTCTGGTTACCCAGTGAGGAGAGCCACTCCAATGGCTGGTGCCTGAGCTGGGTGACTTTTCCCTGGATGGAGCTGAGTCTGGCAGGTCACTTCGCCGTTAAGTTCTTGTGACCTGTTAAATGACTCGTTTTATTCCAAGGCCTGAGTTGGAGCTAGCAGCTCCTCTGAGCTTTGTCGGTATCCAAGATGGAGATCACCGGTGCTGGGGGGGGAGGGGTGGCCTTCCCTCCTCTGCTCCCTGAGAAGGAGTGAGGAAGTGGGGCTACTCACGCCGAGTCTTGGATCCTGGGTCGTCTCTGGTCTGCAAAGTGCAGGATGAAGTTGTCCGCTCCTTGTCGGTTCTTGCTGGTGTTGAGTAGAATCCTCTCGCCCCCTGCGTCTGGCTCCTTCGTCCCGGACTCTCTGTGTGAGCGCTCAGGTATGGCCGCGGCTGCGGTAGCCGCTGCGACCCTGCCGCCGCCGCCGCGGCTGCTGGCAGGCGGTCAGATGTGTCTCCTTGTCTTGGCTTCCCCTCTCTTGTCTAACTCTCTGTCCTGTGATGGCACACTTGGTGTGATTCTCTGGCTTAGGACTGTTCACTGGAACTCTAAAACTGCTTTCTATGCGAGAGCTTGTTCAGATTCCAGCTTCTCCTCCGCCATCTTCCCTAGAAACTTTTCTTAAAGAAGAGTTCTTCCCTGCCTTTGGCTTGACTCCTCCATGCAAAGGAGGCCTCTAAGGGTCAGGATCTGTTAAAAATAAGCTTCCAGCCACTGGAAATGGCTGGGGTCCTTGGTGAAAAGCCAGGCTAATCTTTCCCCTGGGCCCCATTCTGGGACCCCACCCTGTGCCCTACCTGTGACTCAAGTACAAACTTGACCCAGTCTTGAATGTCCTGCCAGACTTCTCTGAAGCCACAGAACCTTCATTCCACCCACACCACCTGCTCTAAACCACACTTCAGGAACTTTACCCATGCTGTACCTTCTGTCTGAGGATCTCTGTCCTGTTCCACATCTTAGAACTCCTGTGGAATTTTGGCACTGGTTATATCACCTCCTGGAGCAAGTCTTTCCTTCCCTTTTCCCTCTTTTTTTAAATATTGAATTGCTACTGATGGAACTTGTGAAGACTGACTGGCAAATGGTCTATCTTGGTGTGTGTTTGTGTCAGTCTGGGGGTTTGAATTCATGGCCTTGACAGTATCCCTGAGATTTGTGCTCAAGGATAGCACTCTAGAACTTGAACCACAGTTATACTTCTGCCTTTTGGGGTGTTTAATTGGAGAAAAGTGTCTCATATAGTCTTTCCTACTTGTAATTTTGACCCTCAGATCTCAGCCTCCTGAGTAGCTAAGATTACAGGGCACCTGACCTCTACCTCTTACTTCTAACTTCGGCCCTCCTCTGAGTCCTAGAAGAATATGTCTCACCAGGGTCCCTTTTTTGCCAGTCTTGGGGCTTAAACTCAAGGTCTGGGCATGTTCCTGAGCTTCTTTTGCTCAAGGCTAGTACTCCATCACTTAAGTCACAGTGCCAATTTTGGCTTTTTCTTTTTCTGTGGTACTGAGGAATTGAACCTAGTCATGGAAGGGTGCTAGTTAAAGTTACATAAAACATGAATTATAATGTGAATGAAATTCATGGTTCCATTACTTGCTCTAAGAAAACAATTATGCCTTTTGTTTTCAATTATATTTCTTTGAGAATGTGTAACATTCATAGATTTCACTGTTAAAATTGATAACAATTATATTATATCAAGTTGATTCAAACTTGTATTTGAAAATTGCACACTTAACACAAATATACTTCCACTTTCTTTAACACATAATAAAAATAACAGTATAGCAAAGCTTGGTGTTAGCCGTTCACTTGTAGAATCCTAGAAACTCAGGAGGCTAAGACCTGAATATTTTAGTTAAATGTCAGTGCAAACAGACAAAAATGTGAAAAATGATCTCCAATTATCCAGCAAGGTGAGGATGTGGCTCAAGGAATAGAGTGTCATCAGCCATCAGCAAAAAATATAAGGGAGACCATTAAACATTGAGTTCAAGCCCTAAAAATGGCACATACATATAAGACAGCAACAAAAAAGTAGGATGAGCATCAATAATGAAGACAAAATAGGAAAGATCACGAGAAACGTGTAAACATCTTGCAGACAGAAATCATTTGACAGAATTTTGATTTATTAGAGGGAAAAGTCACAGACTCATTTGTACAATCTTATTGTAGTCATTTGTGTTGAAACTTGGCTATGGGTAACTTGTGAAAGAGCAGACTAGACTACCTGACAGTGCAGACATTGCCTGTGACTATGCACCATCCCACTCTGCAAAAATCTAAAATAGTGCTTGTTAATTTTTTTTAAAAAAACCACACTAGAGACTGCTCCACACAGACTGGGGTCCTTATTTTGAGGCTTCAGACCAGTGCTTTTGTTGATAAACACTCATATTATATGCCTCTTCCTTTGTGCAGCTATGCCTTACTTAACTGGCACCAACCCAAGGCTTTGAACTAGACCCCTGCCTAAATCCCTCCCTTTTTTCAGCTACAACTCATTTCACATGCTATCTATGTTTTAACATTGTCTTCCTATTCTCCACAAGAAAACTCGTATACTCATGTAAACCCACTACACATAATCTAGGTAGATAAGGGAGTAAGGGTTTAGCATTGGCTGAGGCTCTCATCTGTAGGTTTGTTCCCTAATAAATCTGTGCTACACTATCTCTTTTTTCTTCATGGCTTTTGAGTCTGACAAATGATTGATTTGGTTTGATGTAATCCCATTTATCCAAACTTACTTTGGAAGTTTTGACCTGTGCCAAGGAGCCCTTGTGTTTCCCCTAACTCTTCCTGTAACATTCTCAAGTTATCCCGACTTACATTGAGGTCTTCGATCCACTTGGGATCAATTCTGGTGCAGGGGTATATATAAGGATATAACTAAAGTTTTCGGTGTACAGACAATTCTTTCAGCAGAATTTTTGTAAGAGGCTGTCTTTCTTCCATCCTGGGTTTCTGACTTACTTATCAAAAATTATGTGCCTATTGGAGTAGCTTTATTTATGGGCCTTCAATTCTGTTGTATTGATGAAATTCTGGGCTTCCTTTGGAAAGAATGGCATTACCCATTCCTGAGGAAATGGAAAGGCTGGAAAAAAAATGATATTAAGTGAAATAAGCCAGATCCAATTAAATATATGCTGCAAGGTTTTCCTCATTTGAAATAACTGCACTATGTCCATAAATCTACAAGTTAATCCAATAGATAGTAAAAGACAAATAATTCCTCTTGGACATGATTAACTAACAGCACTCTGAACATTCACATGGCAAGAAGAAGGGAAGATATTCTTAGGAGAGGATAACAATGGCTCAAAATGTATGTGCATATGACCAGATAAATGTTGCTGTTGCCATGAACTCTAAGAATCAATCATACATGTGAAGTGCATATATCTGTATATATTTTTAAAAGATGTCATAGAAACAACCGACTTCTCTGTAAACTCAACAGCAAGATTCTAAGTTTAGAAGATAAAATTGAGGAAAGTTTTCAACACAAACTAAAATACACAGTGAAAAAGGTGGGAGAGAAAAGATAAGGTGAAAAGTAGAATAGCTAACTATTGAAGAATTCATAAACAATTTCCAAACTATACAAGAGAGCTGGGGTACAGTTCAGTTGTAGAAACAGACTAATATATACAAAGCCATGGGTTCAATCTCCAAGAAGGCCTAATAATAAGTTCATAAATAGTAGTAATACAATATTTACTTGAAATATATACTTTCATATTAGAGAGGCCTGAGTCCTCAAAAAGTAAACAAAATATTTTCAATTCTTGTACCTATTGACATAAAACTACAAGAATGAAAAGGAAATAGTTTCCTTTTCTATCCTTTCTTTTCCTTTTCTGTTTTCTTCTTTTCTTTTTTCCTTTGGCACTCCTGGTGCTTGAATTTGCTAAGCCTCTAACCACTTTAGATTATTTTTCTGGCCAAGCCTTTCTTGAGCAATGATCTTTTACCTATGACTTCCACAAACGTGAGATAACAGGGAAATTACACTATATCTAGCTTACTTTGGTTTTCTAATTTCTCACTATATTTTTGTCAAAACTGGCCCTGATATCAGTCTTCTAAATCTCTGCCTTCTAATTAGCAGGGTATATTTCATCTGAAGCTTGGACCCAGACTATTTTTCAATGTAAACATTCAATATTGACTTCTGTTTTCTAGATATCAATAAATTCTATTGAGGCTAGTATGGATCTTTATGAAGTTATAAGAAGAACACAGATATCCTTGGAATCATTTTCTCAATTTCTTTAAATATTTATAGTATGACATCACAAGTAGGACATTAATATTTCACAAGTACTTTATGCAGACTTCAGTAGTTTTATTTTGCACACATATTAAGTCCAATATAATTTTATCAACTCTATATGAATATACCATATTTAGAGATACGTTTCTTTACCACAAATGAGTCTGTCTCATGCTTCCCTTTTATAATTAAACCCACTACTTCTCTTTGTCCCATCCCAAACCTATTTCATCCTGGAAACCATGGCAATTTTTTTCTCTGAATTATAGATCATGCAATAAATAAGCTTTTAAGATTGCCTTCAAATATATGATAGATTATTCCCAGTTATTGTATTCTTTAATATTGTATTGTATTAACTCGAGTTGCTTTTGGTTCTGTCAATAGAGAATGTAGTACAATTTGTTTCCCGTTCACCTGAAGAAAGACTGAATTGATTTCCATTTCTTTGACTAGACTAAGTAATGCTGCTATAAACCTCTGTGTTTTGGCCTTTGGGTAAATGTTACATTTTATTTCTATGAGACAAAGCCTAAAGAGCTCAATTCCTGTGCTATACTGTGCGTGCTTGCATATTTCATATTCTAGGAACCTGTCACAGTGTTTTTAGAAGTGGCTTTTCCATTTGACATTCCTTCCTGCATCCAGTTTCTCTGTTTCTTGATAGCATTTAGTATGGTCATTATTGTATTATGAGGAGTAATTCTCATACATGTTTTATGATGTCATTTTAATTTTAATCTGAGGATGTGCAGAACAACAATTAAGTCACATAAAGAAGAACGAAAGGGAAGAAAAGGTGAAAAGGATAAGAAAGAAAGAAAGAAAAAAAGATCAGATACACTTTAAATCACATCAAGGTTATATCTATTACCATCATACATGTAACAGTATGTAAATAGTAGTTTTATTGCATATTGGGGAAACAAATTTTTTTCCTGAATATTTTAAATTTCTGGTTGGTTAAACACCTAGATGTGGGAATTCTGGTTACTGAAGGTTAACTCTATAAAGTACTTCATTGGTTTCAGGTATCCACTTGGAATGTATATCCAGAGGCTATGCAGGAAATACTGTAAAGATCAACAAGAATCTTGAACCTCTT
The DNA here is from genome assembly GCF_019054845.1 of Dipodomys spectabilis. NCBI lineage: Eukaryota > Metazoa > Chordata > Mammalia > Rodentia > Heteromyidae > Dipodomys > Dipodomys spectabilis. Next base: position 2,737,091 of record NW_024870964.1, read on the forward strand.
GTTTAGCCATAATTATTCACTAAATACAACATAGATAAATTGGATTCTGTACCTCCTCCTCTTCCTTCTCCTCCTCCTTGCTCTTTTACTTCTTCTTCTTCTTGCTCTTTTTCTTCTTGCTCTTTTTCTTCTTGCTCTTTTTCTTCTTGCTCTTCTTCTTCTTGCTCTTCTTCTTCTTCTTCTTCTTCTTCTTCTTCTTCTTCTTCTTCTTCTTCTTCTTCTTCTTCTTCTTCTTCTTCTTCTTCTTCTTCTTCTTCTTCTTCTTCTTCTTCTTCTTCTTCTTCTTCTTCTTCTTCTTCTTCTTCTTCTTCTTCTTCTTCTTCTTCCTCCTCTTCTTCTGTTTCTTCTTTTTCCTCTTCTACTTTTCTCAGTGCTGAAGATCCAACCCAGGTCCTCTCACATGCTAGGCTTGGTCTTTACCACAGTTCTACATCCCAACCCTCTAGAGCTTCTAAAAAGCTAGTTTGATAGTTTCTCAATGTTTAATACTCAACATAAATTTTTATTTTCCTTTCTAGTCTCCAACACAGGGAAAAGTGGCGGGGGAAAAATGGGACAGTCATCTAGGGAAAACTTTGCTGATTATCATCTTTTAGTAGTTTTGTTCAGTTGACAATTAAAAATATGTTAACATATAATTTAAATCCTATTTTTAAAATTTCTTCATAGGAGCAAAGACCAACTAAAAATTTTGGTCAATTTTATGTATAAAGTTCACAATGCTGTGAAAGATTCTATAAGAATCTTTTAAAACATTCTTCTGACATGACTTTTACCATCTCCTTCGAGGCAAAGCTGAAGTCTATAGATTAAATATTCGAATCATTGTATGCATTAGAAACAATGGAAAATATGTCAAACAATAAAAAGGACAATTACCCATCAAACAGATGCTTATCATCTTGACAGGTGGAAAACAACTGTCTGAGAATGCGCAGAATTACTGAAAGGACAATACTTGAATTCAAAACAAAAAGGAATCATTTAAAATATTGAAAGACAAACATGCACCAACAGGTCATACCTGTAATCCTAGATGGTCAGGAGGCTCATTAATGGCTAAAGAAAAGCAAGAATAAACTGGAAAACATCAAGTGATAACCTTTCATAATTCAAAGGACACTATCACAGAAGCGAAAACATAACTAAGAGATAGAGGACACATATTTGTTAATACTACAATGTTAATACTACAATTATCCTGAATCTTAAGTATTTATATATCTTCTAATTCTATATACCTTTTTTGTGAATAGGATATTTCTTTACAGAACATATGTAAATTAATAGTCAAAAGGAGTAACATATGAAATAAGCTCCTCTTTAGTACCTAACAAAAATTAAAAGAAAATTCACTAATGTGACCATTATATAAAAAGACGACACAAAATATAGTAATGCGTTTGTGGAGAAATTGATATACTCCACATAGCGTATCAAGTTGTATAATACTGCAATCATTTTAGCAAGCAAGTTTTCAAGTCTTCGAAAGGCCAAAGAGAATTGTATACGATCCAGCAATTACATTTCTATGTATGTATTAAAGAGAAGTAAAAAACTTTTTTGGACAGGTAATATACTTCATTGACAGTGCACTGGAACAGTACCTGGAAATAAATCCCAAAAACAAATTTTGAAAAGACACACTATAGACGATATATGCTGGACAATTTCATGTGAAAGATAATGATTACATTTCTGGTGAAGTATTGTAGTTTCCTCTTTTGTTTCCCTTTCCAATCCCTTCCCCTCTCCCTATCTCTACCCCCTACCCTCCCACCCCACCACCACCAGCAAAACCACCACCACCACGACCCCGCCAAAGTAGTAAAGTTTGTTTTTTGACATAACGACTTGTATGTCTCATTGTTGTAATGGGTCCACATGTATACCTATTTAAACAATTAGTTTTTCCCTTCCTCTCCACAAATTATACCAACATCAAATACAGTGAAAGCAGGGATTATACTGTGGGGGAGGGACATACAAAGCAAGAAAGAAATCATGCTATAAATATATAAGAGACAATCGAAATAAAGAAAAAAACATTTGAATCCTTATCTTGGGGTTCATGTCACCTAACATCAACTTGTCTGAGAGTTACTGTTTGTCTCAGAAATATAATAGTTATTGCAAATAAGGGAAACCTTGAGACCTATGTTTCTTTGGGCCTGGCTTACTTGACTTAATATACTTTTTTCCCAGTCTTTCCATTTCCTAACAAATGGGGCAATGTCATCCGTTCTGATGGAGGCATAAAATTCCATTGTGTGTGTGTGTGTGTGTGTGTGTGTGTGTGTGTGTGTGTGTGTGTTGTGTATATATATATATATATATATATATATATATATATACCACATTTTCTTGATCCATTCATCAACTGAGGGGTATCTGGTCTGGGTCCATATCTTAGGATGGTAAATAATGCAGCAATAAACATAGATGTGCTGGTAGCTTTAGTATGGTCTTGATTGGGATCATGTGGGTAAATGCTAAAAAGAGGGATTGCTGCGTCATAGGGGAGCTCTATGTGGAGTCTTTTGAGGAACCTCCATACTGCTTTCCAAAGTGGTTGAACAAGTTTACCCTCACACCAACAATGTAGAAAGGTTCCCTTCTGTCCACGTCCCCTTCAGCATCTGTTGTTATTAGAGTTTTTGGTTATAGCCACTTATTTGTTTATAGCCCACTTATTTATTGGGCACAAAGTGGCATATCCTTCCATGCTCCTGGAATGGAAGAATCAGCATCATGAAAATGGCAATACTTCCAAAGGCTATCTACATGTTCAATGCGATACCTATCAATATTCCTACCTCATTCTTCAAGGAAATAGAAGAGGCAATCCAAAAAGTCATATGGAACAATAAAAGACCCCAAATGTCAAAGAACTATCCTTCCCAGAAAGAAAAGCGCTGGAAGAATATCAATACCAAATTTCAAACTCTACTACAAAGCAGTAGTAATTAAAACAGCTTGGTACTTGCACAAGAACAGACCTCAGGACAAAAGGAATAGAATTGAAAACCCAGAAATGAACCTACAGACATATAGCAATATAATATTTTTTTCAGGAAATAGAAACAAGAAGTTTTTTATTACACTGTTTGTGTTTTTTTTTTTTAATTTTTATTTTTTATTGTGAACATACTGTACAGAGGGGTTACAATTACATGGGCAAGATAATGAGTACATTTCTTATCAAGCATTGCAGCCTCCTCCTTTGTTTACCCTTCACGTCCCTTCCCAGCCTCCCCCCGCACCCCCTTTTAATCTCCACCCCCACCAAAGTTGTAAAGTTCGTTTTCAACATGACAACTTGTACTTCTCATTGTTGTAACGGGTCCACAGTTATCCTTAAACGATTTGTTTTTCTCTTCTCCTCCACAAATTGTACCGACATCAAATATAGTGAAAGCAGGGGTTATACTGTGGGGAAAGGACATACAAAGCAACAAAGAAATAATCTTATAAATGCGTTAGAAGCAAATAGATGAAAGAAAAAAACATTTAAATACATATCTAAGGGTTCATTTTCCTAACATCACATTATCTGACCTTAACTGTTTGACTCATACATATACTAGATATTGCAAATAAGGGAAACCATGGGACCTATGTTTCTTTGGGCTTGGCTTACTTCACTTAATATAATTTTTCCAAGTCTTTCCATTTCCTAACAAATGGGGAAATGTCATTCTTTCTGATGGAGGCATAGAATTCCATTGTGTACATATACCACATTTTCTTGATCCATTCATCTACTGAGGGGAATCGGGGTTGGCTCCATATCTTAGCTATGGTAAATAATGCTGCAGTAAACATAGTTGAGCTGGTAGTTTTAGTGTGGTCTTGTTGGTAAACATTTGGGTAAATGCCCAAAAAGGGGATTGCTGGGTCATAGGGGAGCTCTATGTAAAGTCTTTTGAGAAACTTCCGTACTACTTTCCAAAGTGGTTGAACAAGTTTACACTCACACCAACAATGAAGTAAGGTTTCCTTCTGTCCACATCCCCTCCAGCATCTGTTGTTATTAGAGTTCTTGATTTTTGCCATTCTAACTGGGGTGAGGTGGTATCACAATGTTGTTTTGATTTGCATTCCCTTTATGGCTGGGGAGGTTGAGCATTTCTTCATGTGTCTCTAGGCTATCCTTCTTTCTTCTTAAGAGAAGTTTCTCTTCAAGTCTTTAGCCCACTTATTTATTGGGCAGTTGTTTCTTTGAGGATTTGTTGTTGGGGGATTTAATTTAGTGAGTTCCAAGTATATTTTATATATGAGACCCTTGTCCGTTGTATGGCTAGTGAAGATCTTCTCCCAATCCGTGGGCTTCCTATTGATTTTGCTAGCTATGTCCTTTGCCATGCAGAAGCTCTGCAACTTCATGCAATCCCATTTGTCAAACCTTTCTTTAATTTGTTGTGTTTCCGGGTCTCTATTAAGAAAATTTCCTCCTGAGCAAAGGAGACATAGGGTTTCTCCTATTCCATCTGTAATGTTTTCAGAGTGTCTGCTTTAATTCCGAGGTCTTTGATCCAATTGGAGTTGATTCTGGTGCAGGGTGATATATAAAGTTCTAGTTTTAATTTTCTACAAGTAGTTAACCAATTTTGCCAGCACCATTTACTGAAGAGGCTGTCTTTCTTCCATTCTATTTTTTTAGCTCCCTTATCGAAGATTAGATGGCTATAGGTCTGTAGGTTCATTTCTGGGTTTTCAATTCTATTCCATTGGGCCTAAGGTCTGTTCTTGTGCCAGTACCAAGCTGTTTTGATTACTATGGCTTTATACTAGAGTTTGAAATTTGATATTGATATTCCTCCAGCAGTGTTCTTTCTGTTGAGGAGTATTTTTGCTATTCGGGGTCTTTTATTGTTCCATATAAATTTTTGGATTGCCTCTTCTATTTCCTTGAAGAATGAAGTTGGAATTTTGATAGGTATCGCATTGAATTTGTAGATAGCCTTGGGAAGTATTGCCATTTTCACCATGTTATCTTTCCAATCCAGGAGCATGGGAGGTTTTGCATTTTCTAAGTTCTGTTTTGATTTCCTTTTTCAATTTTTAAAATTTTTCATCATAGAGGTCCTTCACTTCTTTGGTTAAGTTAATTCCGAGGTATTTTATTTTTTGTGGAGCTATTACTAATGGAGTTGCTTTCCTAATTTTAGCCACACTTTTCTCATTGTTGGCATACAGCAAAACCATTGATTTTGTGGGGTTAATTTTATACCCTGCTACTTTGCCAAAGTTTTGAATCAGCTTGAAGAATTTGGGAGTGGAATTTATGGGATTCTTTAAATACAAGATCATGTCATCTGCAAAAAGCGAGAGTTTTATTTCTTCTTTTCCAATTTGGATACCCTTTATGTTTGCATCTTCTCTTATTGCTGTAGCTAGGCATTCTAATACTAGATTGAAGAGAAGTGGAAAGAGTGGACATGCTTGTCTTGTTCCTGAGTTAAGAGGAAATGGCTTATTTTTTCACCATTAATTATAATGCTGGCTGTAGGTTTGTCATATAGAGCCTTTATTGTATTGAGGAATGTTTCATGGATTCCTAATTTTTCCAAAACCTTCATCATAAACGGGTGTTGGATCTTGTTGAATGTTTTTTCTGCATCTATTGAGTTAGCCATGTGGTTCTTATCCTTGCTACTGTTGATGTGATGAATAATATTAATTGATTTGCGTATATTGAACCAGCTTTGAATCCCTGTTTGATCGTGTTTTATGATTTTTTGGATGAATTGTTGAAGTCGATTGGCCAAAATTTTGTTGAGAAGTTTTGCATCAATGTTCATCAAAGAAATTGATCTATAATTCTCTTTCTTTGATGTGTCCCTGCCTGGTTTTGGGATGAGTGTTATGATTGCTTCATAGAATGTGTTCGGTAGTGAACTTTCTCTTTCAATTTCATTGAATAGTTGGAGGAGTATTGGTGTGAGCTCTGCTTTGAAGGCCTTGTAGAATTCTGCTGTAAAACCATCTGTTCCTGGGCTTTTCTTAGATGGGAGGTTTCTTATTGCAGTTTCTAATTCAATGCTTGTTATGGGCCTGTTAAGATGGTTTAACTAATCTTGGTTTAGTTTTGGCATGTCAACATTTGCTAGGAAAAGGTCCATTTCTGCCAAGTTCTCAAACTTATTAGCATTAAGTTTTGAGAAGTATTCCTTTATAATGTTCTGAATCTTAGTTTTTTCCGTGGTGATGTTTCCATTCTCATCTCTGAGTTTACTTATTTAGGTGTGTTCTCTTCTTTTTCTGATAAGATTTGCTAAGGGTCTGTCAATTTTGTTAATTTTTTCCAAGAACCAACTTTTTGTTTTGTTGATTCTTTCTATAGTTTTTCTGGTTTCTAATTCTTTTAATTGATTTAATTTTAATTATTTTTTTCCGTCTACTGGATTGGGTTTTATCTTACTGCTCTTTTTCAAGGAGGTTTAGATGTCTCATTAAATTGTTGGTTTCAGATCTCTCCAATTTGTTGATGTAGGATCTCAGAGCTATAAACTTGCCTCTGAGTACTGCCTTTGCTGTGTCCCAGAGGAGCTGGGAATTTGTGTGCTCAATTTTGTTCAATAGCATTAATATTTGAATTTCCTTTCTAATTTCTTCAATAACCCACTCGTGATTCTGCAGTGTGTTGTTCAGCCTCCATTATTACCAGACTTTCTTTGGTGGCTTTTTTTGTTGAGTTCTAATTTTATTCCCTTGTGGTCAGAGAAAATGAAAGGTATAACTTTAAAGTTCCTTAATTTGGACAAGTTTGCTTTGTTGCCTAAAATGTGGTCTATTTTAGAAAATGTTCCATGTGCTGCTGAGAAAAACATGTGTTCTGTTGCTTCTGGGTGAAATATTCGGTAGATGTATGTTAAAACTAGTTGATCTATGCAGCTGTTTATATCTGCGGTTTCTCTGTTGAGTTTTTGCCGAGTTGATCTACCTATTGGGGAGAGTGGTATGTTAAAATACCCAACAATTAATGTCTTTGGATCTATGTGGGATTTGAGGGAAAGTAAAGTTTCTTGGATAAATTTGGGTGCTCCATTGTTTAGCGAATAGATATTTAGAATTGTAATATCCTCCTGAAGTAGAGATCCCTTAATTAGTATGTAGGGACATTCTTTATCTCTTCTCACGAATTTTAATTTGAAGTCTATTTTATCTGATATTACGATTGCAACTCCTGCCTGTTTATGGGGGCTGTTTGCTTGGTAGATTTTGTTCCAGCATTTAACATTGAAAATGTGTTTGTTTTTATGGGCAAGATGTGACTCCTGAAGGCAGCAGATAGAAGGATCTTGTTTTTTAAACCAACTAGACAGTCCAAGACGCTTAATAGGACAGTTAAGTCCGTTAATGTTGATAGATAGGACTGAGAGGTATTTGGGAGTTCCTGCCATGTTATCCACCTTCTTGGGGGGCTGCAAAAACTGGGTTTTTCCTATGGTTCTTGGATTTTCTGTTTGGGTGCAGTTTCTTGGCCTTTATTGCGGTCTTGTTGGTTTTCTATGTGTAGGACATCTTTAAGAATCTTTTGTAGGGCTGGTTTGGTGGAGATGTATTGTTTCAATTTTTCTTTGCTATGGATGGTTTCTATTTGGCCTTCATTTATGAAGGAGAGTTTAGCTGGGTACAGTATTCTTGGTTGATAGTTGTTTGTTTTTAGGGCAGGTCATACATCCTTCCAGGCTCTTCTTGCTTTGATTGTCTCTCCTGAGAAATCTGAGGTGATTCTAATTGGTTTCCTTTTATAGGTGATTAATCTTTTCTCCTTGACAGCTTTAAGGCTCTTTTCCTTGGTCTGAGTTGATCCTGTGTGGATTAAAATGTGACGGTGGGATGTCCTATTTTTTTCTGGTCTATTTGGAGTTCTAAAAGCTTCTTGTATCTGAATAGGCCTACCTTTTTGCATGTTTGGGAAGTTCTCTGCTAGGATCCTGTGAAACAAATTTCGTAGACAATTCACTTCTGTTTCTAGGTGCTCTTCTACACCAATTATCCTTAGATTAGGCCTTCTGATGGTGTCTTCCAAGTGTTGGATAGATTTATCATATTTCTTGGACTTGTCTTGGATGGTTGTATGTTCTTTCTCTATAATATCTAGGCTGTCTTCAATCCCCGAGATTCGATATTCTTCATGGTCTAACCTGTGTCAAGACATTCTACTTTGTTTTTTATTTCTTTCCTTCTAATTGGTCAGATTTGATAGCTTCAAATTCTTTGTTGAAGCTTTGTTTTAGATCTTGTATTTACTTCTTTTCTTCCTTAATTTGGTGGTCAGTGTTTATTCTCAAATCACCTTGTTGATTGGTTATTTTTTCCTTGGACTCCCATTCCTTCTGTAGGTTTCCATTCAGCATTCCCTTTGTGGACTCCCTGACTTCCTTCAGCTCTTTGTTAGTGGAACCCATGAATGCCTTTAGTGATATTTGTGTATTCTCATCCTGCTCTCTCAATTCCTGTATTACTCTTTGCTTAGCTTCCTCCCATTCCTGCCATTCCTGCCTTTCTCTTTGAGTATACTCAAGCTGCTCACACAAATCCTGTATCCGTTTTTGAGTAGCTTCCTCAAGCTCATGATATTCCTATATAAACCTTTGGATTGCCTCCTCTCTCTCTGTATCACGCTCATACAGAGTCCTTTGTAGGTTTTCAATCTCTTCCTGCATTGACTTTTTGTTTGCCTCCTCTTTCTCCCTATCATGCTCATACAGAGTCCTTTGTAGGTTTTCAATCTTTTTCTGTATTGACCTTTTGTTTGCCTACTCTCTCTCCCTATCACGCTCATATAGAGTCCTTTGTATGTTTTCAATCTTTTCGTTTATCATATTTCTCAGCACTGTTTGTAGAACTATTTGGGAACTCTCCTCTGGATTATTCATTTTCTGTTCTGTCCGTGATTATCGTGAGTGGGAGTGGAGATCCCCGGACTTGCTATTTTTCTTGTGTTTTTCCGGCTTACTCTGCCCATTTGGGATTTAAATAACACCAGTTTTGTGCTAGAACACTATCTTAAGGCAAGCATCAACCAAAGTCAGAATTTCCACAGTCAATAGTCTGCAGATACAATCTTGTTCAACAGATATATATTAATGGGCTATGAACCGCAGAGAAGAATTTGGAAAACCAGAAATTATTAAGTTTAGGGAGTAATGTGGGTAAAAATTAGGAATAGAGTGATGTGGGAAGGTACAGGGAGAGTAAACTTAACTAAGTCCTAATCTCAAAGCAGGAAATAGTTTGGATAGGATGAAAGTAGAGAGAGAGAAAAAAGAAGAAATAGAAAGGGAAAAAAAGAGACCAGAAAAAAATAGAAAATTAAAAATTACAAATATTATGCAGACACGAGAACAAACTATTCAAAGAACGTGAATATAATGAGAGAAGGGGAAGGATATAAAGGAGATGTGAAAAATTTAAAAATAAAAATACCTAAAATATTATATAGGTATAAAGAGGTAGTACTGCTATTAAGGGATTTAAGTCTCAGAAGTTTTGAATTGAGTAATAAATTTGTGGATTATGTGTGTACACAATGGGAGATAGGATCTAATAGTCAACTACAGGTTTATCTGAGGATGTGCAGAACAATTAGGTCACATAAAGAAGAATGAAAGAGAAGAAAAGTTGAAAAGGATAAGAAAGAAAGAAAAAAAGATTAGAAGTTCAGTAGAGCTAAACAGAAAACAAAAAGAAATTTAAAAAAAAAAGCAAGAAAAAAAAAGAAAGAAAAAGGCACACACCCATGTATCCCTAAAATAAAAATTATAAGAGGAAAAAAAAGTTACTAGAAAACAATTTTTTTTCCAAAAATGTAAAAGTTAAAAATTAAAAAAAGTTTTATGAAAGAAATGAAAATTTATAAAAGGAAAAGAAAGAAGAAGAAAAATCAGAAAAAAAAAGTTCTTTGATTTTTTTGGGAAGGTGGGAAAAATCCTGTATCTCCCTTGTGTTCGTAATCAGCCTCTTGTTGGAGTCTCTGGTCTGCTTGTGGTCCTGTGGCTTGGTTGGTTTCTTAAGTCAGTTTGTTTGGACAGGCAGAAAAATGCTCTGCTTTACCCAGGATTTTGCGATCCTCCTCCCAGGTTAGTTCAATGGGTGGGAGATCTGCTTTGAGTATCACAAAAGAGGGAGATGGCTCTTTCCTCAAGTTTGGAGATGAAGTGATGAGGCCAGGTTCTGGGTATTGTTGAGGCCTTTCAGAAAACAGTAGCTTTTCCCGGGGTCTAGTTTGTGAGAAACTCACAGAGCCCAGACTGGAGCCACACTCAGGGTTTATGTTTACTGAATTTCAATTGATTGTCAAGGCTGCTAAAGGGAGGCGCAGCCTATGGTTCTGATTACCCAGTGCAGAAAGCCACTTCTGGGGCTTGTGCCTGAGCTAGGTGACTTTTCCCTGGGTGGAGCTGAATCTGGCAGGTCAATTTAGGTTTTTGTGACCTGCTAAGTGACTCTAGATTTCTTCCAAGCCTGAGTTGGTGCTAGTAGCTCCACTGAGCTTTGTCGGTATCCAAGATGGAGATCTCTGGTACTGGGGGAGGCGGAAGGGTGGCCTTCCCTCCTCTGCTCCCTGAGAAAGAGTGAGGACGTCAGGCTTCTACTCACTCTGGCTTGGTTCCTGGGTCGTCTCTGGTCTGTGAACTGCAGGATGAAGATGTCCGCTCCTTGTCGGTTCTTGCTGGTGTTGATTAGAATCCGCTGCCCCGCTGCATCAGGCTCCTTCGTCCTGGACTCTCTGTGATTCAGGTATGGCGGGTTCGGCCACCACCACCACCGTTGCCATCATGGCAGTGGCGGCTGCTGGCAAGAGCTCAGATCTGTCTCCTTGCCTGGCTTTTCCTTCTCTGGCCTAAGTCTCTGTCCTGTGATAGCACACTTGTGGTGATTCTCTGGCTTAGGCCTGGTCACTGGTACTCTAAAACTGCTTTCTATGCGAGAGCTTATTTAGCCTCCAGCTTCTCCTCTGCCATCTTCCTGGAACTCTTAGCAATCTAATCTTTGATAAGGGAGTTAAAAAATTAAAATGGAAGAAAGACAGCCTCTACAGTAAATGGTGCTGGCAAAATTGGTTTCTCACTTGTGGAAAACTAAGGCTACATCCTTAGATATCACTCTGCACCAGAATCATCTTTAAATGGATCAAAGACCTCGGAGACAAAGCAGACATTCTGAAAACATTACAGGATGCAATAGGAGAAACCCTAGGTCTTGTTGGACAGGCTGAAATTTTCTTAATAGAGACCAGAAACACAACAAATCAAAGAAAGGTTGGACAAATGGGATTGCATGAAATTGCAGAGCTTCTGCACGGCAAACGACATAGGTAGCAAGATCAATAGAAAGCCCACGGATTGGGAGATCTTCACGAGCCATACAATGGACAAGGGTCTCATATCTAAAATACACTTGGAACTAAAATAATTATATCTATTTTAATGTCTGTTCTAAAGTTTACAGCATTTCTATGTGAAGAAATGCCTGTTTGTGAAAAATAGGCTTGGAAAACCTATGATTTTACATTTCAATTCCAAAGTTCTAAAATGTATATAATACAATGAGATAATATATTTTATGTGAATTACATGTCAACCAAAAAAAACTGTTGTTAAAAATACTCCACACAATATCATAATACCTAGAAAGATGTTTTCTATGTTGGCTAAAAATGTGTCAACTACAGTTTTTGAAACAAAGATGTGATTCTGTTTATTTTGAATGTATACAACGATAACTCAATCAACAAGTGTTTGTGATGACTGGATTACCTAGGAATTATGTATCGCTTATAAGTAATTGATATTTTCTGGAAGAAACTTTTATCTAATGTCAGAAGACACAAATCTATGCATCTGCATTTTATGAAAGACATATGTTACTTGCGCTATCCAATTGCTTTTCTCTACTTTGCTAGGAAAAATGTGTTCTCGAGATAAGAACCAATAGTAGTGAAAAGAAACAAAATACACAATCATCTTGATTTATTTGTGAAAATATTAAATCAGATAAAACAATTCCACTTAAGGGACTCCAATGTTCTTGTCTATGAACATGTTCCTAAATGGCAAAATCCATTGACTTTTTGGAATTTTAATTTTTACGAACATATGAAAACTAGAACAAGGAAACAAATATAGTCTTATAGCGAACCAGCCTCAGAAAAATTTTCTTAATTGTTTTTAAATTACAAAAGTATTAATACCATTAAGAAAATGATCCTTTCTATGGAAATCATTTAAAAATGTTTATCACTTATTATAATACAAATACCAAACAAGAGTAATTTTATATAGTTATTACAAATATCATTTTATTACTATCATAAAATTGAATAAAAGTCCCAATGTATTACCTACCTATCATTATTCTTAATTTGTAATCATTATGTAAATATCTTAAACAAACTAGTCATGTCTTTAACATAGACATAAATATTCTATACTTTTTAGGAATGTATTCATTTTTCTAAGAAATGTTCACAGCAGTTAAAAGATGCTTTGCGAAATTAATGTGATATATTATTTGTTGTGGTTGTTGTTTGCAAAGCCTTGGCATTGTCCTTAAGTCTTTTTCTGCCCAAGAAAAGCACTCTACTACTTGAAGCACAGAGCTAATTCTTGTTTTTTAGTGGTTAATTGGAGATAAGAATGTAACAATTAATTTTCTGTCTAGACTAGTTTTGAAAACAATTCTAAGATATCAGCCTCCAGAATAGTTAGAATTGTATGTGTGAGTTACCGGAACTTAGTTTGATGTATTTTGTTAAATTTTAATAATGGTTTAAGATGTTTGTTTCAGTATAATGTACATCATTCTACACATACATTTAGATATATGAAAATATTGTTGATGACAATTCCCTCTAAAAATGTATGACTTTCTACACATAACCTTTATATCTATATCTATATCTATCGATCTATCTATCTCTTTATCTATATATACTTATGAAGACAAACTTCCTCTAACAATTTTATGCTACTTTCAGCCACACTTTTCTCGTTGTTGGCATAGAGAAAAGTCATTGATTTTGGGGGGTTAATTTTATACCCTTCATTGTTGGTGGGAGTGTAAACTTGTTCAACCACTTTGGAAAGTCGTATGGAGGTTCCTCAAAAGACTCCACATAGAGCTCCCCTATGACCCAGCAATCCCACTTTTGGGTATTTATCCAAATGTTTACAAACAAGACCATACTAAAACTACCAGAACAACTATGTTTATTGCAGCATTATTTACTATAGCTAAGATATGGGACCAACCCAGATGCCCTTCAGTAGATGAATGGATCAATAAAATGTGGTATATATACACAATGGAATTCTATGCCTCCATCAGGAAGAAAGACATTGCCCCATTTGTTAGGAAATGGAAAGACTTGGAAAAAATATATATTAAGTGAAATAAGCCAAGCCCAAAGAAACATAGGTCCCATGGTTTCCCTTATTTGAAATATCAAGTATATGTATGAGTCAAGCAGAAAAGGTCAGATAAGGTGATGTTAGGAAAATGAACCCTAAGATATGTATTTAAATGTTTTTTTCTTTCATGCATTTGTTTCTAACACATTTTTTTTTGTCTTTTCCTTTTTGGTACTGGGGATCGAACCCAGGACGTTGCACTTGCTAGGCAAGCGCTTTGCCACTGAACTACTACCCAGCCCTCTAATGCATTTATAAGATTATTTCTTTGTTGCTTTCTATGTCCCTGCCCCACAGTATAACCCCTGCTTTCACTTTATTTGATGTCGGTATAATTAGTGGAGGGGAAGGGGAAAAACAAGTCGTTTGAATAAGGATATAGGTGGACCTGTTGCAACAATGAGAAGTACAAGTTGACATGTCGAAAATGAACTTTACAACTTTGATGGGGGGGGGGAGATTGGGTGGGGGGGTGGGGGGAAGGCTGGGAAGGGATGGGAAGGGGAAAGAAAGGAGGAGGCTACAATGCTTGATAAGAAATGTACTCATTATCTTACCCAAGTAAATGTAACCCCTCTGTACAGTATTTTCACCATAAAAAATAAAAAATAAAAAAAGATAATAAAAATATAATTAAAAGTAAAAAAATTTGTGACAGTACATTTGGTTTAGTATACCAACTCAACTACAGCCTTTTCCTGATGCAACTACAGGTACACCACATGTCCTTGTTTCTGAGAATAAGAAAAAGTTGCCACCGGCGTTGTACACATGTATGATGTACATACTAACGGCCTTGCATTAATGAAGTCTTGAAATTATAAATAATATCTAAATAAGAAGCTCCCTATCTTTATTTTTACATTTGGGGATCACTAAATACCAAAGTTATGTAAAAGGCTAGGGTAAGAATATGGAAATGAAATCTGTCTCCTAATATTATAAAGATAAATTACATCATTTTGAGTTACACTTTCTAAAATAATAACAAAAAGTAAAACAGAAACAGAAACTCAATTTTCTATCCTTCTTATCATTCCAACAGAAATTTGAGAATACAGTAAAGATACAGCAATCCTAGGTTGGTATAGGATGTTACAGGATCACTAGATAGTGCAAAAAAGTTAACAAAAATGCATCTCCTGATACAATGGAAACAAAATCTACACCTGTAGATTGTGATATAGGTAGAAAATAGTTTCTACTCTTCTAAGTCATTTCCTGTTAGGAAATGACACAAGGGTTTGCAGCTTATAACCCAGCAACAAATAATGCTTCTAAATGTAAACAATCATGATACTAAGAGTAACCAAGGCTACTCCCATTGCTATCGCTGATAAATAAGAATGATATTGGGGAATAGTCAATCTTCAGCATTTTCATACCTTTCCTTTTCTCCAACATGACAAGTCCTAGGCAAGATATGTAAAATATTAACAAAGGATTTTTTATATTTTTTATTATGCACACTAAAGCAAATACACTTTCTCTTTGCAAGCCTGACTTTGAAAGAGTCAGACCCTCACAATTATTTTATAGAAAAAAGTTTAGTCCTTTGACTTAGGTATTTTCCTGCCTTTCGACGTTGCTCTCTATTATTTTGGCAACTACATAGAAAAACAAGATAAATCCATTAAGCTTATGTTGGATTGTTCAAGGTCAAGCTGTCTTCAAAGTTTTCTGTTCCCTTCTTCACTGCTAATTAAGGTTTAATTGTTGCTCTTTAAATGATAACAAAACGTGCTATTTTAACATATATTCTTATTGAAACCAGTGAAAACAGGAAGTCTGCGATTGCTTTTTTAATTGTTTTCATATATTTTCCTTGGATATCTTCATTATTGCCTTTATCCCCGTCTTCTAATCAGGAACACAGTGTTACACAAAAAGATCTTCTTATGATATAGGATGTTAGGCAGGAAAAAAATAGATGTATAATTCATATCTTAAGAGACCGAGAAACTCAGAAGACATCTTGCTATTACTGGCATGGTTAATATGACTTGAATGTGTTGGTTCCTCAGCTAAGTGAAATGCAATAAAATGTTACAGTTGTTGCAAACAATGAATATATCTTATACTTTTCTGATCCAATGAGATGAAATCTCTGACAAGGTTGGAGGGCATATCGATTTTATGGTAGAAGGGTTAACGTTAGAAATCCAAGGGAGATTACTAAAACAGCACTGCCTATCACGAATCAGTTCATTATACTTGTGGCATATTAGTCCATAAGCATACAAATATGAATTGAGTGAGAAATGTCTGATTTATACAGTTGATTCAATGACAAAACCAGAAAACGCTTCTCTACATTTATATAAACTAGTATATCTATTGATGACTTTAAAAATTTTAGAATATGTTTTAATGTTTATGTCAAATTATTTATTTCTATTTATTTTTAATTGCTGTCAGTCGTGGGGATGAAATCTGGGCCTGAACACTGTCCCTCAGCTCTTCAGATCAACACTAGTGCTCTACCACTTGGGGCACTGCCAGTTTTCTGGTGGCTCATTAGAGATAAGAGACTCGTGGACTTTCCTGCCTAGGCTGGCTTTGAACCATGATTCTCAGCTCTCAGACTCCTTAGTAACTATGGTTACAAGCATGAAACACTGGCACCTGTCTACCTAATTATTTTTTAATCATTTATGAAATGTGGATTGGTAATCACATTCATTTATATGTTGTGTAATGATCAAGCTATATCACATCGACTACTTTCTGTATGTAACATTTCGTTTTAGTGAGACTTCTAAAAATCTTATCTTTTGGCTGTGATAAAATATCTATTCTTAACTATAATCACTTTGCATCTTGTTGCATACAATTGATATATTTAGTTTTAGTCTTGGAAGTCTTCTAAACTCATGTAAAACATGAGTTGTAACGTGAAAGAAATTTATGGTTCCATTACTTGCCTTAGGAAAACAATTATGCCTTTTGTTTATAATTATATTTCTGTGGAAATGTGTAAAATTCATTTATTTCACTGTTAAACTTGATAAGTTATATTATATCAAGTAGATTCAAACTTATATTTGAAAATTGCACACTTACCTCAAATACACTTCCACCTTCTTCTTCCTCATAATTAAAATAACAGTAAAGTAAAGCTTGATGTTAGCCGTTCATTTGTAGAATCCTAGAAACTCAGAGTCTAAGGCCTGAAGATTTTGGTTCAATGGCAGCATAAATAGACAAAAATGTGAAAACATATCTCCAATTGTCCAGCAAGAAGGAGAAGGTGAAGAAGTGGCTCAAGGAATAGAGTGTCATCAGCCATGAGCAAAACATTCAAGGGAGCCCATTAAACATTGATTTCAAGCCCTAAAAATGACCCATACACATGACAACAACAACAAAAAAGTACTATGAAAATCAGTAATGAAGACAAAATAGTAGAAAAGATCCTGAGAAATGTTTTGTGAACATATGGAAGATAGAAGTCATTTGACAAGATTTTGATTCATGAGAGGGAAAAGTCACTGTCTCATTTGTATAATCTCATTGTTCTTTTTGTGTTGAAACCTGGATTCTGGATAACTTGTGAAAGAGTAGATTGGATTACCTGAAATAGCAGAAATTGCCTGTAACTATGCACCATCTCACTCTGCAAAAATCTAAAATTGTACCTATTAATTTAAATAAAACTTCATGATAGAGACAGTTTGGTTCACATACACAAGGATCCTTATTTTGAGGCTTCAGACCAGTGCTTTTGATTATAACCACTCCTGCTTTACCCCCATCCCCATGTGCATCTAAACCTTACTAAGCTGCACCAACCCAAGTCTTTGAACTACAGCCCCCTGCCTTAATCTCGTTTTTCTCCTGCTTCAACTCATTTCACATGGTATCTCTGTCTTAGATTTAGTTGCTTTCATTCTAATCTCCACCAGAAAACTCTTATATTCATGTCAACCCACTATAAATAACCTAGTTAGAATAGGGAGTAAAGCTTTAGAATTGGCTGAGGCTCCCATTTGTGGATTTGCTCCCTAATAAATCTGTGCTACACTATCTCTTTTTTTTCCATGGTTTTTCAGTCGGACAAATGATTGATTTGGTTTGATGTAATTCCATTTATCCAGACTTATTTTGGAAGTTTTGACCTGTGCCAAGGAGCCCTCTTGTTTCCCCTAACTTTTCCTTTAGTATTCTAAAGGTATCTGGACTTACATTGAGGTCTTTGATCAATTTGTAATCGATACTGGTGCAGGGGGATATATAAGAATCTAACTACAGTTTTCTGTGTACAGCCAATTCTACCAGCACACTTTTGTGAAGAGGCTGTTTTCCTACCATCCTGTGATTCTGGCTTCCTTATCAAAGATTATGTGCCTATAGGAGTGGCTTCCTTTCGGGCCTTCAATTCTGTTGCATTGATGGAATTCTGTGCTTTCATTGGAAAGAATGGCATTACATCATTCCTGAGGAAATGGAAAGACTGGAAATTAGCCAGATCCAATTAAATATATGCTGCATGGTTTTCCTCATTTGTAATAACTAGATATGTCCATAAATCTACAAATTAATCCAATAGATAGTAAAGGACAAATAATTACAATTGGACATGATTAACAACACTCTAAGCATTTACATAGCAAGAACAAGGGAAGCTATTTTTAGGAGAGGATCAAAATGGCTCAATAACTATGTGCATATGACCACATAAAGTGTTGCCTGTTGCAATCAACTCTATGAATCAATCTAACATGAGAAATACATATATAATTTTCATTGATGTCACAAAATTAACTTACTTCCCTGTAATCTCAAAAGCAAAGTTTTAAGTTTAGAAGATAAAATTGAGGAAAGTTTTCATCTCATAAACTAAAATACATAGGGGAAAAGGTGGGAGAGAAAAGATAAGATGAAAAGTAGAGTACTATCTATTGAAGAATTCATAAACAATTTCCAAAAATGTACAAGAGAGCTGGGGTAGTTTTAGTACTAGATTAATATATACAAAGCCATGGGTTCAATCTCCATGAAGGCCTAATAATAAGTTAATAAATAGTAATAATAAAATAATTCCTTGAAATAAATGCTTTCATATAAGTGAGGCCTGAATCCTGACAGTAAACACAATACTCTCAATTCTTGTATCCAATGACATGAAACTACAGGAATGAAGAGGAAATAGTTTCCCTTTTCTATCTTTTCCTTTCCTTTTCTGTTTTCTTCTTTTATTTTTTCCTTTGGCACTACTAGTCCAAGAAGTTGCTAAGGCTCTGACCACATTAGACTTTTTTTTCAGGTGAGGTCCTACTTTTTGGTCAATCCTTCCCTCCCTGGAACAATAATTTCTTACCTATGGCTTCCACAAACGTGAGATAACAGGGAAATTACACCATATCTAGCTCTCTTTGTTTTTGTAGTCTCTCACGAATTTTTTTTTATCAGATCTGGCCCTGGATATCAGTCTTTTAAACCTCTACCTTCTAATTAGCAAGGTACATTTCATCTCAAGCTTGGACCCAGACTATTTTTGAGTGTAAACATTTAAAATTGACTTTTTTTTCCTAGATATCATTAAATTTAATTGAGGTTAGTATGAGTCTTTATCATGGTATAAGAAGAACACAGAGAAATCCCTTGAATATTTTTTCCAATTTATTTAAATATTTCTAGTATAACATCACAAGTAGGACAGTAATATTTCACAAGTAACTTATGAATACTTCAGTTATTTTAATTATTTTGTGCACATATTAAGTCCAATATAGTTTTATCAACTCTATGTGAATATACCATATAATGTTTTATTATTTGAATCTTATTCTCCAAACCTCCAGGTTAAAAATATTTTTAAATGTGAATTGAATTGTGGTTCAACTCTCTATTCAACTATCATAATTAATTTTTTGTACATTTTATTATCTTTAAGTTGTACAAAGGATTTGCCATTCGCTCAAACCGTTTATGCATACAGTGCATCTTGATCAATGTCACCCTTTTCAACACTCACATCCACGCTTCCCAATCAACCCCACTCCTTATATAGCTCAATATTATATTATGTATGGAATTACTTGCCATTTCACAAAGCAGTTTATGTGTACAATGCACCTGGAATTCCGTTACCACTTCAACATCTTCACCCCCATTTCACACTACCCCTTGCTTTGTATATTTCAATTCTGGGAAGTATGCAATGGATTCTTGCCTGTGTTCTATCCTTTTCCACTTCAAATTTTTACCCTTCTCACATTGCCCGCCCCCCCACTTTCCTCTCTTGTGGTACACATTTACTGGTATATATTTTATTAGACTTTGACTTAATATATTAAGGGAATTAGAGTATTTTCACTCTCCATGGACTCTGACACTTCAGATATTTCATTTGTACCTCCTTGGATACCATGCAGTGTGTTAACTTTTATGATTATAGGCATTTTCTATCTACCAGAAATGAGGAAAATCATGCCACCTAAGTTTCTCTGGGTCCAGTTAATTTCACTTGATATGATTATTTCTAAGTTTTTCATTTTCCTTAAGAATGGTGCAATATTATTCTTTTTGATTGATGAATAGAATTTGATTATGTATGTATATATATTTATACAGATACATACATATATACATACATACATATATACATACTTGTAAATAGGGATAAAAAATTATGTAGATATAATTCATACACACACACATACAATTATTGATCCTTTTTTACAATGAGAAGCATCTGGGCAGATTCCATAGTTGGCTTCAGAAAATAATGCAACAATGAACATGATTGTGCTGGCAGCTCCAGTGAGGCCTTCTTTCTGCTCTATTGGATAAACGCCCAAAAGTTGAATTGCTGTATCATAGGGAGGTCTCGATTCAGTTTTGTGAGCCACCTCCATAGTGTTTTCCCAAGTGCATGAAGAAGATTAATTTCCACCAACAGTGTAATACAGTTTCCTTTGGGCCACATCCTTATCAGTATCTGTGATTGTTCATTTTTACAAAAGACATTGTAACAGGGTTGAGATGAATCACAGTGTTGTTTGGATTTGCCTTTCTTTTATGAAGAGAGAGGTATCTATTTGTCATTTAACTTCTTTTTCTAAGAAATTCTCTTTAAGTCTTTATCCAATATATTAATTAGATTGTTGTTTATTTGAGAGCTTATTTTTGTTGGGTTTAAATTTTTTGATCTCTCAATATGGGTTAGTTATGAAAATCCTTGTCTGGTGCTTAGCTAGTAAAAATATTCTTCCATTCTTTTCTATTTCTATATATCTTGCTAACATTTTCCTTTTCCATGAAGAAACTCTTCAGTTTCATGCAATTCTATGGATTCCAAAAGAATGATATCACACCATTATTCATAAGGAAATGGAAAGACTTGGAACAAACTTACATTAAGAGATATGGAGGTCAGTTCCAACGTTTATCGAATTCAGTGGAAGTGAACACACAAAATTCTACATCCTCTGAGACACAACAGCACAGGCAATACTCAGAGGAAAGCTTATAGCTTTGAGTATGTACATCAACAAATTAGAATCAGCACTAATGATGCACCACTAGGTCCTTGAAAAACAGGAATAAGCCAATCCAAAAACCAGTAGACAGAAATAATATAAATTCGATCAAAGAAATAAATTAATCAGAGTCTCAAAAACATACAAAGAATCATAATTGACTTTTATCTACTAGTAGCTCACAAATTCGCCAATAAATGTCAATGTAGCTATTTCCAGTGATAGACTCAACCAGCTCAAACCAGTGAACCAAACAAACTTCTAGCATTCTAAGAAACAATGCTTTAATTGCTTTTCTAAAATAAATTTATTCTGTTCTTATCATTAAGGTGATTTATACAGGGATTGCAATTACATGAGTCAGGTAATGAGTACATTTCCTTTTATGAAATGTCTTCAGTTCCCTCACTTGTTCTGAGTCCCTCCCTCCTGTCCCCACCCATATGTTAAATAGTTCACTTTCATTAATGTTCAATGAACTCCACTGCTGCATTTTTTCACCCTTTTCCCTAAAGCTCTGTGCCCACCTCACATCTTCCTGAAGACATACAATGGATATAACATGCATAAAGTAAGGAGACAGAATCACCACAAAATATAAACAACAATAACAAACACAAAACCAAAAAAGGAATATTCTGTTTCCATATCTCATACTTTGTTTCAGTATGTATATCATTATATATATATATATATATATATATATAATTATATTTTCTCATAAAGTCAATTCTGGGAATAAGGTGATAACTTATAATTTTGCTTTGTATTTAAAAATGCCTTTTATTTTAACTTTAAAGTTGTAAGTAACACAATTAAAGTCCTAGTGAAATTTGAAGGTTCGGATTGAAAATTAAAATTTCAAAATGTCTAATAGTTCCATTTTGGCAACCAAAATAAAAAACAGGTATGTTTTATCCTGAAGTGTGTCATTATTTTATTTGAAGAAAATAAAATAAATGTAATATTAATTCAGTGGAAATAAAAAAGACATCAAATACTTATAGAATGCATCAATTCCATATTTTGAGATTTATTGATAAAATTAATAAAACTTGTTTTAAGTAGATTACTTAAGATATGAAACAAGTGATAATTTTCTTTGCTAGGTGAAGTTGATATAGGAATCAAAACCCAAAGATTCCAGAATTCTGTGTGCTTGATACGTGTCAATTTACACATATGTTTGGCTTATCTCAATGTTATATGAAGATAACTGAGAACAGGAGTAGAATAAAAAAATCACTCAAAATTTTAGCTTTATTTTGTGATTAAATATGTCTTTTTTAATATCTCTTTATTTTATTTGAAAAATCTGATAAGTTTATTTAAGTCACATCAACAATAATGAGAAATAAACAGCCCCTAGCTCCTTAAAAGACGTGGGGAAGCTAATCAAAGAGTAATACAGGAATTGTGAGAGTGGGATGAGACTAGAAAAGATCAATCGAGGCTTTCATGGAATTCATAAACAGACAGCTGAAGGAATTCTGGGAGACCCCAAATGCAATGGTGAATGGAGCCCAACAGAAGGAATTGGAGTCCAAGGAATCCATAACCAATCAAATTTGAGAATAAATACTGACCATCAAATTAAGAAGGTAAAGAAATTCATACAAGATCTAAAACAAAGCTCCAAAAAGAATTTGAAACCATCAAAGCTGACCAATTAGAAGGAAAAGAAATTAAAAACAAAGTAGAAAGTTTTGACACAGGTTAGACCATGCAGAAGATCGAATATTGGGGATTGAAGACAGCCTAGATATTGTAGAGAAAGAACACACAACTATCCAAGACAAATCCAGGAAATATGATAGATCTATTCAACATTTGGAATACACCATCTGAAGGCCTAATCTGAGGATAATGGGTTTAGAGGAGCAGCTGCAGACAGAAATTAATGGTCTAGGAAATTTCTTTAAAAGAATCCTAGCACAGAACTTCCTAAACACACAAAAAGATAGGCCTATTCTGATACAAGAACCCCAAATAGACCCTACCGGAAAATTATATCCCACCATGACATTATAATCCCCACAGGATCAATTCAGACCAAGGAAAATAAGATCCTTAGAACTGTCAAGGAGATAAGATCAAACATTTATAAAAGGAAACAAATTAGAATAACCTCAGATCTGTCAGCAGAGACAATTAAAACAAGAATGGAATGATGTATATCATGCCCTAAAGACAAACAACTATCATCCAAGAATACTGTACCCAGCTATACTCTCCTTCATAACCAGAGGTCAAATAAAAACCTTCCATAGCAAAGAAAATCTTAAACAATATGTCTCCACTAAACCATCCCCACAAAAGATTTCCTCATATAGAAAATCAAAAAGACCACAATAAAGGCCAAGAAACTGCACCCAAACTGAGAATCCAAGAACCATAGGAAGAACCAAGTTGCCGCAACCCCCAAGAAGGTGGATAACATGGCAAGAACTCCCGAATACCTCTCATTCCTAACTTCCAATATTAACGGATTTAACAAAGACTGTCTAGTTGGATTAAAAAGCAAGATCCTTCTATCTGCTGCCTTCAGGAGTCACAGCTTGCCCATAAAACAAACACATTTTGCATGAAAGGAAAAGAAAAACAAAACAAAAAAAAAACATTTCAATACTTATCTAGGGGTTCATTAAGGTGGACCCATTGCAACAATGAGATGTACAAGTCATTATGTCCAAAAACGAACATTACAAATTTGGTGGGGGGTGGGGGGAGGAGCAGGTGGAGGGAGAGGAGGAGTGTGGGAAGGAATAGAAAGGGGAAATACAGAGGAGGCAACAATGCTTGATAAGAAATGTACTCATTATCTTGCCCATGTAATTGTAACTCTTCTGTAAGATATTCTCACAATAAAATTTAAAAAAAAAGAAAACAACAACAACAACAAAAAACATATTTTGAAAGTGAAAGACTGGGACAAAATCTACCCAGCAAATGGCCCACATAAATAGGTGGAAGTTGCAATCCTAATATCAGATAAAATAGACTTCAAATTAAAACTTGTGAGATAATATAAAGAAAAACACTACATTCTAATTAAGGGATCTCTCCTCTAAGAGGATATTACAATTCTAAATATCTATTCGCCAAACAATGGAGCACCCAAATTTTAACCAAGAGACATTACTTTCCCTCAAGTTTCACATAGATCCAAAGCCATTAATAGTCTGGGACACCACTATCCCCACTAGATTGATCAACTCAGCAAAACTCAATAAATAAAAATAAAACAAAAAACAAAAAAGCTCAAAGGTCATTTAAACTATCAGTTAATGTAGGTGCTCTCAACTTTCCTCATCAAATCAGTCACCTGTAATACAGCAAGCTAAATTATATTTAACTTTTGGAAACTAACTTCATCAACTATGAAAAAGTTTCATTTGAAAAGCATTTGAATGCTGATCTGTTAGGATGTTAATGAGATGTACATGTCGTTATGTCGAAAAACGAACTTTGCAACTTTGTTAGGGGGAGGGAGGGGATGCGAAGGGATGGGAAGGAGAAACAAAGGAGGAGGCAACAATACTTGATAGGAAATGTACTCATTATCTGCCCATGTAATTGTAACCTCTCTGTACAGTATTTTTAAAATAAAAAATTTTATAGAAGAAGAAAAAAAACTCAACAGATCTAAACAACTGCATAGATCAACTAGATTTAACAGACAATCTACTGAATATTTCAACTAGCAGCATCAGAATACACGTTTTTCTCAGCAGCACACGAAACATTTTCCAAAGTAGACCACATTTTAGGTCACAAGGCAAAAGTGCAAATTCAGAAACATTGAAGTTATACCATGCATTCTCTCAGAACACAAGGGAATACAATTTGAACTCAACAGAAAAAGCCACCAAAGAAAGTACTGTAACACATGGAGCCTGAACAACACATTTTTTTAAAATTTTATTTTATTTTATTTGTGAAAATACTGTACAGAGGGGTAAAAATTACATGGGCAGGATAATGCATACATTTCTTACGAAGCATTGCAGCCTCCTCCTTTGTTTACCCTTCACATCCCTTCCCAGCCTCCCCCCTGCTCCCCCACCCAATCCTTCCCCCCCCCCCTGCACCGACGCTGTAAAGCTCGTTTTCTACATTACAACTTGTACTTCTCATTGTTGCAACAGGTCCACCTGTATCCTTAAACGACTTGTTTTTCCCCATCTCTTCCACAAGTTATACTGACATCAAATATAGTGAAAGCAGGGGTTATAATGTGGGGGAGGGACATACAAATCAACAAAGAAATAATCTTATAAATGCGTTAGAAACACATGCATGAAAGTAAAAAAACAGGGCTTGGAAGGTGGCTCAGTGGTAGAGCACTTGCCTTGCATGCTCCAGGCCCTGGGTTCGATTCCTCAGAACCACATGAGCAAAAAGAAAAAAGCCGGAAGTGGCGCTGTGGCTCAAGTTGTAGAGTGCTAGCTTTGAGCTGAAGAGCTGAGGGACTGTGCCCAGGCCCAGAGTTCAGGCCCCACGACCGGACCCCCCCCAATAAAAAGAAAAAAGAAAAAAGGAAAGAAAGAAAAAAAAACTTTAAAATACATATCTAAGGTCTCATTTTCCTAACATCACATTATCTGACCTTTTCCTCTTGACTCATACATATATTAGATATTGCAAATAAGGGAAACCATGGGACCTGTGTTTCATTGGGCCTGGCTTACTTCACTTAATGTATTTTTTCCCAAGTTTTTCCATTTCCTAACAAATGGGGCAATGTCATTCTTTCTGATGGAGGCATAGAATTCCATTATGTATATATACCACATTTTCTTGATCCATTCATCTACTGAAGGACATCTGGTTTGGTTCCATATCTTAGCTATGGTAAATAATGCTGCAATAAACATAGTTGTGCTGGTAGCTTTAGTATGGTCTTGTTTGTAAACATTTAGGTAAATGCCCAAAAGTGGGATTGCTGGGTCATAGGGGAGCTCTATGTGAAATCTTTTGAGGAACCTCCATACTGCTTTCCAATGTGGTTAAAAAAGTTTACATGCACACCAACAATGAAATAAGATTCCCTTCTGTCCACATCCCCTCCAGCATCTGTTGTTGTTAGAGTTCTTGATTTTTGTCATTCTAACTGGAGTGAGGTGGTATCTCAATGTTGTTTTGATTTGCATTTCTTTTATGGCTAGGGAGATTGCGCATTTCTTCATGTGTCTATTGGCCATCCTTCTTTCTTCTTCAGAGAAGTTTCTCTTTAAGTCTATAGCCCATTTATTTATTGGGCAGTTGTTTCTATGAGGATTTGTTGTTGGGATATTTAATTTTTTGTGTTCCAAGTATATTTTAGATATGAGACCCTTATCCGTTGTATGGCTAGTGACAATCTTCTCCCAATCCGTGGGCTTTCTATTGATCTTGTCAGCTATGTCCTCTGCCATCTGAACAACACATTGTTGAATCACCAGTGGGTTGTGGAAGAGATTAGTAAAGAAATTCAAAAGTCCATGATATTCAACAAAAATGAACATACAAATTACCAGCTTCTCTGGGACCCAGCAAAGGCAGTCAATAAATAAGGAGATATGAAACCAACAATTCAAGGAGACATTTGATTTTCCTTGAAATAGATTAGCAAGATAAACCCCAATACAGTAGATGGAAAAATACCATTAAAATTAAATCAGAATTAAATGAATTAAAATCCAAAAAAAAAAACCCTAGAGTCAACAAAGCGTTGGTTTTTCGAAAAACTTACCAAAATTGACAGATCCTGAGCAAATCTTACCAGAAAAAAACAAGAGAACACAACCAAATAAACAAACTCAGAGATCAGAATGGAAACGGTACCACAGAAACAAACAAGATTCAGAGCATTATAAGGGAATACTTCTCAAACCTCTTGCTAATAAGTTTGAGAATCTTGCAGAAATGGAACTTCTCCTAGCAATATCGACACGCCAAAACTAGACTAAGATGAGTTAAACCATCTTAACAGGCCCATATCAAACATTGAAATAGAAACAGCAATAAGAGAACTCCCATCTAAGAAAAGCCCAAGACAAGATGATTTTACAACGGAATTATAAAAGGCCTTCAAAGCAAAGCACATACCAATACTCCTCCAAATCTTCAAAGAAATTTTAAAAGAAAGTTCAAGACCGAACTCATTTTATGAAGCCATCATAAACGTAATCCCATAACCAGGCAGGGACTCATGAAACAAAGAGACTCATTTCTTTGATGAACATTGATGCAAAACTTTTCAACAAAATTTTGGCCAATCAACTTCAACAATTACTCGAAAAAATTATAGACCACAATCAAATAGGACTCATTTCAGGGATGCAGAGCTGGTTCAATATACACAAATCAATTAATATAATTCATCATATCAAAAAGAACAAGGATAAGAACAACATGGTTATCTCAACAGATGCAGAAAAAAACATTTGACAAGATCCAACATTCCTTCATGATGAAAGCTCTGGAAAAACTAGGAATCCAGGGAACATTCTTCAATGCAATAAAGGCTGTATATGACAAACCTACAGCCAGCATTATACTAAATGGTGAAAAACTAAAGCCATTTTCTCTTAACTAAGAAATGAGACAAGGATGTCCACTCTCTGCACTTCTCTTCAATTCAGTATTAGAATGCCTAGCTACAGCAATAAGACAAGATGCAAACCTAAAAGGTACAGGAATAGGGAAAGATGACGTAAAACTCTCCCTCTTGCAGATGATATGATCTTGTATTTAAAGAAGCCCATGGATTCCACTCTCAAATTATTCATGCTGATTCAAAACTTTGGCAAAATAACAGGGTATAAAATTAACCCTGAGAAATCAATGGCTTTTCTGTAAACCAACAATCATAAAAGTGTGGCTGAAATCAGGAAAGGAACTCCATAATAGCCCCACAAAAAATGAAATACCTAGGAATTAACCAAAGAAATGAAGGATCTCTATCATGAAAACCATAAAAACCTGAAAAAGGAAATCAAAACAGAACTTAGAAAGTGGCAAAAACTCCCATGCTCCTGGATCAACAAGATCAAGATCATGAAAATGGCAATACTTCCCAAGGCTAGCTACAAATTCAATGTGATATCCATCAAAATTCCAACCTCATTCGTCAAGGAAATAGAAGAGGCAATCCAAAAATTCATATGGAACAATAAAAGAACCTGAATATCAAAATGATCCTTAACAGAAAGAGCAGTGCTGGAGGAATATCAATACCAAATTTCAAACAATATTACAAAGCTATAGTAATTAAAACAGCTTGGTACTGGCACAAGAACAGGCCTCAGGACCAATGGAATGAAAGTGAAAACACAGAAATGAACCCACAGACCTATAGCCATCTAATCTTTGATAAGGGAGTTAAAAAAAATAGAATGGAAGACAGGCTCTTCAGTAAATGGTGCTGGCAAAATTGGTTAATCACTTGTAGAAAACTAAAGCTCGATCCTTATATATCACCCTGCACCAGAATCAACTCGAAATGGACCAAAGACCTAGTAATCAAAGCAGACACCCTAAAAACATTACAGGACAGAATTGCACATACCATAGGTCTCCTTGGCAGAGGCTGAAATTTTCTTAATAGAGACCCAGAAACACAACAAATAAAGAAAGGTAGCACAAATGGATTGCAAGAAATTGCAGACCTGCATGGCAAAGGACATAGCTAGCAAGATCAATAGAAAGCCCACGGATTGGGAGAAGATCTTCACTAGCCATACAACAGACAAGTATCTCATATCTAAAATATACCTGGAACTCAAAAAATTAACCCCTCAACAACAAATCCTCAAGGAAACAATGGCCCAATAAATAAGTGGACTAAAGACTTAAAGAGAAAGTTCTCTAAAGAGGAAAGGATGGCCAATAGACACATGAAGAAATGCTCATCCTCGCTAGCCATAAAAGAAATGCAAATCAAAACAACATTGAGATACCACCTCCCCCTAGTTAGAATGGGTATAATCAACAACTCTAATATCAATAGATGCTGGAGGCAATGTGGCCACAAAGGAACCGTATTGCATTGTTGATTGGAGTGTAAACATATTCAACCACTTTGGAAAGTAGTATGAGGTTCCTCAAAAGACTCTATGTACACTTCCCCTATGACCCAGCAATCCCACTTTTTGACATTTACCCAAATGATCGAAAATAAGACCATACTAAAGCTACCAGCACAACTATGTTTATTGCAGTATTATTTACCATAGATAAGATATGGAACCAACCCAGATGCCCCTCAGTCTATGAATGGATCAAAAAAAAATGTGGTATATATACACAATGGAATTCTATGCCTCCATCAGAAAGAATGACATTGCAGCATTTGTTAGGAAATGGAGAGACTTGGAAAAATTATATTAAGTGAAGTAAGCCAGGCCCATGGTTTCCCTTATTTGCAATTGCTAGTATATGTCTGATTCAAGTAGAAAGGGTCAGACAACTTGATATTAGGTGAAATGAAACCCAAGATGAGGACTCAAATGGTTTTTCTTCCTTGCTTTTTTTTTCTAGCATACTTACATTATGATTTCTTTGTCGCTTTTTATGTCCCTTCCCCATGGTATAAGCACTCTTTTGATGTTGCTACAATTTGGGGAGGGGAAGGGAAAAATAAATTGTTCAAATTGAGAAACTTGTGGACCCATTGCAACAATGAGATATATAAGAGCTTATATCAAAAACGAACTTTACAACTTTGGGACCGAGGGGGGGCCAGGAGGTGGGAGTGGGGGAGAGATGGGAAGGAATGATTAGAGGAAAAAAAAGGCGGAGGCATAATACTTGATAAGAAATGTACTCATTACACTGCTCATGTAATTGAAACCCCTCTGTACACATTTTCACAATTAAAAAATCATTAAATAATAAAAATCCATGTCAGATTTTTTTTTGTCGGTTGTGGGGTTGAATCTCTGGGCCTGCACACTGTCCCTCAGCTATTTAGCTCAAGGCTACCACTCTACCACTTGAGCCACAGTGTGGTTTCTAGTTTTCAGTTGGTTTATTGTAGATAAGAATCTCACAGACTTTTCTGCCCAGGCTGGCTTTGAACCACTATCCCCAGATCTCAGTCTTCTGAATAGCTAGGATTATAGACATGAGCCACTAAAGCACAGATCCAAGTCCATTAAAGAAAACATACTTATTGAAATTTCTGGCTTTTTCCAATAAGCAATCTTACTTTTTCAGCATTAGTTTATAACTATGAGTTATTTTTAGATGAAACTGTGAGTTTTTTAAATAGAATCAAATATAATTTTACTGTTATTTATTATCTCACAAAAATCCACTGTAATTGATTTCCCCAAAGTCCATTATTACAGACTATATTAATCACTACTATTATTACACTCTATATTACATATAGCGTGAAGTGAAAATAGTTTGGACTATTTCATATAAATTGGTAGATGCTATTTTAGCATTATAAATTCCTATCTGTGATTTTAAATCAAGGAAAGAAGATTTTAGATTTAACATGAAATTTGAAAGTGTAGTGTGTCCCAATTAAACCAAAATTCTGAGTTCATAGAGAAAAAAATTATTTTCTTTCCAATAAAGTCTTTGAAGTAATACTATTGGAAATAGTGAGGCAAAAGGAGGAAGAATTCAAATCATGTCAAACAATGTCCCTGTTATTCTGTTATCCCCTCCACGAAGAAGACCTGCCCATTCCTAGTTGTAACAAAATTTCGAGTGTCTATCTTAGAATTCTATTTGGAAATTTCTAAATCACTGAGTCTTTTTGTACTTTGTGTTATATGAAATAAAATATAGACACAAAAATTTCAAATAAAATGCACACATATGTTGAAGTCATCACAGCTGGAAAAACAACCAACAAAGTAGAAAGAAAGGGAAAAAATGAAAAGAATTACAAAATAGGACCAAAAGTTCCAAGGAGATTATTTTAAAAGCACACACACACATATACAGCTAAAATAAAAATTATGAGAGGAAAAAAAGGTTAATAGAAAACAATTGTTTAAATATAAAAATTTAAAAAAGCTTATAAAAAGAGTTATTTGAATTTTGGCTTTTTTTGGTGGGGGGATGGAAAGATTATGTATCTCCCCTGTATCCATAACCAGTCTCGTGGTGGAGTCTCTGTTCTGCTTTTGGTGTTTGGTTTTCCTGTGGATTGATTGGTTTCTTAAGTGAATTTGTTTGAGCAGGCAGAAAAATGCTCTACATTACCCACAATTTTGAGATCCTCCTCCCAGGCTAGTTCAGTGGGAGGGATATCTACTTAGAGTCACAAAAGAGGGAGATGGCTCTTTCCTCTAGTTTGCAGATGCTGTGATGAGGCTAGGTTCTGGGTAGGGTTGAGGCCTTTCACCTTACAGTGGCTTATCCCTGAGGGGCTAGCTCCTGAGACTCTCACAGAGCGCAGTCTGGAGCCATTCTTAGGATTTATGTTTACTGAGTTTCAACAGTTTGTCCAGGCTGCTGTAGGGAGTGTTAGCCTCTGGCTCTTCCAAGTGTAGAAAGTCACTCCTCTGTGGGCAGAGCTATTTCTGCCTGGGCAGGGTGACTTTCCCCTGGGTGGAGCTGAGCCTGCCAGGTCAGGTCAGGTTCTTATGACCTGCTAAATGACTCTTGAGGCCTTAGTTGGAGCTAGTTTGCTCAGCCAGGCCTTTGTCAGTATCAAAGATGGCGATCTCCGGTGTTGGGGGTGAGGGGTGGCCTTTCCTCCTCTGCTCCCTGAGAAGGACAGAGGATGTCAGGGTTCTATCATGCCAGAGTCTTGGTTCCTGGGCCGTCTCTGGTCTGTGATCTGCAGGATGAAGATATCTACTCCTTGTCTGTTCTTGCTGGTGTAGTGTAGAATCGCTCGCCCGCCACATCTGCTGCCTTTGTACTGGATTCTCTTCATAGGTTTGGAAGCTTTGGCCCCCTCTGCTGCCAATGCTGCCACTGCTGCTGCAGCTGTGGCTACTGGCAAGTGCTCAGATCTGTCTCCTTGCCTGGATTTTCCCTCTTTTGCCAAATTTCCTGTACTGTGATGGCACACTTGGTGTGATTCTTTAGCTTAGGACTGTTCACTGGAACACTAAAACTGCTTTCTATGGGAGAGCTTGTTTAGCCTCCAGCTTCTCCTCCACCCTCTTCCTCTGAAACTTCACTCACTCTTTTAATGTGAAGTGTGGCTCCTATTTTCTATAAGGTGAATCAAGCAGAGGAATCCATTTAAGATGTGAAAGAGCCTGTGAAAGAGTCTTTGACGTTGAAAATTGTCCTGGGTATGAATTTTTGGACAAATATCCCCATTCAAAGATGAATGATTTTTTTTATTGAGCTGGTAATGGGGTTTGAACTCCTGGCCTCGAGCTCTGGGCTTTAATTCTCAATGTTTGGACTATATCACCTATACACCTTCACTTCTTCCTTTTACCAAAAGTGAAAGAAAGAATCCCTTAGATTTATTTATTTGGAATAGCTTCAAATATCAATTGTCAAATTTGAAGCTACCCAGTAGCTAGGTGTAAGCCACTGGTTCTATTGTAGAACTAACTTCTCAAGAGTAAATAATCACAAAAAAAGAGAAAAAAATTCAATTATTTATGTGTTGTCTGATAAGCCATATTACTTGCTACTAGAAGAGAAAAGAGAGCAAGTAAAGATGAATATGGAGGAGTGAGACACAAAGAAAGAAGGTAGGGGAGGGTAAGTGAGGAAAGGGAAAAGGAGGAGACGAGAGGAGTGGAGAGATGAGTAGAATTGTGTATTCCTCACTAAGGTACTGTTGGACAATCAGTGCCTTTGCATGTATGTAGCCAAAGATTTATATTTATGATAGTAGTAAGTTGAGATATAAAATACCAGTTTATAGGTAATATCCTGTTAGTGTGCTTCCTCCTGTACCAAGGGCACCACAGTTAGCTTTTTACAGATAAGGCAAGGGTAAGCAGTTTTAGTGATTCTGAGAAACAATAATTGACATGCCAGGAATGCTCCTTTGTATGGTGAAGTCAAGCATCACTCTTGTGCCCTGCTCCAGTCTTCCTCTCAACAAGAATAGCAGAAAAAGAAGAGGAAGGAGATATCTGAGTAATGATCACCTCTCTGTTTTTTCTTCCTTTGGCCTCTCAAATAATAAAGCCCAAGTAGACTTAAAATGAAGTAGTGGGGAAAGTGGGGAGAGGGAAGATCAGTCTAGCTTAATGTGAAAGTTGTAAAATAATTGGGACAGCGTTTCAAATACTGAAATAAAACCATTGTAATTATTAATAAAAACTAACTCAATTTATTTGAAAATGTAAAAGACTACAGGACTCACTACATAGTGGAATCTGTATAATCAAACTTACTCAATCGTCTATCATCAGAAATTGAAGACAGTTCCTAAACTTTCAATACTAGGTTAATTACCCTCGATATTCACTTAAACTGTGTGAATATGATGCAGAAAACATGACTTTAAATTTAGATTGCTGAAGTGATAAGCAATGGAAATTCATGATGTATAGCACAATGCAAAGAGCATGGAAATTATTTTCCTTCCATCTTCAGTGCGTAGGGAAGAATAAAAGCTCCAATTCTGAATTT
The DNA here is from genome assembly GCF_019054845.1 of Dipodomys spectabilis. NCBI lineage: Eukaryota > Metazoa > Chordata > Mammalia > Rodentia > Heteromyidae > Dipodomys > Dipodomys spectabilis. The sequence continues at coordinate 2,770,560 of NW_024870964.1, forward strand.
AGGACTGAAGGTGAATAGTAAAGGAGACCTATTTCAGCCATTCAGAGATTAGTAATGTGGAAAAAATTCCTCATTTATGTAGGCCAAACATGGAAGTGAGGATGTGGCAATCCCAAAGCCAAATCCCAAAGTCAGAGATATTTAACAAAATACCATGAAGTTCAAACAAGACTTAAAAGGGAAAGTTGGGCTTAAGGGGAGTAGGGCATAAGAATGGAGAGGGAAATGGTGGACTAATACAATCATACACATGTGAGAATATAAGTAGGAAACTTGAAGGAATAGATGGGGTTGGCGTAAGGGAAGGAAGAAAAATAGAAAGTTTGACAATGATCCAGATGTATTGAAACGCACATATACTCTATTCAACACTGACATGATGAAGCGAAACTCCTTTGCACAACTAGCTAAAAATTAATTTTTTAAGTTTTAATATTAAGAGACCAGAAGCATAAATCTTTAGAAATAAATAAAAGGATAGCTTTGGCATATTACTGAGGCTTGTGCTCCTTTCAATATGCAAAATTTAATGTGTCAAGCCTGTTGCAAATGTAAATCTTATTTTGCCAATCCTTTTTGCAAATTGCTTAAAATATAGAGAACCAAATGCCACTATCCCTTCACTTTCAATAAAAATATCTTATACACCTTTAGGTTTCTCAGGTGTTTATAAATATTTTAATGTAATGCATTGGAACTAATTTTATTCTACATTTAAGTTTAAATTTTGAATCACTTAATTCTTTTAAAATCCTCTCACTCAGGCACAGGTCTGGATAGATAAGTGATGTGGGCAGAATCAGAATTATTCAGAAGGCTATAAAAGAATGTTTACCTAATTTTCTCTCTGCAGGATCATAGAATACAGACTGTCCTTATTAGGAAAATGGAAAAGGTATAGGACAGACTCAATAATCAATGGGAGATGATTGTTTATTAAGGAACAGCGAGAGGCATAGCCATTCCAAAGGGTTTGAAGGTTGTGTGAGGGAGCTGGGACAGGATTTGTGTTTTTATAGGAGGTCTGAGCAAGGAGAGGTTATTGAAAAACCCCTAGGTCAAAAAGGTGGGGGCTTTTCAGTTGGGCCCACAATGGAATATTTATAGCTAGGCCTATGTGGATTGCCCTGCCTTCACTTCAAAGGAATTCACACATACCTGGAATTTTGCCTGGAATCTGTATTGGCCTAGGACAATAGGATGGGGTCAATCCCTCATATTCCATCTTTAGATACGTAAAATGATAGGGCCAAGAGGGGAGAGGCTATTCTTCATATAGGATCTTTGGAAACATAAAAAGAATTGGGCTGAGAGTGAAGTATCATTAAGTTATGAGAACAAAGCAGATTCCAATGGTTTTAAACCCTGGAGTATAAAAGGTGGAGGTCATTGTGGTCATTTCTGGCAAAGTTGTGCTGGCATGGGTATGTTGAGGAGTCATTGGGGCCGGGGCCTTCAGGTCCAGGTCTGTGCTGGGTCTAAGCCAAAGCCTCTGGTTGCCTGCAGTAATAGGATGGCCTTGACTTGGTCCCAGGTCTAAGTAAGGGCTGTTATCCTGTTAGAGAGAAAGTTGAAAATGCTGAGATCAGCCAAAAGGCTGACATGGTGGCAGGACTAGATACGAGTGACACAGGAAAACACACCCTGGACACAAGCCAGAAAAATTCCATTTGGATCATGAGTCGAAAACCAGTCAGAAGCCAGACCTGGATTGGAGTAGATAAGGGCCTGGTGAGAGAGCTTGATCATTTCCTATAAATAGCAGGTAACAAAGGCAAGAATATAAATTCCTGTCCAGTTAGAAGTTACACAGATATGGACATTAGATGGACAAGCTTCTCAACTTGTTTCTATTGACCACCTGGCTCTGGTTAATTCTGAAAGGGCAGGCACAAAGTGGCTGATGTGACATCATCTCCTCTTTTTTCCACTTTGTCCGGTGGTCTAGGTGCTTGTGGGTGGGATATGGGCTTTGAACTCAAAGCCAGAGCATTTTCCCTGAGCACTTCTGCTCGAGGCTAGTGTCCTACAACTTTGAGTCGGAGGGCTATATTTAGTATTTTGATGGTTAATTTTTTTTTTAATTTAATTTTATTTTATTTGAGAACATACTGTACAGAGGGGTTACAATTACATGGGCAGGATAATGCATACATTTCTTAAGAAGCATTGCAGCCTCCTCCTTTGTTTACCCTTCACCTCCCTTCCCAGACTCCCCCCTCCCTCCCACCCAATCATACCCCCCCCCCGACATTGTAAAGCTGGTTTTGACATGACATTTTGTACTTCTCATTGTTGCAACAGGTCCACCCGAATCCTTAAACGACTTGTTTGTCCCCATCTCCTCCACATGTTACACTGACATCAAATATAGTGAAAGCGGGGGTTACACTGTGGGGGAGGGACATACAAAGCAACAAAGAGATAATATTATAAATGCGTTAGAAATACATGCATGAAAGAAACAAAAACATTAAAATACATATTTGAGGTTTCGTTTTCCTAACATCACATTATTTGACTTTTTCCGCTTGACTCATACCTATACTAGATATTGCAAATAAGGGAAACCATGGGACCTATGTTTCTTTGGGCCTGGCTTACTTCACTTAATATAATTTTTTCCAAGCCTTTCCATTTCCTAACAAATGGGGAAATGTCATTCTTTCTGATGGAGGCATAGAATTCCATTGTGTATATATACCACATCTTCTTGATCCATTCATCTACTGAGGGGCATCTGGGTTGGTTGCATGTCTTAGCTATGGTAAATAATGCTGCAATAAACATAGTTGTGCTGGTAGCTTTAGTGTGGCCTTGTTTGTGATCATTTGGGTAAATGCCCAAAAGTGGAATTGCTGGGTCATTGGGGAGCTCTATGTGGAGTCTTTTGAGGAACCTCCATACTGCTTTCCAAAGTGGTTGAACAAGTTTACATTCCCACCAACAATGAAGTAAGGTTCCTTTCTGTCCACATCCCCTCCAGCATCTGTTGTTGTTAGAGTTCTTGATTTTTGCTGTTCTAACTGGAGTGAGGTGATATCTCAATGTTGTTTTGATTTGCATTTCTTTTATGGCTAGGGATGTTGAACATTTCTTCATGTGTTTATTGGCCATCCTTCTTTCTTCTTCAGAGAAGCTTCTCTTTAAGTCTTTCGCCCACTTACTTATTGGGCAGTTGTTTCTTTGAGGATTTGTTGTTGGGTGGTTTAATTTTTTGAGTTCCAAGTATATTTTAGATATGAGACCCTTGTCCGTTGTATGGCTAGTAAAGATCTTCTCCCAGTCCGTGGGCTTTCTATTGATCTTGCTAGCTATGTCATTTGCCCTGCAGAAGCTCTGCAACCTTATACAATCCCATTTGTCCAGCCTTTCTTTGATTTGTTGTGTTTCCGGGTCTCTATTCAGAAAATTTCGGCCTGAGCCAAGGAGACCCAGGGTTTCTCCTATTCCATCCTGTAATGTTTTCAGAGTGTCTGCTTTGAGTTCAAGGTCTTTGATCCATTTGGAGTTGATTCTGGTGCAGGGTGATATATAAGGATCTAGCTTTAGTTTTCTACATGTAGTTAACCAGTTTTGCCAGCACCATTTACTGAAGAGGCTGTCTGTCTTCCATTCTATTGTTTTAGCTCCCTTATCGAAGATTAGAGGCTATAGGTCTGTAGGTTCATTTCTGGGTTTTCAATTCTATTCCATTGGTCCTGAGGTCTGTTCTTATGCCAATACCAAGCTGTTTTGATTACTATGGCTTTATAGTAGAGTTTGAAATTTGGTACTGATATTCCTCCAGCAGTGTTCTTTCCGTTGAGGAGCGTTTTTGCTATTCGGGGTCTTTTATTGTTCCATATGAATTTTTGGATTGCCTCTTCTATTTCCTTGAAGAATGAGGTTGGAATTTGGATAGGTATTGCGTTGAATTTGTAGATAGCCTTGGGAAGTATTGCCATTTTCACGATGTTAATCTTTCCAATCCAGGAGCATGGGAGGTTTTGCCATTTTTTAAGTTCTGTGTTGATTTCCTTTTTCAAGATTTTAAAGTTTTCATCATAGAGGTCCTTCACTTCTTTAGTTAAGTTAATTCCTAGGTATTTTATTTTTTGTGGGGCTATTACAAATGGAGTTGCTTTCCTAATTTCAGCCACACTTTTCTCATTGTTGGCATACAGAAAAGCCATTGATTTTGGGGGGTTAATTTTATAACCTGCTACTTTGCCAAAGTTTTGAATCAGCTTGAGTAATTTGGGAGTGGAGTCTATGGGATTCTTTAAATACAAGATCATGTCATCTGCAAAGAGGGAGAGTTTTATTTCTTCTTTCCCTATTTGGATCCCCTTTATGTCTGCATCTTGTCTTATTGCTGTAGCTAGGCATTCTAATACTAGATTGAAGAGAAGTGGAGAGAGTGGGCATCCTTGTCTTGTTCCTGAGTTAAGAGGAAATGGCTTTAGTTTTTCACCATTGAGTATAATGCTGGCTGTAGGTTTGTCATATACAGCCTTTATTGTATTGAGGAATGTTCCATGGATTCCTAATTTTTTCAAAACCTTCATCATAAAGGGGTGTTGGATCTTGTCGAATGCTTTTTCTGCGTCTATTGAGATAACCATGTGGTTCTTATTCTTGCTCCTGTTGATGTGATGAATAATATTAATTGATTTGCGTATATTGAACCAGCTTTGCATCCCTGAAATGAATCCTGTTTGATCGTGGTGTATGATTTTTTGGATGAATTGTTGAAGTTGGTTGGCCAAAATTTTGTTGAGAAGTTTTGCATCAATGTTCATCAAAGAAATGGGTCTATAGTTCTCTTTCTTTGATGAGTCCCTGCCTGGTTTTGGGATGAGGGTTATGATGGCTTCATAGAATGTGTTCGGTAGTGAGCTTTCTCTTTCAATTTCATTGAAGAGTTGGAGGAGAATTGGTGTGAGCTCTGCTTTGAAGGCCTTGTAAAATTCCGCTGTAAAACCATCTGGTCCTGGACTTTTCTTAGCTGGGAGGTCTCTTATTGCTGTTTCTATTTCAATGCTTGATATGGGCCTGTTAAGATAGTTTAACTCATCTTGGTTTAGTTTTGGCATGTCAATATTTGCTAAGAAGAGGTTTGATGGTTAATTTTTGAGCCAGCTTCAAGACTGCTCTTTGCTGGTTAGCTGGGAGATAGAGTATCTGAGGGATTTTTCTGACGGGCTGGTTTGAACTGCAATCTTTGCCACAAAACCCTTTAATATTTCCAATTAAAGCAACAAGGAGATCAATGGGAACAAGCATAGCTTACATGCACCCTGTCAAGAATTGATCAACAAATACTTGCCAGAACACTGCAATGACACAACTCAATAGATGGGATGAGAGTTTCAGCATAGCTTGGATGCCTGTGAAACCTGAAAACCAAAGTTTACAAGAGGCTTTCCTGGCCTAGATATGTTTCAATAGCAAAACAACATAGCTGGCTTTTTCAGGTTAGGCTGTGTAAGGTTTACAGATAGTGTTCCACAAGAGTCTTAAATTTGTAAATGTAAAGCAGTCTTATACCAAAAATCAGCTGTGTGTGATGGAGTCAGACAGGAGTCCAGTTTCCATAGTGGAGGCAGGATGGTCTAGGCAGGATCTGGTCTAGACTGCATCCCTCAGATGAATTCTCAAATCTCCTGGGTAGTTGCTTACATATTTATATACAGACCGTTTAAAGACACATGACTTTAGATGGACATAGAGAATGACATGCTAGATTTAATGTAAATCAAAGCCAACAATTATATACCAACTTTATTCATAAGGTATCTTTTAAGGCATACTCATACCATGTGCTACATACTTGAAATTTCTGAGGACAGAAAGATGTGAAAATTTTTTTTAACACAATTCTTACCTGTAGCAAATAGTTTAAAGTGCCTACTCTCTTTCTTTCAATGTAGTAACATACATTTCATATTCTTTCTGTCTCTTCAAACAAGCCTGAAATCACTATTTCACAGTAACACAAAGAGCAAAACAAAAATAATCTGATACAACAATCACAATCTTAAATTACCTGAAAAAATCAACAATATATGAAATAAATCTGAGGAAGAGGAAAAACAATGGCATAATAACAAAAAACTACCCTAGTTCTCTCTAGTGAAACAGAGATTTAGGGTCCTACCAGGTACTCCACTTATAGAGGATCACATCAAGTCAGCTATAATTATATATAGATACACAATTCAAAAGAAGATTTTATATTGTCTTCACAAGAAGACAGAAATCTATGAAAAATTGACCAGGCAGGCAGGTGATTGCTGTGACTGTGTTGGCTAATATATTGAAAAGCACAGCTGCAGTGTGGAAATAAAAATGCCACATGGGAAAAAAGTAGGAACAGTGACAGCCCATCCAAACACAGACACAATTCACCATAGCACTGACAGAACTGTCACTGGAACCACAAGTATTAACATCAGAACGTCTCACCACACTGATTTCTATTCCTACACTTAATGGTCTAGACAAAAACCTAATTCCAGAAAAACAAATCACAACACAATATCAAATCAACACCTTGCAAATCAACCAAGAACATAGAGAATCACCTATTAATATCGTAGATCCCTTAAAATAAATCCTCCAAATGGATGAGAACGATTCAGAAAAATACAAGAAAAGTGATGTCAAAGTAGTATAATTCACAGTAAATAACCAGGCACTAGAATACCCAATCAAGAATATAGAAGATAGTTTTCAAAATACATTACAAATACTGCTAAACAATGTGATTAATGAAAAGATACAAAACCTCTACAAGGAAATTTGTGAACAAGATGAGACCAACCAAAGATTAGTAAAATAATTCATGGAGACTACAAACAAAATGTTTAATAAATTCTGGAAGTCAAGGGAGTCCAAGGAAAAAATGGATGCCTACTTAAAAGATATAAGAGCATGGCTAGGAAGGTGGCTCAGTGGTAGAGCGCTTGCCTAGCATACATGAGGCCCTGGGTTCGATTCCTCAGCACCACAGAAGCAAAAAAGAAAAAAGCCAGAAGTGGCGCTGAGGCTCAAGTGGTAGAGTACTAGCCTTGAGCTGAAGAGCTGAGGGACAGTGCCCAGGCCCAGAGCTCAGGCCCCATGACCGGACCCCCCCAAAAAAAAGATATAAGAGAAGACACATATGAAAAATCAACCCTCTCAACCCCCTCCACTCAAAGAAAAGATGTAAAGAAAGTCCATACAAGACCTAAAACAAAGCTTTAATAAAGAGATAGAAGCTCTGAAAAATGACCAATTAGAAGACAGGGAAATCAAAAACAAAGTAGAAATTATCCACAGCAAATAGATGACATAGAAGATAAACTCCAGAGTCAAAGACAGAATAGGTCTAATAGGAAACAGGAAATAATCACTTAGAACAAATCCAAGAAATAAGAAGTGATCTTGCCAGAACTTGAAGACTCAGAAAATCAAATTTGGGGGAGACAGGTTCAAGAAGGAGAAGAGCAGGAAACTAAATGCATGGGAAACATATTACAGAATTCTAGCAGAGATCAGGCCAAACATCCAAAGAAGCTCATTCAGAGAAGAGAAGCTTTTAGAACACCAAACAGAGAATTCCAGAACAGAACAGCCCACCACCACATCATAATCCATTAGATCATTAAAGATCAAGAAAAGCATTTTTAAACCTGCCATAGTGAAAAGATTGATTATTTATAAAGGATATACAGTCATAATAAATATAGATTTCTTAGCTGATATGGTAAAAACAGAGCTTGGCATGATACATGTCAAACATAAAGGCAAACAACTACCAAACGTGAACTTGCTATCAAGCAAAAATCTCCTTTACGTTTAAAAGATATATAAAAATATTTCATGACGAAGAAAATTTGAAAAAAATGTATCTTCACCAAATCAGCAGTATAGAAGTTAATTAAATATATCTTACATAGAGAAGATCAAGAACAGTAACTGGTTATATACAATGCTCCCTACCAAAGAATAAGGTAAATATATTGAGAGTAGATGAGGCATAGCTGTTAAGAGCAGGTGTATAACATAGCAGGACTTATCAGATATTTCACAGTCTTACCTCTCAATATCACTGGACTTAAATTTCCAAATAGAAGACATAGATTAGATAGCAGCATTAAAAAGCAAGACACATCCATCTACTTCCTACAAGAGACACATTTTATTAACAAAAACAAACCCATACTCAAACTGAAAGATTGGAAGTAAAATTTTCAAGCAAATGGACACAATAAACAGAACACAGAAGAATTGCTAACATAAGATAAAATAAAATTCAAATTGAAATTAGTAGGAATAGACATTACATATTAATAAATGCAACTCCATTAGCCCTGAATCATGGAGCACCCCACTTCATCAACCAAATACTACTTAACCTGAAAACAAATCTCAACACATCATTGTCATCCATAGATGGCCTATCCAGGAAAAACTCAACCAACAAACTGAAGATCTAAAGAATTACATTGACAACCTAGCCCTAACAGACATCTACAGAATATATATCAGAATATACTTTTTTGACAGCAGTTCATGGAAGATTCTCCAAAATAGAACATATCTTATTTCACACATAAATTCTGTCCAAATTGAAAGAAAAATTATTTGAATTCTCATATCTTGTCAAACCACAACGGAATAAACTTAGAATTACATAACTTAAGCAAAAAAATTCTCAAACCCATGAAGACAACCACACGTTGCTGAATGACCAGTCAGACACTGAAAAGATTAGAATAGAAATCTGGAATTTTGGGGAATTTAACAAAAAGGAAGTCACAAAATACCAGCTCCTCTGGGATACAGTAAATGCAGTACTTAGAGGAAAATTTATAGCTCTGAGTGCCTACATCAAGCAATTAGGGATATCTCAAATGAATATTTTATTATGTACAACAAGCTCCTTGAAAACAGGAACAATACAAAACCCAAAGCAGTAGACAGAAAAAAATAAAAAATTAAGTCAAAAATAACTAGAGACAAAATAAAACTTAAAAAGAATCAACAAAACAGAATTGTATCTTTCAATAACTTAACAGACTTGAGAGTCCCTTACCAAATACAAGAAGAGGAAATTATATAGATAGATAAATAGAAAGCCAGCAGATAAAGATCTTTACTTGCTCTGCAACAGGTAATGGTTCTCAAATACATTTAAAGCCCCAAAAGTTAACCCCCCCCAAAAAAAACAAATCCTCACAGAAACAACAGCCCTGTTAATAAGAGGGATAAAGATTTAACGAGGAACCTAATTGAAGAAGAAATATGAAGGCCAATAGACACATGAATGAATATGCAACATTTATGGCCATAAAAATGCAAATCAAGGTAACGTTGAGATTCCACCCCACGCAAGTTAGAATGACCATTATGAAGAAAACTAATAATAACAGATGCTGGTCTTGTGGGGATGTGGCCAAAATGGAACATTAGTACACTATTGGTGGAAATTTAAACTTGTTCAAATAATCTGTGAAGAAGTACAGAGATTCCTCAATAGTGCTCACCTATGACGCAGCAATGATGGATCAAGAAAATTTTGTATATATTCACGACAAAACTCTATGCTTTCATCAGAATGAATGACATTGCCCAATTTGTTAGTTAATGGAAAGACTTAAAAACATGATAAGTTTAACAAGCCAGCCCAAAAGAAACATAAGAGTACATGTTTTTACTCATTTGGAAAAACTAGAATGTGTTTAGGATATTCTTAGGAAAGATCACAATAGCTCTAATAGCTATCTGCATATCACCATATAAAATGATGCTTATAGAAATGAGTTCCAAAAATGGATACAAGATGATTGTATAGAACTGTTTTAAGTTATGTATATTTAGTTTTACCCTTTGGTATTCACTGTTTTTGATTTCTGTATACTTTCTCTTATACATAAGTTAATATGATTTGGGGAAGGGAAGGAAAATCACAGAAATGGCTGGAAAAAGTTTAACCAAAGCAACAGTGCTATACACTAGACACTATGTTAGAAATGAACTTTACAACTTTGGGTGAGTGGGTTGTCGGGGTTGGAGGAAGCGGGAGAAAATAAGGAAAGGAAACACTGTTAAAAATGTACTCATTACTTATGTAAATGTAACCCACCCCTCTGTATATCACCTTCATAATATAAAATCCAAAATAGAATAAGAGAACTCACCCAAATAGAGAAAATTAGAGACAAAAATGAGATATCACAACAGAAATAAGCAAAATTGAGAACGTTATAAGAGCGTATTTGAAAACCTTATGCCAATCACCTAGAAAATCCTAGAGAAATTAATGCTTTCCTGTACTCGATCTGAACCAAGAAGTAATACACAAGAAGTAATGAAAATGAAATGTGAATAAACTACTTCCCATATCGGAAAAATCTAGGACTCAATGAATGAACCATGAAATTAAGGCCTGCAAAGAACTTGCAATACACAGATCTAACTCTTCAATGGAATAGAAAGGTAAATGGAATTATTAAACATTCTATGAAGCTAGAATTAGACTCATTCCCAAATCAGAGAGGAACTCACCAAAGAAAGAGAACTATAATTCTACCTCATCCCAGTTAGAATGGCCATTATCAAGAAAACTAACAATAGCATAAGCTGGCGTGGATGTAGCCAAATGGGAACTCTATACGTTAATGGTGAGAGTTTCTTCAAAAGACTAAATATAGATCTCACATATGACCCAGTAATTCCCTTCATGGGCAGTAATCCAATAAATAACAAACAAGCTCACATTAAAGCTACCAGCATAACCATGTTCAGGGCCCAGGCCCAAATTTAAGGACTGGAAAAAAATTACCACTGCTATTATTTGTTTTTGCAAAGATGAAACTTTTGACATAAGGTACCAAGTCATTGTATTACAGTAGCTAGGATAAGACTTAAATGTAGTGGGTGATAAAATAGCCTCTTTGTTGAATATCAGGAAAAGATGTAGGCAGTCCAAGAAAAGGGAGATTTTTTTGTGTTGTTATTGTTTGTCGAGGAGCTTGAAGTCTGGGCTTGGGCACTGTCCCTGAGCTCTTCAACACAAGGTGAGTGCTCTACTTTTTGAGCCACAGTGCCACTTCTGGTTTTCTTGTAGTAAAATGGAGATAAGAGTCTCAGGGACTTTCCTGCCCATGCTGGCTTTGAACCACAATCCTCAGATCTCAGCTTCCTCAGTAGCTATGATTACAGCTGGGATCCACTGGCACCAGGCTAAAAATGGGGTTTTTTTAGAAAATAAAATCCACCTGTTCACCTTTGTCTAAACCTCAGATATCACTATTAGAACACTTCACTCTCAACTTATTTCATCAGACATTTGTAAATTTTCTCTTTACCTTCATGTGAGACTACTGCAGTCAATATCAATTCAGCTATGAGACTGGATCAATTGTATGGTAATGGCTATCACATAAATCAAGAACTATTATATCAAAACAAATGAAACCCTCATTTGGAAAGATATTTTTCTCTTTTTATTACAAATATGTACTTGATTATTCCTAATTTGATATTGGACCTCCTAACAGAGTGATGACATTTTCTTTCTCTTCAGCAATTGGCCTTTACTCACAAATGGTCAAATATTTAAGAATTCAAAGATTTCCATTGATAATTCATTAAGCTGACCTCTAAGAAAATGTGCATTTCTGGAATTTGGTCTGTTGTCTTGTTCTCACATACACACGCTTTTTATGATTTACTTGTTCTACAAGGAATTCTATTTTTAATCAATGAGTGTCCAATTTTAGTCTCTCTGATTAGTCTTTCAGACTCTCTCTCGAGTCTCATTTCAGTCTGCCTCATAAAATTATTTAGTTATCTGCTACATGACTCTGAGCTTCTGTTTTTTGCTTGACTTCATGTACGCTGTGATGGCAGCACTGCCTGGCTGTGCTTACTGGAATTTTGTTGTTGTTGTTGTTGTTCTGTTTTGTTTTGTGGGTTTGTTGTTGTTTTTTTTGGTTTTAGTTTTAGTTTTTGTTTTTAAGAGATCTAGGATTACAATTCAATGTAATAGCTTCTCTGGGCCCCAGTGATTCCCTGGCTTAGAGTCAAGGGGTTTTTCTCCTAAGGGTACAAAGAATAGCTGACTAAATTGCTGTTTTAATTGTCACGAAATGAGGCAATCTGGCTTCCTTGCAAAGACATAAATGATCCTGTGTAACCACTTACAGAAATGATCTATCAAGGTGGCTTTTCAAGGTTGACTGTGAAAGATGTTCATTTCCAAGTCACCACCATAGAACAGATCATATCCCTTGGACCATACTTTTGGAAGGAAGGTTCCCCTTTCTTCCTTCTCTTTTGATAGATCAAACCATAATATTCTGCAGTCGTGGTCAGCCTGGAGCACCTTTTCCCAAGAATATTCCATCGTGTAAAAGAGGACTAACTATCAAAATAGAGGGGAAAATACTTGTCTACTACAGACTGATTCACCTGGCTTATATCTGTTGTTAATTTCATTACTTCAAACACATGGATAATTTATATTGGGATTAGACAAGTGGCAAAATATTAATGGAATAAACATTCAGTTTACCTTTATATATCCAATATTATACATTTAACCCCTTATGAAAAATTAAATCAAATTGTAGAAACAATGTATACTCTGGCACACATACACCATCATCTACTCAGAAATTCAGTATCTCTATAAATATTTATTTGGTTCAAAATAATAAAAAAATTAATTAATGAATATGACTTTTAACTATCATCTGAAATACTCCTCGTTTATATAATTGTATATAAATTTAACGATGTCACCTAGACAGGAATTTAACATGCAAGTAGAAATCAAATTTCTATGACTTAAGTGATATGAGAGGAGTCATACCCTCGTGTACTATGTGGTGTGAATTTTACCATAGTGCTGAACCCTCCCACCTAATACAAAGAGTCATGTGCAATAATTTATTATTTGATGTTAAGATGAGAGCTAAGTGTAGGATACACTTTGAAATATTACATTAATTCACAGAAATGAAACAATAATGATATGTTATTTGTTTAAATTTTAATGCTTCTCAATTTTTCAATTCATGAAATATATTATTAAAATTAGTTTCACTTATTTCTTTTCTATAGCTACTAAAATTATATATTAAATATTCAATATTAAGAAATCAGTAATAAGTAACCTATTATTAAAATGATATACTATTAAACTATGATTTGAATTATAGTTCTAACAAATTGTGATGTAAAAAACATTTAATATAATTATGGGCAATATTTTTTAAACTTACCAGCTTGTTATTTGTTTCCTAATTGTGTCATTTGATATTCTTGATCCAAGTCATTCTTTCACCTTAATTGTTTAGTTTTCTATTTTATCTTTCTTGGTATACTGATTGTGCATTTTGTTTTCCATTTTTAGTGACTGACATCTGAAAATCTGTATGCTAGTTTATTGCTTCCTATATTAAAGTAAAATTACTGCTCTCATAGCTGTTCTACTCTTCTTTGTATAGTATAGTATTTCTCCCACTCCCATCTCCTGTATTGCTGCTCTCATTTATTTTACTTTATTTTTAATTTAAATTTTATTGTCAAGGTAAAGTACAGAGGGGTTATAGTTATGTAAGTAAGGTAATGAATTCATTTCTTTTCTCACTTGTTATCTTTTCCCCCATTTTTTCCCTCTTCCCTCCCAACACCACCCCCCACCACCCCCAAGATTATGTCCAACATATTGTCTTGTGAATATCACTGTTGCATAGGTTGCCCTTTTGTCTCACCATTTTGTTTTTTTCCCTTTCCTTTCCCTGGTTCAGATCAACATATTTACAATATCCAGGTATCAAATCAAATACAGTGACTACATGGGATAAACTATAGGTGGGGAAAACACAAAAGGATAAAAAGAAATCATATAACACATTAAGAACCACAACAACAAAATCATATCTTGGAGTTCACTTCACTTGGAATCACCTTATACAGTCATATGTACATAGCTATGGAACTATTCTGCTCATCTACTAAGATTATCCTTGATGTACAAAATAATGCTCTCCCTATTACCCAGTAATCCCACTTCTGGGCATTTACCCAAGTGACCACAAACAATGTCTCACTAAAGCTACCAACACAATTATGTTTATCACAGTATTAGTTACCATAGCTAAGATATGGAATCAACCCAGTTGCCCCTCAGTAGATGAATGGATCAAAAAATGTGACACACACACATACACAAACATACACACACACACACACACACATTCACACACACACATGGAATACTATGCTTCCATGGGAAAGAATGATATCACCTCATTTGAAAGAAAATGGAAAATCTTGGAAAAAATATAAGTGAAGTAAGCCAGACTTAATGCACCAAAGGTCTCCTGGTTTCCCTTATTTGTAATAGTTTACATCAAGGATAATAGCATGCATTTTAATTTGACATTTTGTTCTGTGCTGAGCATACAACATTATTGCTATATTGTTTGTTAGTATTTCTTCAGGCAGGCATATTTAAAGAATTACGTTCATCTTATCCATTACTGAAGGAAGAACAACTAAAAGAGCAACCCCTACTAGGAAGAGCAACTCCAACTTATGTAGCTTCATTCCTACGTAAGGCCAGTGTTGTCTCCTTTATCCTCATGTTTTACATTACAACTCTATACTTGGTCATCCCGTCTATCTACTACCTTCTACATTGTAAATTAAATGCCTCAGGAATTCTCATTTGCGTTACTTTTTAAAAAATTTCTCTCTTAATGTTTGAGGTTGGGGTGTGTGAGTGTGTGTGAGTATGTGTGTGTGTGTGTGTGTGTGTGTGTGTGTGTGCGGTTTTACAAAGATCAGAAGACAACGTTTTTCTTCATTTAGAATACATCTTTCAAGTCATTGTAAGTTGTGGCTAATGGGAGAAGTATTTTGCTATTTAAAAGATGAAACAGAAAAATATATTTGTCCATGTACCACAGTTGTTTTATTAGTCTGTAGTTGAAAACTTAACTTCGATTTATATCTTGGCTGTTGTTGTGAATAATGTGAATAACAATGAAATACAGATATACTTAAGAGTTACTCATACAGAAATAATCATATGATTGGTGGGTCAGATGATATTTCAACTTTGCATTTCTTTAGAAAACTGCATACTACTTTCTACAATGAGAATACTAACCTGTATTTTGACCAAGAGTGAAGAAAATTTTATTTCTCTACACTCTCACCAACATTATTACCTTTAGAGTTTTTATAAAGGCAGATTTTTACGATGTGCAATACCCCAGACTGGCCTTAAACTCAAATACTCTTACTCTAACCTCCTAACTGCTTGCACTTACTAGCCTTTACCATCACACCTGGCTCCTTTGATGTTTTGATTAGTTTTAATAGTTATGAAGTAGTATCATAGTAATTTTGAATTGCATTTCTCTATAATGACTTCTGTTCACAAAGCATTAAGCCAACATGGAAGTGGTATTAAACCCAACTTTGTAAACCCACTGGTGATTTTCAGGGATTTTTGGAAAACAGGTCTATTCAGAACTTTTGTTAATCTCATCTTTAATCTCTCTACAGAAAATCAATACTTAATTCAATATAGTAGAAAGGAAAAAAATTAAATTCCTAACATTTTTCAATTTTTAATAACATGATATTGCTTAAATCGTTTTCTGTTTACACTTGAGACTATATAACTCAATTTAGTTGTACCTTTTACAAGGCTATACGTATTTTATTTATTTTATGTTGATTGCTCTTTCCAAAGCCTGTGAGTCTAATTTCCCTTAGCTTCTTTCAGTCTCATGTAGTTCATATTTCAAACTGAAGAATAAATTGAAGGAAGCAAATAAAAAAATACATTTCCGGAGTTCTGGTAAGATGGCGTAGGAGAAGCTGGAATCTGAACAAGCTCTTGCATAGAAAGCAGTTTCAGAGTTCCAGTGAACAGTCCCAAGCCAGAGAATCACACCAAGTGTGCCATCACAGGACAGAGAGTTAGTCAAGAGAGGGGAAGCCAAGCAGACACATCTGAGCACTTGCTAGCAGCTGCCACTGCGGCGGCAGGGTTGCGGCGGCAACCACCGCCGCGGGGTCATACCTGAGTCACAGTCCGGGACGAAGGAGCCAAACACAGCAGACGAGCAGATTCTACTCAACACCAGCAAGAACAGAAAAGGAGCAGACATCTTCTCCTGCAGTTTGCAGACCAGAGACGACCCAGGATCCAAGACTCGGCGTGAGTAGAAGCCCGACGTCCTCACTCCTTCTCAGGGAGCAGAGGAGGGAAGGCCACCCCTCCCCCCCCAGCACCGGTGATCTCCATCTTGGATACCGACAAAGCTCGGAGGAGCTGCTAGCTCCAGCTCAGGCCTTGGAATAAAACGAGTCATTTAGCAGGTCACAAGAACTTAACGGCGAAGTGACCTAACAGACTCAGTTCCATCCAGGGAAAAGTCACCCAGCTCAGGCGCCAGCCATTGGAGTGGCTCTCCTCACTGGGTAACCAGAGCCAGAGGTTGCCCCTCCCTCTAGCAGCCACCACAATCAATTGAAAAACAGAAACCCTGAGAATGGCTCCAGGCTGGGTGCTGTGAGTTTTTTTCACAAAATAGCCCCAGGGAACAGCTACTGTTTGTTGAAAGGCCTCAACCCTACCCAGAACCTAGCCTCATCACTGCATCCCCCTCTTTTGTGATTCTCAAATCAGATCACCCTCCCAGTAAACTAACCTGGGAGGGGGATCTCAAAATCTTGGGTAAATCAGAGCATTTTTCTGCCTGTTCCAACAAACTGACTTAAGAAACCAATCAAGCCACAGGACCTCAAGCTGACCAGAGACTCCAACAAGACTCTGGTTACAGACAAAAGGGAGATACAGGATTCTTCCCACCACTACCCCCCCCCAAAAAAAATCAAAGAACTTTTTTTTTTCTTCTTTTCTTTTTTTTTCTTTTTTTTTGTTTTTTGTTACCTTATATAAATATAAAAAAATTTTTTCCTTTTCTAAAACTTTTATTAATCTTTAATTTTTGCCTCTTCTGAAAAAATAATTGTTTTCCAGTAACTCTTTTTATCTTTTTTTTCTCCTCTTATAATTTTTATTTTAGGAATACGTGAATGTGTGTTTTCCTTTCTTTTCTTGTCTTCTTTCTCTTTTTCTTTCATTCTTAATTATCTTTTTGTTTTTTGTCTAGCCCTACTGAACTTCTGATCTTTTCTTCTCACTTTCCTATCCTTTCCACCTTTTCCTCTGTTTTGTTCTTCTTTATGTGACTTAACTCTTGTCCTGCACATCCTCAGATAAACCCGTAGTTAACTAGTAGACCCTATACCCCATTGTGTACACAATTAATCCACAAACTTACTACTCAATTCAAAACTTCTGAGACTTAAATTCA
The DNA here is from genome assembly GCF_019054845.1 of Dipodomys spectabilis. NCBI lineage: Eukaryota > Metazoa > Chordata > Mammalia > Rodentia > Heteromyidae > Dipodomys > Dipodomys spectabilis. The sequence continues at coordinate 2,787,938 of NW_024870964.1, forward strand.
TTAATAGCAGTACTACCTCTTTATACCTATATAATATTTTAAGTATTTTTTTAAAGTTTTTCACATCTCCTCTATGTCCCTTCCTTTCTCTCAATATATTCACATTCCTCTCTAAATAGATGGTCTTTTAATCTCTATAATAATATTAATTTTTCCGTTTCTATTTTTTTCTGTCTCTTTTCATTCCCCTTTCCCGTTCTTCTTTTTCTCTCTCTCTCTACTTGCATCCTACCCAACCTATTTCCTGCATTGTTATTAGGACATAGTTAACTCTCCCTGTGCCTCCCCACAACAATCTATTCCTATTTTTTACCCACATCTCTCCCTAAACCTAATAATTTCTGGTTTTCAAAATTCTTCTCTGCGAGTCGAAGTCCTTTAACATATAGTTGTTTGATGTCGAATAGATGTATCTGTTGAACTAGATTGTATCTGTAGACTATTGACTGTACAAATGCAAACTTTGGTTGATGGTTGCCTTAAGATAGTGTTCTAGCACAAAACTGGTCCTATCTTCATCTCAAATGGGCAGAGTAAGCCGGAAAAACACAAGAAAAATGGCAAATTCGGGTATCTCAATTCCCAATCTTGATAATCAGGGGTTAGAACAGATAATGAATAATCCACAGGAGAGTTCCCAAATAGCTCTACAAACACTGCTGGCAAACATGATAAATGAGAAGTTTGACAACGTACAAAGGACTCTGTATGAGCGTGATAGGGAGAGAGAGGAGGCATCCCAAAAGTTTATACAGGAATATCATAAGCATAAGGAAGCTACTCAAAAACTGATACAGGATTTGCATGAACAACTTGAGAATACTCAAAGAGAAAGGGAGGAATGGCGTGAGCAGGCTGAGAACACTCAAAGAGATCTGCAGTAATCCCACGAACGGGAGGAAGCTAATCAAAGAGTAATACAGGAATTGAGAGACCAGGTAGAGAAAACACAAAGATCACTAAAGGCATTCATGGAATCCATTAACAAAGAGCTGAAGGAAGTCAGGGAGACCACAAAGGGAATGCTGAATTGAACCCAACAGAAGGAATGGGAGTCCAAAGAAACCATAACCAATCAACTACGTGATTTGAGGACAAACACTGAACACCAAATTAAGGAAGTAAAGAAATTCATACAAGACCTAAAACAGAGCTTCAACAACGAACTTGAAGCCATCAAAGCTGACCAATTAGAAGGAAAAGAGATAAAAAACAAAGTAGAGAGTCTTGACATCAGGTTAGACCATGCAGAAGATCGAATCTCAGGGATTGAAGACAGCCTAGATATTATAGAGAAAGAACATACAACCATCCAAGACAAATCCAAGAAATATGATAGATCTATCCAACACCTGGAAGACACCATCAGAAGGCCTAATCTAAGGATAATGGGTGTAGAGGAGCACCTAGAAACAGAAGTTAATGGTCTAGGAAATTTGTTTAACAGGATCCTAGCAGAGAACTTCCCAAACATGCAAAAAGATAGGCCTGTTCAGATACAAGAAGCCTTTAGAACCACAAATAGACCAGACCAGAATAGGACATCCTACCGTCACATTATAATCCACACAGGATCAACTCAGAACAAGGAAAAGATCCTTAAAACTGTCAAGGAGAAAAGGGCAATCACCTATAAAGGGAAAGCAATTAGAATCCCTCAGATTTCTCAGCAGAGACAATCAAAGCAAGAAGAGCCTGGAATGATGTATGCTAAAAACAAACAACTATCAACCAAGAATACTGTACCCAGGTAAACTCTCCTCCATAACTGAAGGCCAAATAAAAACCTTCCATAGCAAAGAAAAATTGAAACAATACATCTCCACCAAACCAGCCATACAAAAGATTCTTAAAGATATCCTACACATAGAAAACCAACAAGACCGCAATAAAGGCCAAGAAACTACACCCAAACTGAGAATCCAAGAACCATAGGAAGAACCCAGTTTTCGCAGCCCCCAAGAAGGTAGATAACATGGCAGGAACTCCCAAATACCTCTCAGTCCTATCTCTTAATGTTAACGGACTGAACTCTCCAATTAAGCGACATAGACTGTCTAGTTGGATTAAAAAACAAGACCCTTCTATCTGCTGCCTGCAGGAGTCACATCTTGCCCATAAAAACAAACACATTTTCAATGTTAAAGGCTGGAACAAAATCTACCAAGCAAACGGCCCCCATAAACAGGCGGGAGTTGCAATCTTAATATCAGATAAAATAGACTTCAAATTAAAACTCGTGAGAAGAGGTAAAGGAGGTCGCTAAATACTAATTAAAGCATCTCCCCTTCAGGAGGATATTACAATTCTAAATATCTATTCGCCAAACAAGGGAGCACCCAAATTTATCAAAGAAACACTACTTTCCCTCAAATCCCATATAGATCCAAAGACATTAATTGTTGGGGATTTTAACACACCAAACTCCCCACTAGATACATCAACTCGGCAAAAACTCAACAGAGAAACCGCATATCTAAACAGCTGCATCGATCAACTACACTTAACAGACATCTACCGAATATTTCACCCAGCAGCATCAGAATACACGTTTTTCTCAGCAGCACATGGAACGTTTTCTAAAATAGACCACATTTTAGGCCACAAAGCAAACTTGTCTAAATTCAGAAACATTGAAGTTATACCTTGCATTCTCTCTGACCACAAGGGAATAAAATTAGAACTCAACACCAAAAGCCAACAAAGAAAGTCCGGTATCACATGGATGCTGAACAACACACTGCTGAATCAAGAGTGGGTCATGGAAGAGATTAGAAAGGAAATTCAAATGTTCATGCTATTCAACAAAAATGAACACACAAATTACCAGATCCTCTGGGACACAACAAAGGCAGTACTCAGAGGCAAGTTTATAGCTCTGAGCTCCTTCATCAACAAATTGGAGAGATCTGAAACTAACAATTTAATGACACATCTAAACCTCCTTGAAAAAGAGCAGCAAGATAAACCCCAATCCAATACACAGAAAGAAATAATCAAAATTAAATCAAAATTAAATGAAATAGAATCCAAAAACACTATAGAAAGAATCAACAAAACAAAGAGTTGGTTCTTTGAAAAACTTAACAAAATTGACAGACCCTTAGCAAATCTTATCAGAAAAAGAAGAGAACACACCCAAATTAATAAACTCAGAGATGAGCATGGAAATATCACCACGGAAACAAGCAAGATTCAGAACATTATAAGGGAGTAGTTCTCAAAACTTTATGCTAATAAGTTTGAGAACTTGACAGAAATGGACCTCTTCCTAGCAAATATTGACATGCCAAAACTAAACCAAGATGAGTTAAACCAGCTTAACAGGCCCATATCAAGCATTGAAATAGACACAGCAATAAGAGACCTCCCAGCTAAGAAAAGTCCAGGACCAGATGGTTTTACAGTGGAATTTTACAAGGCCTTCAAAGCAGAGCTCACACCAATTCTCCTCCAACTCTTCAATGAAATTGAAAGAGAAAGCTCTCTACAGAACACATTCTATGAAGCCATCATAACCCTCATCCCAAAACCAGGCAGGGACTCATCAAAGAAAGAGAACTATAGACCCATTTCTTTGATGAACTTTGATGCAAAACTTCTCAACAAAATTTTGGCCAACCGACTTCAACAATTCATCCAAAAATTCATACACCACGATCAAACAGGATTCATTTCAGGGATGCAAAGCTGGTTCAATATACGCAAATCAATTAATATTATTCATCACATCAACAGGAGCAAGAATAAGAACCACATGGTTATCTCAATAGATGCAGAAAAAGCATTCGACAAGATCCAACACCCATTTATGATGAAGGTTTTTGAAAAATTAGGAATCCATGGAACATTCCTCAATACAATAAAGGCTGTATATGACAAACCTACAGCCAGCATTATACTCAATGGTGAAAAACTAAAGCCATTTCCTCTTAACTCAGGAACAAGACAAGGATGCCCACTCTCTCCACTTCTCTTCAATCTAGTATTAGAATGCCTAGCTACAGCAATAAGATAAGATGCAGACATAAAGGGGATCCAAATAGGGAAAGAAGAAATAAAACTCCTCCTCTTTGCAGATGACATGATCTTGTATTTAAAGAATCCCATAGACTCCACTCCCAAATTACTCAAGCTGATTCAAAACTTTGGCAAATTAGCAGGTTATAAAATTAACCCCCAAAAATCAATGGCTTTTCTGTATGCCAACAATGAGAAAAGTGTGGCTGAAATTAGGAAAGCAACTCCATTTGTAATAGCCCCACAAAAAATAAAATACCTAGGAATTAACTTAACTAAAGAAGTGAAGGACCTCTATGATGAAAACTTTAAAATCTTGAAAAAGGAAATCAACACAGAACTTAAAAAATGGCAAAACCTCCCATGCTCCTGGATTGGAAAGATTAACATCGTGAAAATGGCAATACTTCCCAAGGCTATCTACAAATTCAATGCAATACCTATGAAAATTCCACCCTCATTCTTCAAGGAAATAGAAGAGGCAATCCAAAAATTCATATGGAACAATAAAAGACCCCGAATAGCAAAAACGCTCCTCAACGGAAAGAACACTGCTGGAGGAATATCAGTACCAAATTTCAAACTCTACTATAAAGCCATAGTAATCAAAACAGCTTGGTATTGGCATTAGAACAGACCTCAGGACCAATGGAATAGAATTGAAAACCCAGAAATGAACCTACAGACCTATAGCCATCTAATCTTCGATAAGGGAGCTAAAACAATAGAATGGAAGACAGACAGCCTCTTCAGTAAATGGTGCTGGCAAAATTGGTTAACTACATGTAGAAAACTAAAGCTAGATCCTTATATATCACCCTGCACCAGAATCAACTCCAAATGGATCAAAGACCTTGAACTCAAAGCAGACACTCTGAAAACATTACAGGATTGAATCGGAGAAACCCTAGGTCTCCTAGGCTCAGGCCGAAATTTTCTGAATAGAGACCCGGAAACACAACAAATCAAAGAAAGGCTGGACAAATGGGATTGTATAAGGTTGCAGAGCTTCTGCAGGGCAAATGACATAGCTAGCAAGATCAATAGAAAGCCCACGGACTGGGAGAAGATCTTTACTAGCCATACAACGGACAAGGGTCTCATATCTAAAATATACTAGGAACTCAAAAAATTAAACCCCCCAACAACAAATCCTCAAAGAAACAACTGCCCAATAAATAAGTGGGCGAAAGACTTAAAGAGAAGCTTCTCTGAAGAAGAAAGAAGGATGGCCAATAGACACATGAAGAAATGTTCAACATCCCTAGCCATAAAAGAAATGCAAATCAAAACAACATTGAGATATCACCTCACTCCAGTTAGAACAGCAAAAATCAAGAACTCTAACAACAACAGATGCTAGAAGGGATGTGGACAGAAAGGAACCTTACTTCATTGTTGGTGGGAATGTAAACTTGTTCAACCACTTTGGAAAGCAGTATGGAGGTTCCTCAAAAGACTCCACATAGAACTCCCCTATGACCCAGCAATCCTACTTTTGGGCATTTACCCTAATGTTAACAAAAAAGACCACACTAAAGCTACCAGCACAACTATATTTATTGCAGCATTATTTACCATAGCTAAGATATGGAACCAACCCAGATGCCTCTCAGTAGATGAATGGATCAAGAAAATGTGGTATATATACACAATGGAATTCTATGCCTCCATCAGAAAGAATGACATTTCCTCATTTGTTAGGAAATGGAAAGGCTTGGAAAAAATTATATTAAGTGAAGTAAGCCAGGCCCAAAGAAACATAGGTCCCATGGTTTCCCTTATTTGCAATATCTAGTATAGGTATGAGTCAAGCGGAAAAAGTCAGAGAATGTGATGTTAGGAAAACGAACCCTCAAATATGTATTTTAATGTTTTTGTTTCTTTCATGCATGTGTTTCTAACGCATTTATAAGATTATTTCTTTGTTGCTTAGTATGTCCCTCCCCTACACTGTAACCCCCGCTTTCACCATACTTGATGTCAGTATAACATGTGGAGGAGATGGGGACAAACAAGTCATTTAAGGATTCAGGTGGACCTGTTGCAACAATGAGAAGTACAAAATGTCATGTCAAAACCAGCTTTACAATGTCGGTGTGGTGGGGAGGAGGAGGAGTATGATTGGGTGGGGGGGAGTTGGGAGGCTGGGAAGGGAGGTCAAGGGTAAACAAAGGAGGAGGCTGCAATGCTTGGTAAGAAATGTATGCATTATCCTGCCCATGTAATTGTAACCCCTCTGTACAGTATGTTCTCAAATAAAATAAAATAAAATTAAAAAAAAATACATTTCCTCTCGTCTGATGATGCCTCTAGAAGAGTGAGGAAAGAGTTCCTCCTTCTTAGGACCTATGAAAATATATCAAAAAGAGAATTCATTCTGCTAGATTTTCCCTATCTTTTAAATGATGTAAAAAACAATATACTGCTGAGATATGTTTATGTTTTATCAGGTTTGTACTTTTTTATATGGACTTAACCTCAATCTACAACATTACTTCATGATTCTGTCCCTGATATTTTTAAACTACCAAGACATAAGATAATCACCTTGATGTGCAGCATGAGAAGTTATCCATCTGGCTTCCTTCGAAGCAGAGCATGGTAAATAGATAACATTTCATCTGGTTATTCACTACATGTAATGGTTTCTGTAATACTTATTGCGTTCTATTTAGTATTTTAAAAAACTGCTGGCTAAACTCAAAGCTCATTCATAGAATTTTATGTTCAGTATTTCACAAGTTTTATTTCTTAATTCTTAAGATAAAATTTGCTTTAATGCTAATGTTATTACCATGTTAATGTTGTGAAAAATTGTAATTAAAGGCACGAATTGTATGGCCCAAAGACACACAGTGAGGAAGGAAATGAGTTAAAGTTTCCAACAGTCTGTCAGCAATACAAAATGATAAGTAAAATCTCTCCATTCTCTGACACTCTCAATTCAATATTCATGTTATCCAAGAAATAATAGCATAGCAATGCCCATGGTTATTTTTTTCTGTTACATTTTGTCTTCAACCCAGATTGTTTTGGTGACATTGGCTTATGCACAGAACTGAGTGCATAAATTGAGGTCCAAGGAGGGGCAAATTTCTTCTGTCCCATAGTTCGTTTCCTTTTTAAAAAGTAATAAAACTTTCATATATCATCACTTACAGTTTCTAAGAATCCAGAAGCGAAATGAATTCACATACAATCAGTCCAAAATGCTTTAAAATTGGTAGATAATAAAACAGGCTCCCGTGAAGTAAATATTTTTCTACTTTTAAAATTATTTTTAAAGCCTTGTGCTGGATGGCCACACCTGTAATCCTATCTACTTGGGATATCTACTCAGGAGCGCCAGATATGTGGATAACAGTTGGAATTCAATCTGAGCAAAAAAAAATTCATAAGATTATTTTTCAAAACTTTTAATGAACTACCAAAGAGCCAGGAATGGTGATGTAGCTTATATAGAAAGTCATCAATCTAGAGAGGAAATGCCTAGCAAGACCTTGAAGTCCTGAGTTCAAACTCTGAGCATGCCAACACAAATGCACGAGTACTCACATGTGCGCGGGCGTGCACAGACACACACACACACACACACACACAAACACACACACACTTTTGCAAAATATTTTCATGTCAGTGTTTTGCATTAATTTCTTTGTTAACGATATTATATGGCGAAAATAAACTTTTCCTTCTCAGATCATTTTCATATATTTTCATTGGAAAAATACTGTACACAGGGGTCACATTTACATGAGAAAGGTAATGAGTACATTTCCTAAAAAGCATTGTTACCTCCTCCTTTATTTCCCCCCACCATCCTTTCTCTCTAACCTCCACAAGTAGCCTCTCCTCCCCGTCTCCCCCACCCTGCCTAAATATAAACTTCATTTTTCATCATAGTGTCTTGTGCATCTCATTGTTACAATTGGTCAACCTGTATCCCTATTTAAACATTGTGTTTTTACCTTTCCCCTACCCAAATTAGAGAAGCATATATATAAGATATTGGTGAACCAACTTCAAATGCAGTGAAAACAGGTGTTATAAAGTGGGGGAGGAACATATAAAGAAACAAAAAAAATCACATCATACATTGTAAGTCCATTAAAAACAATAGCACGAAAGAAAAAAACCACTTGTGTCAATATCTTGGAGTACATTTCCCTTAACATCATCTTATCTAGTCATATGCACATAGCTTTTGACCTTTTTTATTTATCCCAGACATATATTAGTAACTGAAAATAAGGGAAAGCAGGGGTCCTATGTTTCTTTGGACTTGTCTTACTTCACTTAATAAGTTTTTTTCCAAGTCTTTCCATTTCCTAACAAATTGAGTGATGTCATTCTTTCAGATGGAGGCATAGAATGCATCTATCTATCTGTCTATCTATCTATCTATCTATCTATCTATCTATCTATCTATCTATCTATCTATCTATCACATTATCTTGCTCCATTCATCAATTGAGGGGAATCGGAATTGGTTCCATACCTTAGCTATCGTAAATAATGGTCCAGTAAACATAGTTGTGCTGTTAGTTTTATTGTGGTCTTGTTTGTGATCATTTGGGTGAATACCCAAAAGTGGGATTGCTGGGTCATGGGGGGCTTTATGTGGAGCCTTTTGAGGAACCTCCATACTGCTTTCCAAAGTGATTGAACAAGTTTACACTCCCACCAAGGATTCGGTAGGGTTCCCTTCTGTCAACATACCCTCCAGCACCTGTTGTAAAAATATGGAACACTTCAAGAATTTGCATGTCATCCTTGCACAGGGGCCATTCTAATCTTCTCTGTATTGTTCCAATGTTAGTGTATTTCCTGCTGAATTGAGCACAGAACATTTTTTATATATGAAGTGTAATTCATTTTCTTTCTTTTTATTGTGAAAATACTGTACAGAGGAGTTACAATAACATGGGCAAAATAACGAATACCTTTCTTATCAAGCATTGTTGCCTCCTTTTTGTTTCCCCTTCCTCTCCCTTCCCAAACTCCCACTAGCTCTGACACCTGATCTTCTCCCCTATCAACCTTGTAAAGTTCGTTTTACGACATAACGACTTGTATATCTCATTGTTGCAATGGGTCCATCTGTATCTCAATTTAAATGATATTTTTTCCCTTCCCCTCCAAAAATTATACCAACATAAAATACAGTGAAAGCAGGCATTAAACCGTGGGGGAGGGACATACAAAGCAACATAGAAATCATCTTATAAATATATTAGAAACAATTGGATTAAAGAAAAATCATTTGAATACTTATCTTTGGGTATATTTCCCTAACATCAGCTTATCTGACCTATCCTGCTTGACTCAGACATATACTAGTTATTGCAAATAAGGGAAACCATGGGACCTCTGTTTCTTTGGGCCTGGCTTACTTAACATATTTTTTTCCAAGTCTTGTCATTTCCTAACAAATGGGACAATGTCATTCATTCTGATGGAAGCAAAGCATTCCATTGTGTATATATACCACATTTTCTTGATCCATTCATCCACTGAAGGGCATCTGGGTTGGTTCTATATCTTAGCTATGGTAAATAATGCTGTGAAAACATAGTTTTTTGAGTTCTGGGCGTATTTTAGATATGAGACCCTTGTCCGTTGTATGGCTAATGAAGATCTCTGAATCCGTGGGCTTTCTATTGATCTTGATAGCTATGTCCTTTGCCATGCAGAAGCTCTGCAATTTCATGCAATCCAATAAGTCCAACTTTTTTTGATTTGTTGTGTTTCTGAGTCTCTATTAAGAAAATTTTGGGATGTGCAAGGAGACTTAGAGTTTCTCCTATTGCATCCTGTAATGTTTTCAGGCTGTCTGTTTTAACTCTGAGGTGTTTGTTCCATTTGGAGTTGATTCTTGTGCAGGGTGATATATAAGGATCTAGCTTTAGTTTTCTACAAGTAGTTAACCAAATGTGCCAGCACCATTTACTGAAGAGGCTGTCTTTCTTCTATTCTATTTTTTAGATTCCTTAACGAATATGAGATGGCTACAGGTCTGTAGGTACATTTCTGGGTTTTAAATTCTATTCCATTGGTCCCGAGTTTTGTTCTTGTGCCAGTTCCAAGCTGTTTTGTTTACTCTGGCTTTGTAATAGATTTTGGAATTTGATATTGATATTACTCCAGAACTGTTCTTTCTGTTAAATATCGTTTTTTTCTACTCCATGTTTTTTATTGTTCCGTTTGAATTTTTGGATTGCCTATTCTATTTCCTTGAAGAATGAAGTTTGAATATTAATAGGTATCACATTGAATTTATAGATAGCCTTGGGAAGTATTGCCATTTTCAAGATGTTGATCTTTCCAATCACGGAGCATGGGTGTTTTTTGCCACTTTCTAAGTTCTGTTTTGATTTCCTTTTTCTGGTTTTTTAAGTTTTCATCATAGAGGTCCTGCACTTCTTTGGTAAAGTTAATTCTTACATATTTCATTTTTTTGTGAGACTATTATGAATGGAGTTACTTTGCTATTCAAGCCACTCTTTTCTCATTGTCGGCATACAAAAAACCATTGATTTTTGAAGGTTAATTTTATACCCTGCTACTTTGCCAAAGTTTTGAATCAGCTTGAGTAATTTGGGAGTGGAGTCTATGGGATTCTTTAAATACAAATCATGTCATCTGCAAAGAGGAAGAGTTTTACTTCTTCTTTCCCTATTTGGATCCCCTTTATGTTAGCATCTTGTATTATTGCTGTAGCTAGGCATTCTAATACTAGATTGAAGAGCAGTTGAGAGAGTGGACATCCTTGTCTTATTCCTGATTTTAAAGGAATTGGCTTTAGTTTTTCACCATTGAGTATAATGGTGGCTGTAGATTTGTCATATACAGCATTTATTGTATTGAAGAATGTTTCATGGATTCCTAATTTTTCCAGAACCTTCATCATAAAGGGGTGTTGGATCTTGTCAAATGCTTTTTCTGCATCTATTGAGATAACCATATGGTTCTTATCCTTGTTCTTGTTGATGTGATGAATAATGTTAATTGATTTGTGAATATTGAACCAGCTTTGCATCCCTGAAATTGAATCCTGTTTGATCATGGTGAATAATTTATTGGAGTAATTGCTGAAGTCGATTTGCCAACATTTTGTTCAGAAGTTTTGCATCAATATTCACCAAAGAAATGGGTCTATAGTTCTCTTTCTTTAATTAGTCCTTTCCTGGTTTTGGGATGAGGGTGATTATGGCTTCAAAGAATGAGTTTGGTAGTGAACTTTCTCTTTCTATTTCATTGAAGAGTTGGAGGAGTATTGGTGTGAGCTCTGCTTTGAAGGCCTTGTAGAATTCTGCTCTAAAGCCATCTGGTCCTGGGCTTTTCTTAGATGGGAGGTCTCTTATGGCTGTTTTTATTTCAAGGCTTGATATCGGCCTGTTAAGATGGCATGACTCATCTTGTTTCAGTTTCGGCATGTCCATATTTGCTTGAAAAAGGCCTATTTCTGCCAAGTTCTCAAATTTATTAGCATAAAGTTTTGAGAAGTATTTCCTTATAATGATATGAATCGTATTTGTTTCTGTGGTGATGTTTCCATTCTCTTCTCTGAGTTTATTTGGGTGTGTTGTCTTGTTTTCTAATAAGATTTGCTAACCGTCTCTCAATTTTGTTAATTTTTTCGAAGAAACAACTCTTTGTTTTTTTTTTATTTGTTCTATGTTGTTATTGGATTTTAATTCATGTAATTCTGATTATTTATTTCCATCTCCTGGATTGGAGATTATCATGCTGCTCTTTTTCAAGGATGCTTGATGTCTCATTAAATTATTGGTTTTAGATCTCTACAGTTAGTTGATGTAGGAACTCAAATCTATAAACTTGTCTCTGAGTACTGCCTTTGCTCTCTCCCAGAGGAGCTGGGAGTTTGTGTGTTCATTTTTGTTGAATATCATAAACACTTGAATTTCATTTCTAACCTCTTCCATGACCCACTGGTGGCTCAACAGTGTGTTGTTCAGCCTCTACTTGTTATAGGAATTTCTTTGGTGGCTTTAGGTGTTGAGTTCAATTTTTTCCTTGTCATCTGGGAGAATGTAAGGTATAACTTCAATATTTCAATGTTTCTTTACAAGTTTGGTTTGTGACCTAAAATGTGTTCTATTTCGGAAAATGTTCCATGTGCTCTTGGGAAGAACGTGTATGCTGATGCTGCTGGGTGAAATATTCGGTAGATTTCTGTTAAATCTAGTTGATCTATGCAATTGTTAAGGTCTGCAGTTTCTCTGTTGAGTTTTTGCCGAGTTGATCTATCTAGTGTGATAAAGTCCTGAACAATTAATGCCTTTGGATATAAGTGAGATTTGAGAGAAAGTACGATTTTCTGAAACTAGACAATTCATCAAAAAGTAAGTTATGATATTTTAGAACCATGTAAGAATAAAGGCAAGATTGACATGACAAAAACAAAATAAGTCCAGATATTTGTTGTTCAAGAGATGTGTAGGAGGAAAAATTCAATTATTCTATACAAGCACCTGTCTTAATGGACACTGCAGCAAGTGGTAAGGTTTGTTAAAAATTTTAAAGTTTTAAATATATTTAATTTTGGGAATTTGCTTATATATGCCATAATTAGGACTGTTTGGCAGGTCATAAAACTTTTCTATAAAGTATTTAAGATTGACGGTAGCAGACATACTACTAAATATGTTAATTTTCAGAAACTTTACTAATGAGAAGTTGCAAAGTCTTTGTGTAAAGAAGTCGAGTGAAGAGTTAAGACTTTGTTAACTACACAGTTTATGTTAAAACTTTAGGGATTCCTTACTTTATATTTTAGCGACGAACAAATGATGATATAAGCCATATAAAAATCATGAGATGAGTCATAAATAGTCATCTTAGTGGGTAACTTTAAAGACTACACATAGCCTATAAAACTCTTGTTGAACATCACAATCTTAGCCAGTTTTAAATATACAGGAATATGAGAAAATAGTAAAACCTAATATGTAGTAAACCATCAAATACTGAAAACACTGGTAATTGTTTTTTTTTATTTTATTAATCATTAATATTTAATTATTGGCTTTCTTTATTTGTAGCATTGTTTCCCTTGTTGTAACATAATACAACTTTTTGTAAGTCGTCATCAGGAGATACTTTGAGAAGGTTACTGGGTTGGCAAAACCATTTCTTATAGGTGCATGTGAATTTATAAAGAGGAAAATTAAGAACAAAATATGTATTAAAAAATCTTCAAGTAAAGTGTGAATCAGGAGTATTGATAAATGTCCACACCTAAAATCTTAGCCTTAGGCTGAAGCAGCGGTATTACAGAGTTGAAGCCACAAATGTGAGAGACTGTGTTTTGTTTTGTTTTATATTTTGATTTTGTTGATCATTGGGGTTGAACTCCGGGGCCTGGGTACTCTTCCTCAGCTTAAGGGTACTGCTATCACCTGAGCCACAGCGCCACTTTCATCTTTTTCTACTTATGTGGTGCTGAGGAATTAAACACAGAACCTCATGCATGCAAGACAAGTAATCTACCACTGAGCAACCTTCCCAGATCCTGAGAGACTGTGTTTTAAAAAATAATCTAAAAATTATTTGCTTTCTGCTTTGGGTTATAAAATGAAATATATGAATATGAATATATATCTATATCTATCTATCTATCTATAGTCGATATGGTGCTTGAACTATTGGCTTGGGCACTGTCCTTATGATCTTCAGCTCAAGGCGACCCCTCTACCGCTTGAGCCACAGAGCCACTTCCAGTTTTCTAGTGGTTTATTGGAGATGAGAATCTCATGGACTTTCCTGCCTGGGCTGGCTTTGAATCACGATCCTCAAATCTCAGCCTCCTGAGTAGCTAGAATTTCAGGCAGGAGCCACAGGCACCCAGCTCTTTTTATATTTTTGTGAATTGTCATACTTCGAAATTTATATTAACTACGGCCACTTTATCCTTTTCAAAGTCATGAAATATCTCTGAGAGTTTGCTTCTGTGCAGATTGTTTTTGCATTTATAATTTTTCTTAGTCATTTTTATTTTTTATCAAAATCACTTTACATTTTATGTTGATGTGTTATCATACATCAGATACCGACAAATGTACATTTAGGGTCTAAAGATAGCAGTATGAATATTCTCATACAATTCTTGCTTATCTGTTATGCACTTTCAGTATTATGATATTTTTCTGTCTTTTTTTCTTTCTCATTCATTCTCTTTCTCTTTCTGGCTCCGTGTCTTCTACTTAGAATTTCTGCTGGTCTACTATTATACTTCAGGATCCACTGGTTTTGGGGGAACATGATAGGGACCATCAGTTATCCTTGCATTCTTCGAGAGTTGTAACAGTGACGTGATATTATTCTTTGCCATTCTAAATGACAAGAATTCCCTTTCACTTTTACTACTATTATAAATTTTATATATTTTATATAAAATATTATATATTTTATCTCATAGGAATCATTGGGACAGATAAGATACTTTTAACCTGTGACCTAAATGTCCTTTTTCTTTTAAAAACATCATTTTTATTTTATTATCAGTAAGGAAATACATGTAATGAAAACAAATCTATCCTATGGAAATTAGACCGAATTTGTTCACAGGGATGAAGAACAAGGTAATGGGGGAAGTAACTACAAAGGATGCCCATCATAGAGCACAGATCCTCATAGTAGTTTATCATGAACACTTTGTGAGAATGGCAAGGTGCTGGGAACTAGAGATTAAGTCACTGAACATTTCATATATATGCACTATATATATATATATATATATTTGTATATGCATATATATGTGTATATGCCATTATATATGTACACATTTATGCTACTATATACACAAATACACACATACATTTACACATGTATACATGCACACCTGGAGAAAGACCCATAGTCACAGCCAACACAAATTTCACTACTTGCTGAATATGCCTTAGGTGGAATGCTTAGAACAAAATATGTTGAAGATGTATTTGTCTCTAAGAGTTCTTTTACCACTCCTCTTATCTCTTAAAACTGGTTGGTTTTGACAAATTGACTTGCAAAATTCAGTACAAGTGATAGCAAGTCAATCAGAAATCTCAGTAAGTAAAGGTCATATGCTGACTCCCTGATTCGCTTGGAATGCTTGCTCTTGTAGACACTCTCAACAACCAAAGCAGCAGGAGAATATCCTGGTATAGAATAAAGTTATAAGGCTTTAAATCGCATCCTTCCTTGACCTCTTTTCCAACAGTCAGCATCATTTCCTAAGCACATGAGTGAGTCCTCAGAAGACTGGAGCTCAGGCCAACATTTAACCAACGCATGTGAAAAGTCCTATGTGAGAAATGTTGACTGAGGTCTTGCTGATTTCCTGACCAAGAAAATAAGAAAAAAAAGTAAGTATTTTTAATGTATTAAAATTTGAAAATAATTTGTAACCTGTCAATAAATATGTAGAAAACAATTAAAGCAATTGACAAAAAATGATGTGCGTTTTATTTATGTGCTCTTGAACTTGGCGAGTGATTTTATTTCTGTCTACACAAGTAGAATCAGATTAAATCAAACCATAATTTCTTCATTTAAATAAATGGAAATGATACAGATTGACCCATTGTAACAATGATATTGACAAGACACACTATCAGAGGGAGGGTGGAGGAGGGGTTGGGGAGGTGTAAAGGGAAGGGATGAGAGGGGAAAAACAAAGGAGGGCTTAAAAATAGTCAATAAGAAATGGACTCATTACCTTAGTTACGTAACTGTGACCCCTCTGTACTGTATCTTTACAATAAAAATATATATTAAAAAGATACAAGGATAACTTCTGTACTTATATGAAGTTGTATTTATCACTCAATATCAGTAAGGTATTGGTTTTAGGACCACAGGCATATTAAAATTTTGGATACTCAAATTCTCTACATAAACACAGTATATTATTTACATTAGAATCAGTCCACAACTTTAACTGGTTTTCCTACAAATTTATAGAATAGTGTAGCTAAGGAAAGATAAATAAATATTGCATTTTCATATTGGATTACATATCCTTTCAAGTGTTGTCTAAAATTGGTCTACAATAAAATCTTTCTCATTGATATCTTTCTCAAGATTGCAAATGTTTGTACTTTCAGCTGACCTTTCATAAAGCTCATACTTCAAACATAACTTTTTAGTTTGTTCATGCAATCATAGGACATAAACATATGGCATAAAATGTTAATTAACTTTATCTGCTGTCATTAATGTAGTATAACTAATACAATTAAGTATATATCGTGATAGAAAGAAGATTCTTCCTTCTAAATACATGCTTGCAGGCATGTACACACGCACACACACACACACACACACATATTTACCACTCTAACTCGAGTTAGGTTCTTGATATTGGGTCTCAGACCATGATCTAATAATCAAACTTTCTTGCCCAGACATAAAATACATTTATAATTCCAAACATGCAAAAACACCTATCATTAAAAAAGGAGAATATTTAACAGAACCACCCAGCTCCTGAGCTATCTATTCCCTGATTTCATTCACTCATGATGATGCATTTTTCATATCATATTTAAAAATATTTTTGTTTCTCTGATTAGCAAACAAAAATATGCTGTCATAAAATACAAAATGTAGGTGAAATTACTTGTCTTTAATATACCTTATCAAAGACTTCTGTTTGCTTCTTGTAGAATGTTTCTGACATTTGCCCTAATGTCTAATATTAAGTTACAAAGGACATGCCATATTCTTAATTAATTTTTCCTAAAGGTTATGCTATGGAGTTGACTCTTATTTGTTTCCTTATTCTAAATTAAATTTTCTTAACAATTTGAATTATTTTTTATGCTACTTCCAAGCCATTTGAAATATCAAAAAGAACGGGAAATTCACATACTCAAATCTATAAATTTTCCTCTGAGTATTACCTGTGCTGTTGTGTCACAGAGGAGGTAGAATTTTGTGTGTTAACTTGCACTGAATTCCATAAATGCTGGAACTTCCCTCCATATTTCCTCAGTGACTCATTGATGATTTCGCAATGTGTTATTCAGTCTCTGTGAGTTTCGCAATTTTCTGTGATGCCTTTTGATGTTGAGATCTAATTTGGTCCCATCGTGGTCTGACAGGATACAAGGAATAACTTCATTTTTTATTTTTGAATTTCACATATTTTCCTTGTGATCTACGATATGATCTATTTTGGACAACATTCCATGGGCTGCTGAGAGAAATATATATTGTGACTCTGCTAGGTAAAATATTCTGTAGATATCTGTTAGGTATAGCTTGTCAATGCAGTTATTTAGTTCTGAAGTTTTTTGCTAAGTTTTGACCTGGATGGCCTGTCCAGAGGTAAGAATGATGTGTTCAAGCAACCAACAATGTGTTTGGATGTATGCATGTTTTTATGTCAATTCTCATTTGTTTGATGAATTTGGGATCTCTAGGATTCAGGGCATTAATATTTAGAATTGTTATATCTCCAGATGGAAAGTTCTCTTTATCAATATTTAATGTCCTTCTTTGTCTCTTTTTACTTTCATACCACTTGAATTTAAAACCTATTTTATCCAATATTAGTTTAGCTACTGAGGCCTGTTTACGGAGTCGATTTTTCATTTGTAAAATTGATGTATAGAATTGCTACAATTACGTAAGTCAGATAATGAGCACATTTCTTTATGAACAGTGGCACGTCTTCCCTAATATTCTCCCAGTTTTTCCCTTCCAACCTCCCTCCCCCACAAGTTGTATAGTTCATTTTCAATGTAGTGTCTATTGAGTTGCACTGCTGCATTTGTTGACTCTTTGTCCCACTATGTCTGTGTTCCCTATTGCCCTTTCCAAACTGACATATACGACCTAAGGTGTAGAAACAGAAAACAGCAACAGAAGGCAGAAGGGAAAAAGCAAAATAATAAATAAAAACTTACATATCCATTTCCTGGAGATCATTTGGATGAACATTATTTTATATGATAATATTGATATAGCTATTGAGCCTTTGTGATCCTCTCCAAAGGGCATCCTCCTTAGATCTTAGTATGTAAATGTTTAGAATCCTATATAATTTATCATGTCCAAGTGTAATGGTTTCTCCTTTACCTTCCAAGTGTGTTTACTTGTAGAATTAGAGGCACATTCTAATACAACAGAATGGAAGAAGATTATTTTTTTTTTCTTTTTGCTTATGTGGTGCTGAGGAATCGAACCCAGGGCCTCATGCATGCTAGGCAAGTGCTCTACCACTGAGGCACCTGGAAGAAGACTATTACTACCTAAGCATCAGACAAGGGTTTTCAAACATAACCCATATTTAAAGATAAAAAATTAAACCCAACGAAAATAAACCCTAAAATAAACAAGAACCCAGTTAATATATGGGATAAACACTTAAAGAGAAACTTCTCAGAAGAAAACTGACAAATAGACATATCTCTCTCCATAAAAGAAATGCAAATCCAAACAACACTGAGATTAATCTCACCCCTGTTACAATGTCTTTTGAAAAAATGAACAATCACAGATACTGATAGAGGTGTCGACCAAAGGAAACTCTATTAAACTGTTGGTAGGAATGTAATATTCTTCAAGCAGTTTGGGAAACACCATGGAAGTTGCTCACAAAACTGAATAGAGAGCTACTTATGATCCAGCAATTCCATTTACAGGCATTTATCCAATAGAGTAGAAATAAAGCCACACTGAAGCTGCCAGCACAATCATGTTAATTGTTGCATTCTGTAGCCAAAATTCTGTAGCCAAAATATGGAATCAACCCACATGCCTCTCATTGCAAAAAGGGATCAAGAATTTATATATATATATATATATATATATATATATATATATAAATTTATATATATTTTATTTTATTGAATCCTGTTTACAAGTGTGTATGTGTTTATATACATATATATATATATATATATATACACATACAAATATACAGCTATACATACATAATGTACTTCTGTTCATCCATCAGAAAGAATAATATTTCCCCATTCTTAACGAAAGTGAAAGACAAAATATTAATGTTAAGTGAAATAAACTAGACCCAGAGAAACTTAGGTTACATGATTTTCCTTATTTGTGGTACAGAGAAAGTGCCTATAAATGTAAAAGTAAACACACTGGATGGTATGCAAGGATGTACAAATGAATTATCTGAAGTGTCAGAGTCCATGGAGAGTGAAAATACAATAATTCTCTTAAAAGACTAAGTCAAAGCCCAACAAATTAAATACCAGTAAATGTGTACAGGAGAGGAAAGTGGGGGAAAAGTGAGAGGGGTAGGAAATTGAAGGGAAAAAGGATAGAATACAGGCAAGAATCCCTTGTATAGTTCCCAGAATTGGAATACACAAAGGAAAGGGTAGTGTGAAATGGAGTGAAGATTTTGAAATGGTAACACAATTCTAAGTGCACTGTACACATAAACTGCTTTGTTAAATGGCAAGTAATTCCATAACATAATATTGGGATACATAAGGATTGGGGTTGATTGGGAGATGTGGATGAGAATGTTAAAAGGGGTGACATTGGTCAAGATGCACTGTATGCATAAACTATTTCAGAGAATGGCAACTCCTTTGTACAAATAATTAAAGATAAAAGTATTCAAAAATTATGATAGTTGAATAGAGAATTGAACCTCAATTAAATTCACATTTAAAACTATTTTTAACCTGGTAGTTTGGAGAACAAATTCAAATAATTAAATATTATGAATCTTTTTTATCAGAATTTGTGAAATTAGAATCAAAACTACTTTGATTCATGTCAGCCATTGGGCTGTTATAAGAGAATATTTCAAAGTGACTTAAAAAATCAGGAGTATATTATCCATACTCCAGAAGGTTGAATATTGATTATAAAAATGGTTATTCAAAGCAATTCCTTGCTTTATGGGGGCCTGCTTTCTGGTTCATTAAAATTTATTTGCTGGACTTTCACATGGCAGAGTAATTATATTGGGCTTCTTTTATCAAGATCATTATTGCAGGGTCATCTCTGAAAGGATGATTCTAATGTCACCAGACAGGAGAATAGATTTTCAACATGTGTATCTGGAAGGAGTTACATCGTCCAATACACTTTGCAACTTTTTCTTTAACTCAGTGTGGTGCGTCATTTGGATATTATTTCATAAAAGATAATAAGTTAAGGACAAGTTTATATCATGTGAATTATGTGAATGATTCTTCTTACAATGGGAGTAATTATAGTGATGGCAAAGTGAAGTATGATTGCTTAGTGGTTCTTGAATCACATCATAGGTAATCATTTATATGTGGTACAGCCTTTCTAAGGCCCTTCTGATGTGCTTGAATAATCTCCGATGAGTTATTTGCTGTCAGAAATATTCATTTGAGCCAACAAATTTAGATGTCCTTTGATTTTAATTCTGGTCTGTTATTAGGACTCCCACAGTCATCACAATCAGAGGATGATAATTTCTCTGATAAAATATGTAATAAAATTTATTATAATTAATGTAACATGAAAACTGTAATATTAATAGCACTATAAATACTAGTATTCACTTTTTAAATATATTGACATCCTTTGGTTACATCAATTTTTTGAATAGTTAGAATTAAATGTAAATTGTTTTCAAATAGATATTTGATGATGCATAAAAATGAGAAAAACATTTGTGTACATATTTACTACATATGCAAACAGATTCACCTGGTTATTTCTGACCCTTCATTTGTTGGTTTCATTCATGCATGGAGAACTTGCAGATAAGTGAAAATTGCAAACTTGCATTTACTAAAGGTTAATTACATGCTGTTTATTTTGGGATAAAAAGCAGATTTTATAAATTAAATTGTTTCAAGTATAACATTTTACTACTATCTTAGATACCAATAACTTTCTATTCCTTTGAGGCATGAGCCCTCAGGGGATGTTGACCAAATTTCTTAGTTCATTTACACAATAAATATAAGTATGTATTTTCTCATCTATCTTTCATTTCACCACAGAATCTGTATTTATACTTTATGTCATACATGAATATCAATGCCTTTGGAAGATATTTATTAATTGGTGTATATTATTTGTAAAAGGCAATCTTATTGAAATATTTTACACACTCACATATTGATCAAAGGCCTGATTAACTTGTTTCTGACTTTCTCCATTCCCATTGCCCCTTATTTTTCAACTGTTTTCTGTGAACTTCTTTGTGCTATCTTCACACATGTCAAAATGTATTATAGTGTTGTTCACCCTCTGTCATTGAAAATTATACAATGCTGAACATAAAAGCAAAAATCTAAACAAATAGAGATATATCATTCTTGAGGATTGGATGATACAATTGAAAAAAGATATAAATTGTCCTCTCCCCTTTGTTTTGGTCATCCATTGGGCTTGAAATCTGGTACTGGGCACTCTCACTCAGCTCTTCAGTTTAAAGTGAGTTTTCTAATCATTGAGCAATTGTGTCACTACTGGTTTTCTGGTGGTTAATTTGACATAAGAGTCACATGGACATTCTTGTTTCAGCTGGCTTTGATCCACAATCCTCAGATCTCAGCCTCCTATGGAGCTAGGATCATAAGCATTAGGCAACACTGCCCAGATTCACAGTTTCATTTATAAGTTTATGACAATTTCTAAAAACACCTGACCAGCTATTTTTGGCTCACTGACAAAGAAAATAAACTGGAATATATTTCTCTATCCAATATTAAAACTGAAAGTGTAAAATTGTTATATTTGTAAGGGAAGATTATACAGCTCAATGGGAAGGTAGACCGTATTGGGGGGAATTAAAAAGTGAACGTTGACTTAAACATAATTTATTCAAATGTTAACTTCAAGCAGGATTAAAATGTGGCATATAAAACAAAAAGAGTGATGTAAATGTAAAGCCAAGAAAGATGTCGACAATTTTGGAGATGAAGCACTCTTAAATTTGGCATTAAAATTACAGGAAAGGAAAACTTGATATAGCAGAACTCAATACAAATGTAAAATAATTTGGTCTGTGAAAGCTCATATGCAAGTAGTGAATAGAAGTTGGAAGTTGGGGGCTCATGTATCTCATCGTAGCTATTTGGGAGGCTGTGATTTGCGTATTGCTGTTTGAAGGCAGCCCACAAAAGAAACTCCCTGAGAATCTTACCTCTGATTAACAGCAAAAAAGCTGTAAGGGGGGCATGACTCAAATGGTAAATTGTTAACAAATTGCAAGAAATCTCAGGGACCATGAGTTCAAGCCCCAGGAGCATACATGCATGTACAAAAGTAATAGTAGTGATGATGATGATGATGATGATGATGATGATGATGATGATGATGATGATGATTATGATGAAGGGTACCCATAGTCAAAGATAAAATATTTGCAAATCCTGTACCTAAAGAATGTCTCAAATCTAGACTCTGTATAGGACTCTCAAAACAATGTTAAAAAGAACACCAAGTATAAACCACCAAAATACATGTTGTGAAAAATAAACACAAGAGAAGCATCATCAGTCATCAAATAAATGCACATTAAAACTAAAATGACATCATAAGTCATGTATGAGTATTACTTCACATAATACAATAATGACCATACTAAACGTTACCAAGAAACAGAGAAACTGGATCCTGGCAGGAATGTCAAATGGGAAAGACACTCCTGAAAATGTTTTGACAGGTTCCTAGAATGAAGAATATGCAAATACCCACAGTATAGCACAGGAATTGAGCTCTTCAGGATTTGTCTCATAGAAATAAAATGTAACATTCACCCAAAGGCCAAAACACAGAGGATTATAGCAGCATTATGTACTCTAGTTGAAGAAATGGAAATCAATTCAAGCTTTCTTCAAGTGAGTGGGAAATGAATTGTGCAACATTCTTTAATAACAGAAACAAAAGGCAACTCGAGAGAATACAATATAATATTAAAGCATAAAATAACTGGGAATAATCTACCATAGATTTGAATTCAATCTTAAAAGCTTAGTTATTACATGATCAAGAAGTCAGAAAGAAAAAAATGTGTTGTTTGCCAAGATGAAACAGGTTTGGGATGGGAGAATGAGAAGTAGTGGGTTTAATTATAAAAATGGAAGCATGAGACACACTTATTTTTGGTAAAGAAACGTATCTGTAAATATGGTATATTCATATAGAGTTGATAAAAATTATATTGGACTTAATATATTTAGAAAACAATTAAAATAACTGAAGTATTCATAAGGTACTTGTGAAATATTAGTGTCCCACTTGTGATATCATACTAGAAATATTAAAATAAATTGGAAAATTACTCAAAAGATTTCTCTGTGTTCTTCTAAGATCATAAAGATCCATACTAACCTCAATAAAAATTAATGAAATATAGAAAACAGAAGTTACATTGATAAATGGGGACCAAGCTTGAAATATACCTTGATAATTGGAAGGCAGAGATTTAGAAGACTGATATCAGAGCCAGTTCTGACAAAAGAAAATTCATGAGAAACTAAAAACAAAGAAAGCTAGATATAGGGTAATTTGCCTGTTATCTCACATTTGTGGAAACCATAGGAAAGAGATCTTTGCTTAAGGGAGGCTTGGCCTAAAAAATAATATGAAGTGATTAAAGCCTTAGCAACGTCAAGCACCAGTAGTGCCAAAGGAAAAGAAAAGAAGACAACAGAAAAGGAAAGGAAAGGATAAAAAAGGCAACTATTTACTCTTCATTCTTGTAGTTTCATGTCATTGGGTACAAGAATTGAGAGTATTTTGTTTACTGTTTTTAGATTCAGGCCTCTCTAATATGAAAGTATTTATTTCAAGTAATTATTTTATTACTACTATTTATTAGCTTATTATTAGGCCTTGATGGAGATTGAACCCATGGCTTTGTACATATATATATATATATATATATATATATATATATAGACTAATATATATATATATAGACTAATATATATATATATATATAGACTAATATATATATATATATATATATATATATATATATATATTAGTCTAGTTCTGCAACTGAGCTGTACCTGCAGGTCTCTTGTATAGTTTTAGAAATTGTTTATGAATTCTTCAATAGTTATCTATTGTACTTTTCATCTTATCTTTTCTCTCCTACCTTTCCCCCTATGTATTTTTGTTTATGTGTTGAAATTTTTCCTCAATTTTATCTTCTAAACTTAGAATTTTGGTTTTAAGTTTACAGAGAAGTCGGTTATTTTTATGACATCTTTTTAAATTATATAGCAATATATGTATTTCACATGTATGATTGATTCTTAGAGTTCATTTCAATAAGAAACATTTATATGGTCATATACACAGAGCTACTGAGCCATTGTGATCCTCTACTAAGAATAGCTTCCCTTGTTCTTGCCATGTGAATGCTTAGAGTGGTGTTAGTTAAGCATGTCCAATTGTAATTAATTGTCTTTTACTATCTATTGGATTAACTTGTAGATATATGGACATGTCTAGTTATTACAAATGAGGGAAACCATGCAGCATATATTGAATTGGATCTGGCTTATTTCACTTAATATCATTTTTTTCCAGGCTTTCCATTTCTTCAAGAACGGGGTAATGCCATTCTTTCCAATGAAAGCACAGAATTCCAACAATACAACAGAATTGAAGACCCAGAAATTGGCATATAATCTTTGATAAGGAAGCAGAAATGAAGGATGGAAGAAAAACAGTCTCTTCAAAAAAGAGTTCTGGTAGAATTGTGTGCACACAGAAAACTGAAGTTAGATTGTTATATATCCGTCTGCACCAGAATCGATTCCAAATGGATCAAAGACCTCAATGTAAGTCCAGATACTTTGAGATTGTTACAGGAAGAGTTAGGGGAAACAGGAGGGCTCCTTGGCACTGGTCAAAAATTCCAATGTAATTGTGGATAAATGGGATTACATCAAACCAAATCAATCATTGTACAGACTCAAAAGAAATGAAGACAAAAGAGATAGTGTAGCACAGATTTATTTGGATGCAAAGCTATATATGAAAGCCTCTCTCAATACTAAATCCTTACTCCCTTTTCTATCTAGGTTATTTATAGTGGGTTGACATGAATACAAGAGTTTTCTGGTGGGAATTAGAACGAAAACAACTAATGCTAAGACAGAGGTAGCATGTGAAATGAATTGTAACTGGAGAAAGGAGCAATTAAGGTAGGGGGGTCTATTTCAAAGTCTTGGCTTGGTACCAGCTAAGTAAGGTATAGCTGCACAGGGAAGGGGAATAAAACAGGAATGGTTATAAACAAAAGCACTGGTCTGAAGCCTCAAATTAAGGACTCCAGTCTGTGTGGAATGATCTCTAACATGAGGTTTTATTTAAATTAACAAGCATGATTTTAGATGATTGCAGAGTGGGATGGTGCATAGTCACAGGAATGTCTGCTATGTCAGGTAATCCAATCTGCCCTTTCACATTACCCAATAGCCAGGTTTCAACGCAAATGACTACGAAGAGATTGTACAAATGAGACTGCGACTTTTCCCTCTCATGAATCAAAATTCTGTCAAATGATTTCTGTCTTCAAATTTGTTTATACATTTCTCATGATCTTTCCTACTATTTTGTCTTCATTATTGATATCCATAGAACGTTTTTGTTGTTATCTTGTGTGTATATGCCATTTTTAGGGCTTGAGCTAAATGTTTGATGGGCTCCCTTGTATTTTTTGCTCATGGCTGATGACACTCTATTCCTTGAGCCACATCCTCATCTTCTCCTTCTTGCTGGATAATTGGAGATAAGTTTTCATATTTTTGTCTGTTTGGACTGACATTGAACCAAAATCTTTAGGTTTTAGCCTCCCGAGTTTCTAGGATTCTACACATAAACGGCTAACACCAACCTTTGCTTTACTATTTTAAGTATGTGTTAGAAGAAAGTTGAAGTATATTTGTGTTAAGTGTGAAATTTTCAAATACAAGTTTGAATCATCTTGATATAATGTAACTGTTATCAATTTTAACAGCTAAATCAATTAATTTTACACACTCCCACAGAAATATAATTGAAAACAAAAGACATAATTATTTTCTTAATTCAAGTACTGGAACCATGCTTTTTTTCACATTACAATTCATGTTTTATATAATTTTGATTAGCAGACATCCATGAATAAAAGTAAATATATTAATTGTAAACCACAAGAAGCAAAGTGATTTTAGTTAAGAATAGATATTTCATTACAGTCAGAAACTATGTTTTTGAGAATTCTCACTAAAAATAGAAGTTACATGCAGAAATTAATGGATGTAGATTGATCATTACAGAACATATGAATGAATATGTAAATATGTAAAATATAAAATGTAAATATGTTAAAACGTAATTATGTAGCCAGGTGCCTGTGGCTCATGCTTGTAACCCTAACTACTAAGGAGTATGAGAGCTGAAATCATGGTTCAAAACCAGCCTAGGCAGGAAAGTCTGTGAGATTCTAATCTCCAATTAGCCACCAGAAAACTGGCAGTGGTCCAAGTGGAAGAGCAGTAGTCTTGATCTGAAGAGCTGAGGGACAGTGTCCAGGCCCAGATTTCAAGCCCCACGACTGACATTAAACAGTGAGAAATAAACTATGCTTTAAAGAGTTAGCCAAGGCAAATGGTTTATTAGATATTTAGAGTCATGCTCAGACTTTGTGGTGGAAGCCAGAAAGAGAAAAAAAAATCATGTTTTTATTCTTCCTTGAGCCACTCTAATTTACTTCATCTATTTCTAGAAGAATGAAATTCTTGATGTGAAGCCTTTTGCTTTATTAATAGGAGAATTTGGAGAAAAGATGAGAATTCACACTAGGAAAAGGAGAAGAGGAAAAGAGGAGAACTCTATATATTTTGTTCTTCCTCATCTCAATCACAAGTTTTGGATAATGATTGTGGATTTTAGATACATGCTCTAGAGTGATTAAAAACATAATGGTTTTCTATGCCTTCATCAGAAAGAATGACATTGCCCCAATTGTTAGGAAATGGAAAGACTTGGAAAAAATTATATTAAGTGAAATAAGCCAGGTCCAAAGAAACATAGGTCCCATGGTTTCCCTTATTTACAATATCTAGTATATGTATGAGTCAAGCAGAAAAGGTCAGATAACATGATGTTAGGAAAATAAACCCTAAGATATGTATTCAAATGTTTTTTTTTCCTTTCATGCATTTGTTTCTAACGCATTTATAAGATTATTTCTTTGTTGCTTTGTATGTCCCCCCCACAGTATAACCCCTGCTTTCACTATATTTGATGTCGGTATAATTTGTGGAGGGGAAGGGGAAAAACAAGTCATTTAAATAAGGATACAGGTGGACCCGTTGCAACAATGAGAAGTACAAGTTGTCATGACGAAAATGAACTTTACAACTTTGTTGGGGGGGAGGATAGTGTGTGTGGGGGAGGCTGGGAAGGGATGGGAAGGGGAAACAAAAGAGGAGGCTACAATGCTTGATAAGAAATGTACTCATTATTTTGCCCATCTAATTGTAACCCCTCTGTACAGTATTTTCACAATAAAAAATAAGTAAAAATTAAAAAAAGAAAAAAGATAACCCCACAAGTGATCACATGAAGAATGCTTATTTATAAAATATGTAATAGCATCAAACAGGAAATATTATCTATTTGTTTAGTTCTTGTTTAGTATTTGTTAAATTCTGATGTGCTATCGTCAACTATCATAAAGGTATATAAGAATGCTAAGCAACTAACTTCTTTTTTTTTGGGGGGGGGGTCCGGTTGTGTGGCCTGAACTCTGGGCCTGAACTCTCCCTCAGCTCTTCAGCTCAAGGCTAGCCCTCTACCACTTGAGCCACATCACCACTTCTGGCTTTTTTTCTTTTCTTTTTTGCTTATGTGGTGCTGAGGAATCGAACCCAGGGCCTCATGCATGCAATGCAAGCACTCTACCGCTGAGCCACCTTCCCAGCCCCGCAACTAACTTCTTAATATCAAATTCTAATATTAGCTTAGTGCTGCCTGTTATATATATGTGGCTGTATTTGAGTTTTGCCTCAATTTTACATGCTATATTCTTCCAGTATATAAGTTGAAAGAAGACTCCCTCTGGAAATATGCTATTTTTATAGCTAATTGAAAACAAGTCAGCTGTTTGACACAGACAATGAGATAGAAATCTTCCCCTAGAAATACCCTTTCACCATTTATGGTTTATATTTGTAACCTGAAGTAAGTCACATGACCTATCTTGACACTTCAGAGTAGAGATAAATCTCACCTACGGGAAGCTGAAGCAGGACATAAAGTAACATGCCAAGTTATGCAACACTTGACATAAGGAAGAAAAAGAAGGAAAATATAATACAATCAATCATACTTGCCAAAACATGTCACTTCCGGAAGGAAGATATTATTTACCTTTGTTTCTAAAAGTATTGAGATCTTCAAATCCTGCCTTTTATTCTTGGATAGTACAGGAATTAGAGAACATTTGCATACTGAGGCAGCAAAAAATCTCTAGAAAGCTGGAGTAAGCATTTTAATACTACATTTTGTTCTGCTAGGAAAGGAAATCATTTTATAGACAACACTTTATATTTTCTTACCTATTATCTTTTTTTCCAGAACTTGTTTTTGTTAATATATGTGACTATCCACTAGAATAAATGTCTTCATTTATCTGCATCTTGTGCAGAGAGCATAGGCAATTAGATGTAAGTGGGAGTTCATCAGTAGCACTTTTTAAAAATGCAAAAAAATGTGGATAGGGAACCAATATACATATTTTTCCACCATCACCTTCTACATCCTCCTTCTTCCTTCCCAGGACACACCCAATCTATAAAAAGGCTACGATATTTGACTCTTGACTTTGAAAATGGAAGAAGAATGCTATGGATGTTGGAGATGACTGTTAATAGTATTTTCCATAATAATGTCACATACAACAGTCCTATGAGTCCTGCAGCTCGTAACACTATATTTCCTTAGTTATGTGATAGGAATGTCAGCCTTACTGGACTTAGTATTGTTTTCCACTTCCTTTAATTATAATATATAGTAAAAGAATGAAAAAGTAATGCCATCTTAAAAATTCCCATTGCAACTTTGGAACTTTGGCACAGGTCAGGGGGAGGAGGATTGGGGGGAAATTCGTGGGCAGGGATGGTAAAGGGAAGCAAAGGATGAGGCAGCAATCCTTGATAATAAATGTACTCATTACCTTGCTCATGAAATTGTAACCCCTCTGTACAGTATTTTCACAATAAAAATAAACTTATGAATATAAAAAAGAAAGTCAATCAGAGGGTAAAAAACAGTTTTGACAGAAGAGAAGGAATAAATCCAGATGGAAGGAATAAATAATAATAATAACTAACGCATACCAGAAACTCTTCTAGGGAACCATTTTTGGTTATTGAAGAACTTGTTATCAACTAGGCTTATTCCTCATTGCCTTTAGAATTCTAAATCTTTTAGGCTATTTCTCTGTGTGATAAATGATATATCCTTCTATGCTGTTCTTTTACAGCTGATCTACTTTGTTTTCTAAAAATCTCAGTTTTTCTCTATTTTTATATGAACAATATCTGATACTATATTCACATACACAGACAGTGGAGGATGGTAATGTAAGAGTCTCATAGCTCATGAGTCATTAATGAAACAACATGGAAAAGGAGGACTTATTTGTTACTACCTCAATTTTTCTGAAAAGTTGCAATGTCATTCTTTGCTTCAAATTTCCATTCTTTGTCTTCATAGTGTCATTAAGTGCACTAAATGGACATATGAGCCAGACACTAGTGGCTCACGCCTGTAATACTAGCTACTCAGGAAGTTGAGACCATAAGATTGTGGTTCAATGTCAGCCTGGTCAGGAAAGCCCATGAGACTCTTATCTTCAATTAACCCCCAGAAACCAGGAAGTGGTGCTGAAGCTAAAGTGGTAGAGTATTCAATTTGTGCTGAATAGCTTAGGGACAGCGCCCAGGATGAACGTTCAAGTCCCACAACCAACTAAAATGTGCAAATATGACTTTGAATTTCCCCAAAAGGAACAACAAGGTCAACAGTAATCTTTCCAGGCAGAAAAAAATATAATTCTAAAATGATTCAGTGCACCAACTTTTGCTGAGTTATTTAAGATATGCCTTTTTTACTGGACGTATTCTCTTCTTTTAAAAATTGTCAAATATTAGCTTTATAATAAACTTCATCTAATATTTCTTGTTTCAAAAGAGAAGTCTTTAGAGTTGATGTCAGTTGGCTTTCTTACAATCTTAGTTCAAAGCCAACCCAGGAAGGAGAGTCTGTCAAACTCTTAGCTGTAATTAAACACCAAAAAAGCCAGAAGTGGATTTTTGTCTCAAGCAGTGGAGTACAAGCATTGGGGCAGGTGGACAAGAAAGACAACTGTTCAAGGACAGGGTCCAGCCTCTGAGTTCAAGCCCCACAACCAGCACAAACTAAACAAACAAACAAGCAAAAAAAACCCCACATATTTCTTTGGGACCTTCCTTAAAGCATTGGTTTGAAAAGAGGATCATTTTGTTGATCATACTTACTGGATCCTGCTTTTTGGAATCCTTATTACTATAGAGAACTCAGGAACGTACTAAAGGAATGGACAACTGACTTCTGCAACAAGAGAATCATCTCAGGAGGGAAATATCCATGCACAAGACACTTTAAAACCACCATTTCTTTCTTTCTTTGCAGTAGAACACTTTTTTTGTTTGAGTGTTTGGTTTTTCACCTTTTTCTTTTTTGTTATTGTGAAAATACCGTACAGAAGGCTTACAATTACATGACCAAGATAATGGGTACATTTCTTATCAAGCATTGTTGCCTCCTCCTTTGTTTCCCCTTTCCATCTCTTCCCCTTTCCTCCCCATCCCCATTGCCACCACCCCCCCCCCTCCAAAGTTGTAAAGTTTGTTTTCAACATAAATTCTGGTACATCTCATTGTTGTTTCCATTTTTCTTATGCTGGCCTTTCTTTAGTAATACTTTCAACTAGAAATTTACAGAAAGGTTTTATATGAGTAAAGAGCAACCACACTCCAAGAAGTCAGGGATAGAATTTACTTCAAGCCTATTCTTTTCTTGTACAGTAAAAAGGACAGCACAAAATAATTGGAATTTGTCATTTCTCTATGTTCAATTCCTCTTTTGGATTCAGTTTCCACTTGCAGTAACAGTTCTTTCCACTTACTTCCATTAACAATCTATAGTGCTTCTCCAGGTAAAATGAATGTTTTCTGGCCTCACTGAAATAGCTCAAGTATATTTTTGGACATGAGGTAACACGTGTTTCAGAAAAAAATTCGTAAGGAGAAATATGATATTTAAATGGCTTATAAAACATTATCTAAGTACATATGGTCATATAAGATGATGTTAAGTGAAAAGGACCCCAAGATAGGGACAAAACTTGTTTTCTTCTTTCTTGCTATTGTTTTTAATGTATCTAACATATACTATGTGATTATTTTTGTTTCTCTTCTATTTTCTTCCTCCACGGTATAATGTCATTGACCTGTACCTTGCATATAAATTTTTCTAATACGGAGAGGGGAAGGTAAATAACAAAATGCTGAAACATGGATACAGTATGACCCATTGTAACAATGAGGTGAACAAGACACTATGTAGAAAATTTACAAGTTGGGGAAGGGAGGGGGGAGTTGGGACTGTGAGAAGAAAAGGGATGGCAGGGGAAAAACAAAAGAGGAGGTAACAATGCTTGATAGATAATGTAATCAATAACTTACTTATGTAACTCTAACCCCTCTGTACACTATTTTTTTAAAAGCGTGAAAAACCATTTCCTGGAGCACATTATGTTCAAATTTCATAAATGCTCTGTAAATTAAAACCAATTTTAAGTGGGAAGAAGGTTCTCAGAAATATATTTTGTGGGTGAGTGTGTGTGTTGTGCATTATTTCCCAAGGGTACATAAGTTAACAGTAGGAAAAACAATAGGAATCATAGGAGAAAGAGAAGCTCTGTGTTTCAGTATAATGGTTCAATCCACTTTAGAAGAATTTGCATATAAGACAACTTTGAAACAATAATGCTAAGACCAGTATGTTGATTAATGGGAATGATATAGAGAGACATTACTACTAAGTGGAACATGAAGGATGAAGCCACTCTCTTTCATCTACCAGCTCTAAATCATGGTAGCCAATCATGACAATTTGTAAAAAGAAGAATGGAAGAATAATTCTGGTTCCAACGAATGTCGGATATAAGAGCATGGCCTTAACTGGAAATAATATCATCTTGAGAGAGCAGGAATTATACTAGCAATGAACTGGTTGCTAAGATCACATTTCTTTTTTCCTTTTCCTATTTTTTTTATGGTTGTGGGGCTTGAAGTCTGGGCCTGGGCAATGTTCCTCCACTGTTCAGCTCAAGGCTAGCTCTCTATCACTTGAGCCACAGCGCCAATTCCAGTATTCTGGTGGTTAATTGGAGATAAGTGCCTCGGAAACTTTGAATTGCAATCCTCAGATCTCAGCCTCCTGAGTAGCTAGGATTAGGCCTGAGTCACTGGCACCAGGCTTAAGATCACATTTCTAACAATGTACATTCAGGATATGTAATGTGTATGTTCATCTAACTTTATATGAATTATTGTGTTAAAAATCTGTGCTACAGATTAGACTTTACACTTACAAAAATGTTTCTAGTTAAAAAGTTGATACTCCTGTAAAAATAAAACCTAAGAATTTAAAGAGGTCTGGGAAGTTCAGTTTGCATCCAGTCTGGGCAGAACAGTCTTTGAGACACTACCTATCATTAACCAGCCAAAAGCTGCATTGGAAGAATTACTCAAGTGATGGAGTACTAGTTATGAGCAAGATTGCTGAAAAAGAGCTTAAGGTTTTTGCATACATACATACAAACATGCACATACAAACAGAAGCACTTATATGTGCAAATACATATATGCAACAACTCTCAGAATGTATAAAAATGTTAGAAAATGATAGAAAATTTGTCCTGAGGAAGACTACAACATGTGATAATTTTTAATATTAGAAAGTCGTCAAGTAGGAGGCAACAATGCTTGATAAGAAATGTACTCATTACCTTGCCCGTGTAATTGTAACCCCTCTGTATGGTATTTTCACAATATAAAAAACTAAACATAAAAAAAGTCCTTAAGTGAACTTTCCCCAAAAAAGGTTGAGAATATTACATAGATAGGTCGCAGAGATAGTAAGAAAGTCAAGTTATCATAAGGGATCAGATCCATCCATGGAGGAATGAATCAGAGACCACTGCACGTGCATCTGATAATATTAATATCCTGTGTTAAATGTTAGAACATCTTTTTTAAATTGTACATAAACATTCTGAGCAGTCAGTCTAGTGGATAAGATCATCAGAGAAATTCAGAATTGCTAGTCTGTTTCTAGATTAAATAAACCATCTAACTATAGCAAGGCAATGTGATACAAGTATGGAATTCTAGCACTCAGACTAAGACAGGAGTGGAATTACAAAGTGATTCCTTCCCTGGACCAGGTAGTATAATTTCGTGTCAATAAAACAAACCAAAGAAGAAGAACATAATACAGAGTTGGGAAGTTTGTCATTATGTTTTGAGAAGTCAAGTTTCCTATTGAAATGCAACTCATATATAATCCTCAGTTGTGTTTTAAATGCTCTCTTCATTACAGAATATTCCTAGATGGTTCATGATTTTGAACCAAAAATTTGAAAAAGTAACTATCATTCTGTTGGATTCCAAAGAAATGATGAAGGATTACAAAATGTTAAGCATGGAGAAATAGAGAAGTTCCTCTAATGTAGGATTTGTAGACCTGGCTAATTGGAATTTAGATTTAAAATAAATATTTTTGTTTGTAATTTCATATTCTATTGGATATTACAAAATTCTTTTCAAGTAAAAGATTTAATTTGCAAATTCAGAAATAATTCTGGCATTCTATTTGCCTAGAATATTCTTTCAAGTGAGATATAATTAGAACTGAGTTAATAGATAATTCCAACAGTTCATATATAGTATGATAATGTGATAATCTAGACAGAGTTGCCAACAAATGGACGATACTAATTTATAAATTTAGAAAAAGAGCAATTTTTGAGACTTTAGTATAACATGGTATGAAGAGTGTAATTGTGTGACATCTTTTTTTTTCTACCTACAATTAACACAGGAAGAAATTTCCTTAATTACGTACCTTTGTATACAATGATAAAAAATGCTAGGTTTGGGATTTGTTTTTATTTTTTTGTTGTTGTTGATTGGTTTGTCCTAGGGCTCGTCCTCTGGGCCTGGGCAATATCCCTGAGCTTGTTTTTGCTCAAGGCTACTGCTCTTTCACTTGAACCTCAGTGCCACTTGTGTCTGGCTTTTCCTGGGAAGTTTATTGGAAATAAGAATCTAAGGTACCTTCCTGCCTCGGTGGGCTTTGAACCATAACTTTCAGATCTTAGCCTCCTGAATGTCTATGATAGATAAAAAAATATATCTAAGTATATATAATATTTGCAAGTGTTCGGATTTCAAGAATACCACTGGGGAGAAAAGGAGATGCATGAAAGTTTAGTGTAGCATTATTTCCACCAAAGGAACAGCATCCCATTAGGAGAAGTGTAATACTTTTTCAAAATAGTGATAAGCTAGTCATGATGTGAATTTAGGGATTTTAAGGTGTACCTTACATGTTGGAACCTATTAGGCTAGTTTGACTTTACGGCATAAAACCTTGGGATTGATTGTCATAGAAATAATACCTTACTTTGATGAACGAATGTGTGCTCTTGAGGAATTAATTATTATATATACTTCATAGTTTTATCTTCTACCAGAATGTGGCTATTTTTTCTGTTCTCTTTTAAATATGCAATGCCCCATTGAAAACTGCATCTATTGCAGAACTGAATAAAATGCAAATAGGTACTGTTTTGAATGTCTCTGGTATGGCATGTTCAGAATTTGAAAATGAATAAATAGTAATCATAGGAATTTTGAAGAACACGTATATTCTATCCTCTTACGATTATTCAGTTTTAAAAGTTAGGAGTTTCCATAGAATTGAACTGTTTTCTGTTTAGTATGAGGCAGTATTAAAATAATGTTTTTTTCAAAATTATGGCAAATATATTGTGAAAATATTGTATACTTAGATAACATTCAAGTTGATGACCCTCTGATAAAGGGGAAATTAATTCAAATTAGAAGCCATAAGTGTTCATTTTCTTAAAAAGTTAATACACATAGAATGACATTTACTATAGCATTACAGTGAAATTATTTGTAGCTTATTTTTTAATTTAATTTTATTGTCAAGGTGATATATAGATGGGGTTGTAGTACTTGTAAGGTAGTGAGTACATAACATGTCAAACATTTTGCCCCTTCCTCATTTTTCTCACACTTTTCCCTCACCTCATACCCCTCAGAAGTTGTAATGTAAATTTCCAATATGTTGTCTTGTGAGTATTTCTATTGTATTGGTTTGTCCTTTGTCTCTCCATTTTGTTGTTCCTCTTCCCTTGCCAAATTAAGATAAATGTACATGAAATACACAGTATACTGAAATCAAATACAGCAGGGGATAAACCATAGGGGAAAACACAAAACAAAAAAGAAATCACATAGTACATTAAAAAGAACAACGACAAAGAAAAAACTTTGTTTCCATATCGAGGACCTCATTTTGCTCAGCATCATCTTATATGGTTATATATACATAGCTATCGATACATTCTCATCTGCTAGGACTATCCTAGACATTTCCTAGTTATTGTAAATGACAGAAATCATGGAATCTGTTTTTTTGTGTCTTGTTTATTTTACTTAGTAGGATTTTTGCAAGTCTTTCAATTTCCTTATGAATTAGAAGCATTGAATTCCACTGTGTACATATGTATGAGTATGTATACATATATTTATATGTGTGTGTGTGTGTGTGTGTGTGTGTGTGTGTGTCTGTGTCTGTGTCTGTGTGTGTATATATCATATTTTGTCAATTCAGTCATCGACTGAGTGGCATATTGGTGTGAAACCTGATTGCATGTAAGTGTCACTTAGGGTCATTCAAGCATGACAAATGCCACTTCTCCATATGTTCTAAAATCACAATTTCTAAGTAAGATAGGATTTTATGGTAGTACAAGTGTTGAGATATCTGCATGAGTCTAATGTATATCTTGGACTGAATTAGGCAGAAAGAAATCCAATATCAAATAGGACAAAAATGGTAGTGAAGAATATTCCCTTGAGAAAAATATAGGAGGCTGCCAGAAGTATGAAGAAATTCAGATAATTTTGAAGAATTTAGAATTGCAAGTTCAAGTATGTCTCTTTAAATAAATTTATGTAAGTGGAAGGGTGAAAGATGTTAGAGAGAAGAAAATAACTGAGAGCAAATCATTGTCCCAACTTAGAGTACAAAAGAAATAATCTATAAATTCCAAGTAAGAAAGAGACCAATATAATATGTCCCACTTAATTTAGGTACATGCAAAATATTTACTTGGCTTTTTCTTACTTTAATGCTTCAAAATAAAGAAGACATAAGAATAGTTATGTGATTGTCATTACTTCAACCTGAACTCTAACTGTAATGAGCCCTCTTTTTCTCACTTTGCACTTGGAAAATAGTCCCTATGTTGATGATGTTTTGGCTAATTAGAGTCAGAGTTAGGGGCTTCTATTTGTAAAATTAACTCAGAATAATTTAAAAGTTTTCCTCACGGTATCCAACTACATTTTCTGAAGCTGTACTTTGAAAACTCCATCATACCTGAGCACATTATTTGAATTCACACTTCAGCATTTCCTTGACACATTCGACTTTGTGCCTTCCTTCTTTTTTATACATTCCTTTTGAGTTTATAGTTGTCCTATTGCCATTTCATCTGTACAAACTTCTAAGAACATGGTTCAACTACCACTTATTGTTTGCACACACCCAGTCTATGTAAGAATGTACTTTGTCCATGTTAAGCAATAGAGTAGTACTCACTCTCTGAGGAGAAAACTTCCACAATATAACCCTATGTCCACATTAGAGGATGTAGAATGTAAAGCAGTTTGACACAAACAGTGATACTAGAATTGAAATGCTCCTTTGGGACATTTTTTGTAGCTCAATTTGCCCAGGAAAAATATAAATATCCACAAACTTTGGAGCCAATTAGTAACTAACCAAATTAAGACTAGATCATAGATGTTGTTTTGATACACGTCACCATTGTATTATTATTACATCAGAATCATTCCTTACTTGCAAATGTGTATGAGAAAATGAAAGAAAGGCATTAAAGCAAAATGTCTTACCTTTTAAAGCATTTAATCTTAGTGGGGACGGTAATGTCTGAACTCTTCCTTTCAATAAAACTTGAAGTATATAAGAGCATTTCCTACATATAATAATTTCTGGCAGGTTGATTGACAGGGTTATTTCAGTATGGAGATATCTCTAATAATATCTTGACTTAAGTAGAGTGTATGGCACTTATGATGGGTCAATGGCTATTGTAGCATTTTCTGTTCTAAAGAAAAATCAACTTGAGGAGTTTTCATTAACATCAGTAAAGCTGTATGTTCAACCAAATACTTGGTGTTTCTTTTCCTACGTTTATAATAAGTAGGCTGATAAGATACCAAACATTTCTAAATATATTTCAATACAATCCCAAACAAATGTGGATACGTGGGTCACTTTTGCTGTAGTTCAATCTATAATCTCGTGGCTAAACAAAGTCTTCAAAAATATTCGCAAAATAATTCTAAATAAAGTTCATGAGAGTTATATCTGTATAATTCTTCTAAGGTCAGGATAAAAGCATTTGTTCCCAACACTTAAAATCAATATGATCTGTTGAATTCATGGATCAAGAATTTTATGTCTTCATATTCATATCCCAAAATTTTATCAATACGACTTTCACCAAAACACTGTTCTTATTGAACTTGTTTATGTCCTTTTAATTTTCATATCCAAATAGTATATTTCCTCCAATACCTTCTTGCAAATTCTATCCTTTCTTTACTTCCGTAAATCTGTTTTTATTACATTTTTGTTTCCTTATTTATCTCTTTCTTCGAAATTGTTCACACTGTTACTCACATTGCTCACACTTGTGTCAGAACTTTCCTTTACCTCTTCCCTTTAATAATTCACCCGATTTTATTACTGCTTTTCACATTCATGGTCGTGGATATTTTCATGATGTCAAAACAAACCTATCTTTCCATCTGTTCAATAAAAACTTTAGAACTATCAGAGGGTTTTTCCCGCTGCATCCATCATTTGCACATGTAGTCCTTATCACCAAGAATATCACTCACACAGTTGTCTGGTCAGAGATGTAGAAGCCCTTTAGATTTCTCCTTACCCTTCTATTCCCGTACATTAGGTCAGATGTATGATGAAGGTTTTCTCAATTTCTCTCACTAATATGATTTCTATGTACTTCTTTTTATGCCCCTGACACGAGCCTGTTTCAAGTACTAATCACTGGTCACCTAGTCCTAAAACTACTATTTACAAAGTATGCTTTTTCCCCATAGTATTTTCATATTGGTCCTCTCCATCACCAAATTATTCTCCTTGTAAGCACACAGAGTGAAGAGCTCAGACACAAATTCTATTATCATTATTTACTCAGGACACAAATTCTATTATCATTATTTACTCAGTATTGACTGTTGGCCTTACATTTCTCATCTGTAAATGGATGTAATCTACCAGAAATATTGAAGGATATATTTGTTGACTTCTAGAGCAAGAAAAAAGAAAAGTGAAGAGTTCTTACATTTTCCACCTTAGCTTGCAAATAAGGAAAGAGTCAAATTCAGTTTGCTGATATAAAGTCACAAATTGTTTCATGCAGAAATAAAAATAAATTTTAGCTCCTGGCTCTAAGAACTGTGTCCTTTTAAGGCAACTACAGATATGTACGTGTTATTAGGTAAATTATGTCATGTGTATACAGCTGTATTGAGCATTCTTTCAATATATCATTAGAAAACATTGGTTATTGAATAGTATCTATATGAGAATGTTATTTGAACTAATCACACTAAGTTGAAAACTACATCTTAGTCCATCAAAATGTGGAAATAAATAATTTTATTTATAAGAAAACAATACCACCATGAAAAGTGAGTATACATTAGAGAGACTGTAAGAATAACATTAGGGTTTTTACTGTCTCTACCTGTTTATGTGATTGTATTTCTTGGTATTGAAACTCTCCTCTTGTTATTCTTGATGTATATAATCCAACGCTGTCTATTACTACGTATCCAATGTGGGAAATAAAGCTTCAAATATATCTAAACTTTTTTCCTTTTCCATTATAACGTCATTATCAAGGTACACTGTGGTCATCCACACCTAACATGCCAGTTTCGGCTATGGCTTCCTTAATAGTCCGCCAAACATCAGCAATGCAAGGTCATGTACTCTTTCTTTGCCTTGTCATTTACATCCAGGATGGTCACAATACAAAGGAATAAAAAGGAGCAGCCCCAAGATTTGAACTGAGGTCCTAGGATCCAAGGGTTGGCTGTGGCAGAGGTGCCAAGACCTGAGAGCAAGCCCTGTGCTCGGCTAACAATAATAATAATAATAATGCCCTTGTTTGGAATTTGCACTATTTTTCTGGCAGGCCTTGTATTTGAACTCAGGGTCTGGATAACTTTGTGGCACTGTGGATGAAGGGGAAAGGCTCACCATCCTTGAAGACAAGAAATTCAGACCTCTTCCCAGACCCTGAAATGAAGCCTCAGCACTGGAAAAAATAATATTAATATATGAGATCTATTTACATACATGGGTTTAGTTCATATGATGTTTATTACCCTTATTTATTTAGTATTATTACACATATAACAGTTCTTTTATTACATCATATCACAGAGAATATATTTGCATATGGATTATACATCATACTGAGACCCAAGACTTTCACAGAAAAGGAAAAAAAATGTGTCAAAATTGACTTCTTACTCCAAATAAATTTTTGGACATGCTGAGATTTCAACTTATAGCCTACAATGACCAATCCTTAAATGGGGTCACAGTCTTAGCACACAAGCCTCTAGCAACCTGAGCTGCCAGAAAGTTCTGAGGACCTGTGATCAATCCACAGGAGTACTCAATAAATATATATATATATATATATATATATAGAGAGAGAGAGAGAGAGAGAGAGAGAGATAGATAGATAGAATTGATAGATAGATAGATAGATAGATAGATAGATAGATAGATAGATAGATAGATAGATAGATAGATAGATAGATAGATTGATAGATAGATAGATAGATAGATAAAAAAATAGACGTGTAGATATATATATGCAGAGAGAGAGGGAATGTGAGGATATTAAATTATATATATAATAACCAATTATTAATTATCAAATTATGCTTCCATTTAATGAAGTATCATGTTTGAATACTTATAAAAGCATTAATTAAAAATTAGTCAATAACCTTCCATTAGGGGAATCATACCATGGTGCTAGAATGGAAGATATAAATCCAATAAGTTTTATGTAGCATTCTAAAATAGAATCATGAATTAATTGCAAATTTAATTATTACTTTTATAGTATTCCATTAGCATTCACATGAATAGGAATGAGTTTGTCAGGATCACCTTCAATTTTTGGGTGGCAGTCTTGGCATTAGAACTCCAGGCTTGGGTAGTTTACTTATAATGTAAACCATTGGAATGACAGCGTGAAGATTTCAGATTGTTATGATTACAAAAAAGAACAAGAAGAAAAAAAACCCAGGAGTCACGGGCTCCTGCCTGTAATCCTAACTCGTCAGGAGGCTGAGGTATAGAGAAGGCCAATTTGAATTCAACCAGGACAGGAAAGTCCAAGACATTCTTATTTCTAAGAGATCACAGGAAAAAAACGAACGAACATGAATTGGGCTGTGGCTCAAGGGCCAAGCACTACCTTTGAGGAAAAGAGCTCAGGGACAGGGTCTAGGCTCATAGTACAAACCTAGAACTGTCCCCACCCCAAAAATAGAGGCAATAACTCCATGTCTTTGTGTATGGATGGATGATGGATGGATGAAAGGCATTCAGAAGGTTGCCCATGCCCAGCTCTCCAACCTGGGCAAGCTGGGACAAGCCTTGAATTGTACTAAGTCTGAACCGGAAGCTTGAACATAGCATCCTTTTCTGCCATTTAATAAATAAAGCCTGATGGGACACCTAGCAGCCAGCCACTGCTTCCAGGGAGACCATAGTACCTATACTGTAGGAGTTGTCAAAGTTTCTGGCTCCATATTTTCTATCCCTCTGTAGAATGTGAGACTATATCTCTGGGGCATGGTCGCTATCACTCATTTATCATTCCTCAATGCTGAGTCACAGGCTGGTCCCAAATCTTGGCAAAGATAAGAAATAGTCAGCAATATCTATGC
Organism: Dipodomys spectabilis; assembly: GCF_019054845.1. NCBI lineage: Eukaryota > Metazoa > Chordata > Mammalia > Rodentia > Heteromyidae > Dipodomys > Dipodomys spectabilis. The sequence goes on from NW_024870964.1 coordinate 2,829,352, forward strand.
TGAAAGGGGTATGCCAATCAATCTCACCCTCATAATTCCTATTAGAAGTGAGCCTTGATCTGTGAATGTGGCTTAGTGGTAGAGTGCTTACCTAGCACGCACTAAGCCCTGAGTTTGATTGCTCAGTAAACACAAACAGAAAAAGCCAAAAGTGGCACTGTGGCTTAAGTGATAGAGTGCTAGCCTTGACAAAAGAAGCTCAGAAACATGCCCAGAACCTGAGTTCAAGCCCAAAGACTGGCAAAAAAAAAGTGAGCCTGGTGAGACATATTCTTCTGGGACTCAGAGGAGGACCGAGGTTATAGGTAAGAGGTAGGGTAGATGGCAGGTGTAGGTGGCTCACCCCTGTAAGCTACCCTGGAGGCTGAGATCTGAGGATCCCAATTGCAAGCAGGAAAGTCTATATGAGACACTTTTCTCAAATTAAGCATCCAAAATCCCAGAAGTAGAGCTGTGGCCCAAGTAGTAGAGTGCTAGCATTGAGCACAAAAGCTCAGGGATAGGATAGTATGCAGGCCATAAATTAAAACCCCAGGACTGGCATGCACATGCACACACACACACACACACACACACACACACACACACACACACACACACAAACATACACACACACACACACACACACACACACACCAAGATAGAGCATTTGCCAGTCAGCCTGCAAAAGTTCCATCTCTAGCAACTCAATATTAAAAAGAAGAGGGAGAAGGGAAAGAAAGACATGCTCCACGAGGTGATATAACCAGTGCCAAAATTCCATAGGAGTTCTAAGATGTGGATTCAGGAGAGAAGGTCTCAGGCAGAAGGTGCAACATGGGCAAAAGTCCTGAGGTGTGATATAGAGCAGATGGTGTGGGTGGGATGAAGGTTCTGTGGCTTCAGACAAGTCTTGGAGGACATTCAAGGCTGGGTCAAGGTTTGTACTTGAGTTACACGTAGGGTACATGGTTGGGCCCCAGAATGGGGACCAGGGGGAAGATTAGCTTGCTTTTTACCAGATACCCCAGCCATTTCCAGTGGCTGGAAGCTTATTTTTCACAGATCCTGACCCTCAGACCTCCTGTGCATGGAGGAGTCAACGCAAATGCAGGGAAGAAAGCTTGCTTAAGAAAACCTTCTAGCCCAATGCCAGTGGTGGCTCAACCCCTGTAAATCCTAGCTACTCAGGAGACTGAGAAAGAGATCGTGGGTCAAGTCAGCTCAGGGGAAGAAAGTTAGTGAGACTCTTCTTGCTAATTAATTACCAAAACCCCGAAATGGAGCTGTGGCTCAAGTGGTAGAGTGCTAACCTTGAGGGAAAATGTTAAGAGACCAGAGCCCAGACTGTGAGTTCAAGCCCGCGTACTGGCACAGATGAAATAAAGAAAAGCTTTCAGGAGCTCCTATTCTATTGTGGTGAAAGGCCAGATCAGCCAGGCACCGGTGGCTCACACCTGTCCTCCTACCTCTTCAGAAGGCTGAGATGTAAGGATCACTGTTCAAAGCGAGCCCAATTAGGAATCATGGAGACTCTGATCTCCAAGGAACCTACAGAAAACTGGAAGTGGCTCTGCAGCTCAAGTGGTAATCTGAAGGGCTTGGGGACAGTGCCCAGGCCCAGAGTTCAAGCCCCATGACCAACACCTGGCCTGCTTGGACCTCCCTCTGTTGCTCTAGGCAGAGTACTTTCCAGTGGGCCACTGAGTGTCTCCCAATGTCTAGGTGTCCTATAAGTCTTGAGAGCAGCCTGTTTGGAGGCCATTAACTATAGAGCAAGCGATAGTACCAGAGAAGGGTTGAGCCTTGGGGCATGGAGATAATCAGAATGGCATATATCGTGGGTGTAATGTATATCTGAGCAGTAAATTGACATCTCAGACCACGGTTCTGGGCCAGGAGGGACAGAAACTGCAAGATATCACACCAGGTAATGCCCACTCATGCGGGTATCACAAGAGTGTGAATTTGTCTCAGGAATTCATAGCCAGGTTGCTGCTTGTAGCAGTCACTGTCGCTGGAGTCCCAGGGTTCAGAGGCATTCTTTACTCACCAGTGCTCAGTGGCAGATGAAGGTCTGCAATCGTGGGCCGACTACAAACGAGCATCCGTACTGTCCTTCCCATGGTCCTATGGACCTGTACATGGATGTATCTCTTGAGAGTTTACTGTGACTATGCCTCAGGACTGCCCCCAGTTCTAGTTCAGCTCATCATAACCACCTTCCTGTGTGTGTTGTGGTGTGTGTGTGTGTGTGTGTGTGTGTGTGTATCTGTGAGTATGCGCATAAGCATCTTGGGACTAGGGCTTGATCTCAGGGCCTGGGCTCTGTCCCTTACTTTTTTCATTCAGGGCTAGCACTCTACCAATTAAGCCACAGCTTTTCTTCCAGCTTTCGGGTGGTTATTTGCAGAAGAGAGTCTCTCAGACTTTTCTAGCTGGGCTGCCTCTGAATGGCAATCCTCATATCTCAGACTCCTGAGGAGCTAGGAATATGAGAGCATGAGCTATTACCATCTGGCCACAGTTTCTTTCTTGGCTAAAACAGACTACCTCTCTCCATCTGAGCACCCATGTACAGGTACCCCTCCTAACCCTGGCTTCAGATGAAACATAACCTCTTCCCCTGAGGAGAAAGAAATGGGATCAGGTTTGAGCTTTATTTTCTTCACACAGTCAGGGGCTGCTGGGAGCTGATGTGGAGGTCAGAGATCTAGGTCAGGGCAAGAAGACAGCTGTTAGAACAGAAGAGATTATGAAAATACAGCCTTGCAGCTGGGTTCCAGTGGCTCATGCCTATAATCCTAGCTACTCAAGGTTGAGACCTGAGAATCAATCAAGATTCAAAGCAAGCCTGGGCAGATTCTTATCTCCAACGAATCACCAAAAAGATAGGTAGTAGAGCTACTGTAGTTCACGTAGTACAGCAGCAACCTTGTGCAAACAAGCTAAAGCATACCACGGAGGCTCTGAGTTCAAGCCCTGGTACACACACACACACACACACAAATACACAAACACACACACACAAACACACACACACATCCTTAGCAGGTGCCAGTGGCTCATACCAACAATCCAAGATACTCAAGTGGCTGAGCTCTTAGGGTAGCAACTTGAAGCCAACCCAAGCAGGAAAATATGTGAGACACTTCTGTTTACTAAGCTACTAAAAGAGATGAAAGGTGAGCTGTGGTTCAAGTGTTAGAGTGTTAGCCTTGAACAAAGGAAGCTCAGGGACAGTGCCAAGGTCTGAGTTCCAGCTCTAAGATTTTTTTTAAAGACACCCCACACCCCAATCAGGCCATAAATCCAGATTTTGGTCATTCTAGATCTCACTTCCGCTCCTGCCACTTCCACACTACAAGTGGCCGGTGTGTGGCCAGCACTGGGTTAAGAAGTGAACTTACACAAGGAGGACATAGCCAGGTCAAGGATAATGCCCCAGAACATTGAGGTACTGGCCAAACCAGTCTCTCATCCCCCAGTTGCCTTGCCCTAGAGTTCAAAATCTGTGCCTCTGTATTCTGGACATCTGGAATTGTCTAGAAGGACCTGAGAGGCCCTGCTAGGGCCATAAGATAGACTTGCCTGAGACAAGACATCGACCAATACTTCCAAGCCACCTTGGCCTCACCTCCCATGTAGACCCTGATCATCCTTGCTGGGTCAGCCTTCAGTCATCCATGAAGCTCGATTTGGTAACCACCCTTCTTCCACTCCACTGCCAGCCTGCTGGGAGTAGGATATGCAGTCAGAGGCCCAGCTGAAGAAAAGGACAGGATTGCATGACGACTGAACTTGCCCCCCCACCAGAGGCAGGGGAGAACATATGCTAGCTGGCCCTGCTTACCCAGAATCCTCTGGAAGTTGACAAAGATATGGACAGTCAAACTTGGGCCCCAAAGAAAAACCAGAATATTCAGGTCTCTGGCAATTTAGGACTCATTATAGATCCTGATAGGGGGCTAAAGGCAAGGTTGCCATGGAGGAGGGGCACCATACGAGTTAGGAATAGGCAGACAGGCACTCAGGAAGTGGACAGAGAAAGATAAGGGAAAAATACACGCACGCACACGCACACACACACACACACACACACACACACACACACACACAAAACAGGTAGCCCAAGGCCTCAGCAGTCCCTGAGCACATGAATATCCCAAACCCTGATAAGATGGCATTATTGTCCTCAGACCAAATGTAGACAAAACTCAGAGCCTCTCACACATCTGGAATGGCTCCTAACACAGCATAGCATTTCCTACTGTACACAACGCTATGAAGAATACTCAGCCACCTTATTTTTGGTTGTTGGTCATAGGGTTTGAACTTTGGGCCTGTAAACAGTCCCTCAGCTCTTCAGCTGAAGGTGTGCGCTCTACCACTGGAGCCAGAGCACCACTTCCGGTTTTCTAGTGGTTCACTGAAGATAGTCTCACAGACTTTCTTGCCCAAGCTAACTTTGAACTGTGATCATCAAATCTCAGCCTCCTGAGTAGATAGGATGACAGTTGTTAGCCACTGGTATCTCCCAGACTCAGCCACTTGCTCTACCACTTGAGCCACGGCCCACTTCCAGTTGGAGTTTGGAGATGAGACTCTCAAGGGACTTTCCTGCCTCGGCTGGGAAATAAGATCCTCTGGATCGCAATCTCCCAAGTATCCAGGATGACAGGTGTGAGCCACCAGCACAAGGCTTATGGTCTCTCATTTTTAAGAATTTCCACCTAGTCCTCCTCTAGAAATAGTACCACCTAGACACTCTTTAACCTCCCTCAGGGACAGCAAAGTGAGGTTCGGAATCTGGGTAGGACCATGGGCATTAAAGGCCTCCTTCACATCACTACCCTTCTCTAAGCTCCCATCCACCTCCTCTGGATGGCCTGGTCATCTGGGGCAGATCAGACGCACTAGGAAATCTGGTTGATGCCCTGTATCCCCCGCACCTACCAACTGGTACCTGAGGATTTCTGGGGCCAGCTACTCCATATCCAGGTGGAAGACATTAGGAGGGTTGCTGATAACCAGGTCCAGGGTTGCCCAGGGCAGAAGGAATGTCCAAATCCCCTCTGTCAAAGGAGACACAAAGCATGGATGGATCTACTAAGAGCTACAGGGCATGGCCATTCACCTGTCATCCAGGTCCCTTGGAGTGCTGTTATATGTTGACATTCCTGGGGCTTGACCTTGGTGCCCAGGCGCTGTCTCAGAGCTACTTTTGCTGGAGGCAAGTGCTCTTCCACCTGAGCCATGGTGCCACTTCTGGCTTTTTCTGTGTATGCGGGACGTAGGAATCAAACCCAGGGTTTCTTGTGTGCTAGGCGAGCTTACTACTACTAAGATACAATCCCAACCCTGGATAGCTGCTCTTCTGTGACACCTTGGGCCTGTCTCCGGACAGACTTGCCCATCTTTACTGAGTTTTTCACCACTAGCTCTGGTTGGAAATGAACATGCTCAGCTATGTTGTCCTTTATCTACCGCATCTTTGCTCTGTGTGCTTCCTGTCAGATCCTCCTTGTTAAGCAAGACCCCCTTTTAAGTGCTGCCTCTAAGAAGCCTGCTCCAATCACCCTGGCAGAGAGAGATCTTCTCTGCTCTGCAGGCTGCTGGCCTTTTCAAGCTCTGCCTACCAGCTGGTGTGTGTTCAGAGAGCACAAAGGGGAAGGTCTGGCTTTTACCACCCAATTTCTGAAGTCTCTGATACACTACCCAGAGACCGTTAATGTATCACACTTCGGAAGAGAGCACTCAAGGCTCAGGCAGTCTGGGGGCAACACATAGGACCATTTTTTTTATTTGGGCTTGAACTGAGGATCTGGGAGCTGCCTCTCTGAGTTTTTGTGATCAATGCTGGTGCTCTATCACTTGAGCCACAGCTCCACTTCTAACTTTTTGGTGATTCCATGGAGAGTAGAGTCTCACTGGCTTTCCAGCTTATGGCTGGCTTTGATCTTTGATCCTCAGATCTCTGCCTCCTGAGTAGCCAGGATGTCAGGCATGAGCCTAAGCCAGAGGTGACAGGCACCAGAGCCTTTCTTTTGAGCTTTTTATCTCATATCAACTAGCAAGCCCTAGTTAAAATAGTCATTTACAGGGGATCAATTTCCTCTCCTAGGTCAGTTAGTCCAAGGAGATACAGTGTCTTTGAAAAAGGATACTCTGAGTTGGCCTAGGTGAGTGTGTGTGTTAGAGTATGAGTTTCAGGGATACTTACTCCCATGTCCGCAGTGCCTCATCCTCCCAGTGGTGAGTAAATCCAGGATCCCCATCCCAAGGAGGGAAGGTAGGGGATGGTACTTAAGGTCATATCAAGAGGGATGATCTGATTTCTATCCTGTAGCTCAAGCCGGGAGAAAAAATAGACAGAAGGAGAGGTTTAGAGGAACATCAAGGGACGCCCCTTACCTTTGGATACAAGTACCAGAGAGAAGACTGAATCCATCCTTTTTGGTAGTAACATAACAGGTGCCCACTATTCATTTATTTTATTTTTTGTGAGTCCTAGGGCTTGGATTCAGGGCTTGGGTGTCATCCCTGAGCTTCTTTTACTCAAGGTTGAGGCTCTACCACTTAAGCCACAGCACCACATCTGACTTTTTTTCTGGTGCGGGGGGAGGTGGTTTATGGGAGATAAGAATATCACAGACTCTCCTGCCTGGGCAGGCTCTGAGTCACAACCATCAGACCTCAGCCAGGATGAGCAAGAGCCACCAGCACCTGTTCACCACCATCCATTTATAATCCCCTAGGGCCAGTCCCAGGCCACCCACACTGCACCCTCTATGTTGTGGGGAGCAGACATGGGTGGGTTTGATACTTCAACAGCCTACCTAACTTTGAACATTTTTCTGGGTCAGTCTGATAGCAGCTTCCTTCTTATCCACAGCAATGACTTGGCTCTGTCACAAGAAAAAATGTCCCCCAGGAGGTGTCAAGCCTGGGGTCTTTCCTCTGTACACCACCCCCTCTCCCCAAAATGACATAAAACAAAAGTAGACATAGAGTGAATTCATTTTCTTATAATCAGTGTCTAGCATGATATGTGGTGGTAAGGATCAGAGGCCTGGGATAGCGCTGTGCATTTGGACAACGTGATGTCTCCTCATCTACTTTCCTTAACAGAGAGTAGTGGAGAAGGACTCATCAGATGGACTGACAATGAATAACCATCATGGTCTAGCCCGGGCACAGAGGGGCTTACCTCAGGGAGCTAGTTCAACAGGCTGAGCAAGACAGCTCCTTACGCACAGCCCACCTCCAGAATGAGAGGGCCATCTTGGGTCCCAGCCACATGGGGACACTAAGCCACCTCCTGCAGCACCCATTCAACAAGTTCCTATGAGAGAGAGAGACAGAGACAAGAAGACAGACAGACAGACAGACAGAGACTCTTATCTCCAAAGAACCATGAGAAAACCGGAGTGGTGCTGTGGTACAAGTGGTAGAATGCTAGACTTGATCTGAGGGGCTTGGGGACAGCACCCAGGCCCAGATTTCAAGCACCATGACTGACAAGAAGTGGACTTCCTACCACAAGAAGTGGACTGATTAGCACCCATAGTCTTAGGGAGCATGACAGAGAAGTCCAGCCAAGCTTCCTGTAAGCTGGGGCACATGAGTAGGCCATCCAGCTTCTCCATTCCTCATTTTCCCCAGATGCAAAACTGAACACAGTGAAGGAACCCTTTCCTCATGGGGATAGGGTAAGGATGAAAGAGAGCCATGTTTTGTTTCACAATCTCATACCTGTTACATGATAAATAGCAGGCCCCATCTGAGCCCTTCCCAGCTATCTTCCTGTCATATACTCAGAGAATTGCCAAGAACCTTCTCTGACAACCGCTCCCTCTATGCTGGCCCTGCCCAGAGATGCTCCTGTATTGATCCTTTGTTTCCTCACAACTTTCCTGTGAGGAGACTGAGGTCCGATGGTTCCAGGTCCAACCCAGAGCTTCAACTTTGGTCAAGAATCGGCTGCAATGGGCTAAGAGTTTGGAATAATCCATCTAAACCATTGACTGAGCATGGCGAAACATGTCTTCCATCCCAACTACAGATGACCACGCATGGTGGCCCATGCCTGTCACAGGAGGACCATGATCCAGCCCAGCCTGAGCATATATTGAGTCTCAAAATGCCAAAGACAGAAAGATTTAGCTCCCATGGTAGAAGACCTGACTGGAAAACCTAGGCCTTGAGTTCAAACTCTAATATACCAAAAAGAATCAGAGGCCTGGTGCCAGAGGCTCATGCCTATAATTCTAGCTACTCAGAAGGCTGAGATCTGGAGATCACAGGTCAAGATTTAAAATAAGGTTGGCCTCGCCCCTCAGACATCATGATCAGAAGACCCAGAGTCTGACCAATGCCAATACGCTCCATACTAACAGGGCTCACATCCTTACTAAATGCTGGTCACACTCTCTGTCCCCCTGGGGAGCCACCCCCTGAGGGCCCCACCCCCAGGTCCCTCTGCCACCACCAGGCCCACGCGAGTAGACAGTTCCCGGGCACAAAGATCCCTTGGTCTTATAATTTAATAGTGTTGAGTCCCCTTCAAGCATCTCACCCTTCCAGGCCCCCAGACTTCAGCCACAAAGCCCATGCACCACCACCCCCAAGATAGTGGTTAGAAGTTACCAAAGGGCCCAGCGCTCCTTTTTGCAACCCACTTCTACACACACTCACACACAAACATACAAACACACACACACACACACACACACACACACACACACACACACACAAGGCCGGCACGAGTGGCTCCTGTCTGTCATCCTAGTTACTCAGGAGGCTGAGGTCTGAGGATCACTTTTAAAAGCCAGCCCTTGCAGGAAAGTCTGAGAGGCTCTTATATACAGTGAACTACCACATAGCCACAGGGGGAGCTGTGTCAGAGCACTAGCTTTGAGCACAAAAGTTCAGGAACACCACCTAGGCCTTGAGTTCAAGGCCCACTTCTTGTAATTCAAATACACACAGACATAGATACAGACAGACAGACAGACAGAAACACACACACACACACACACACACAGGTACAGCCCAAGGGTTCAGCCGCGCCTGAGAACAGAACCATGAACTCATTCCATTAGGATCACATCCCACCCCCAAGAAAGTGTCACTACTGACGACAGACCGACTGTAGACAAAACATTGAGCCTCTCATATATCTGGAATGTTTCATAGACCAGCATGGCATTTCATACCATATACACGGCTATGCAGAAAACTTAGCCACCTCTTTTTTTGTTGTTGGTCATGGGGTTTGAACTCTAGGCAAGGTCACTGTCCCTCAGCTTTTCAGCTAAAGGTGAGCACTCTTCCACTTAAGCCACAGCAAAACTTCCTGTTCTCTGTTGGTCCATTGGACATCAAGTCTCACAGACTTTTCTGGCCAAGCTGGCTCTGAACCATGGTCTTCACATCTCAGCCTTCTGAGTAGCTAGGATGACGGCTCTGAGCCACTGGCGACTTCCAGTTTCAGCCACCTTTACATACCCAGAGGAAAACCATCTCATAAGGCCATAAACTTCTTGCAACCCTTCACTTCAGAATTTGTCACCAAGCATCCAAACAAATCCTTTATTGGAGAGAATACAGACACAGCAATCCCACCCCTGCTACCATTTGCCCACTCCCTGCCTACCACAAGCCACATCCTCTTGAAGCTGTGTCTTCAAGCTAGGGTAAACGTGGGGAGTTCTTAGAAATATCTGTACAGTGGGGCAAGCATCTGGTCTCCCAACCACAGAAACCCCCTCGTTGACCATCCCACACCTGGACCATCCTTTGCAGGCAAATATGTTTTACTTACTTTCCTTTTTCAGTTGTGGGGCTTGAATCCTAGGCCTAGGTGCTGTCCCTGAGCATTTCAGCTCAAGGCGAGCACTCTACTACTTAAGGCACAATACAACACCACTCCTGCTTTTTTGGCAGTTCGTTGGAGATAAGAGCTTCAGAGTTTTTCCAGCCCAGGCAGGCTTTGACCCCTGATCCTCTGATCTCACCTCCTGAGTACCTAGCATGACAGTCATGAGCTACTGCCACCCGGCCAAAGATACTTTTCCATGCTTGTCATCCTATCCCCTCAGGAGACTGAGATCTGAGGACTGCAGTTGGATGCCACCCTTGGCAACAAAGTCCATGAGAACTCTTTATCTCCAATTATAAACACCCAAACAAGTTGGAAGTGGAGCTGTGGCTCAAATGGTAGAGTGCTTGCTTTGAGTATAATGACAAGGGATAGGACCTAGTTTCAAGCTTTTTCTAACAAAGACCCACGCAAGAAAGGGATGCAGGTGGGCATACGTGAACTGGAAGCTCACACATAATAATTAAGACTCCCAGAACAGACCCCATCCTGCTCTGATTCTCTAGATTCTATGTCCTACATCATGGTAATCTTAGATGGAACTTACCATGCACCAAGTCAGGATGTTCAAGTACAATCACATATTCAGGATCCCCTGACCTTATCAAAGACTCAAGATCTCTCACTGTGCTGCCTCTACACTGGGTAGGGAGGTGAGGTCTAGTTATCCAACCACAGTATGTGGGAATGGAAGGATTTCTCGGCCAAGGGACACAGACTCAAGGGCTCCAGGTCCCTCTATCTCAGGAAGGAGAAAAGGGCTGATCTCTCCCAGGAATGTTCCTGGGTTGTGAGTATCCTCAAAGAAACAACCCTGGTCAGAAACCAGTACCTCTGGTTTTCCCACCAGCCTCTATCCAAACCTGCCCCACCTTCAGTCTGCCCTCTCTGAATCCCAGATCTGCCATCTAGACTAAAGGCTGAGCCAGTAAACAGACCCATCTCTTCCTCTGAGAATGGCAATCACGGGGTCCTCGCACCCCCTTGAGAAAGTCTTGGGCAACAAGGGTCCTTACTCCCACCCGCATTCCCTGGCTGTCCTGTGATAGTGGCCAGCTTACTTCTGTTTCTGGTGGAGGAAAGAACAGGGCGGGTGTGTCAACTTCAGATTGAGCCCTGGAAAGTCCCAGTCCCCAAGAATGTACTGCACAGGCATCCTGCAGTGGACGATAGCCAGGTGGTCAATGGTGAATCCAATATGCCAGGACTCTTAATAGCAGTTTGGCTGGGAAAAAGGCTCTATCACTTTTGGTATAGGTTGTCAGGCGAAGTCATGGCAACAATGTCCTGACACTTCAAACCTGTGACAGTCTTCCCTCTTCCTCTTCCTTCTTATTCCTTTCCCCCCACCCCCACCGACACTCCCTCACTACAATACCTCCCTAGCCCTTGGACAGCTTGTTCTTATCTGACCAGAAAATAAACTCATTGGCACCAGGGATGATTGAAACCTGGTGACCTGCCCTGAGTCCTCGTGTCTACCTGAGGTTGCTTCCCTCTGCAGTCGGCTACCACACAGCTCCTGGATATCAGAAAGTTGCTGAGGTGCCAGTAGCTTGGTCCTACATACTGGCTTTAGGCTCTGAAATTGTCCCCACATAGATTGTAAATGGTTGGCTACCTTGTTACAGGGACTCCAAACCAAGTCTCACATGTTCTCCCTTCTTCCTTCCTTTCCTCTTTTTCTCCATCCGGACTTCCCTCCTCTTTCTCTCTTTCCTTCCTTTCTCTCACTCCTGGACCTTGAACTGAGAGCCTAGTTGCTGTACCTGAGCATTTTTACTCAAGGCCAACAGACTATGGCTTGAGCCACATATCCATTTCTGGTGTTTTCTTTTTGGTAGTTACTGGTGGATAAGAGTTTTACAGGCTTTCCTGCTTGGGCCTCAAGCATCCATTCTCCCATCACAGCCTCCTATGTAGCCAGGATGACAGGTAGGAAGCACTGGCATCTAGCTCAAACCAAGGTTTCTTCATGTGCTGTGGAACCAGCACTGCAAACTCTCATTGTCTATGACCACTCCAGATCCTGGTACACACTGTAACTCTTTGTTGGATAAATAAATGAGCGTCTGTCTACAAAAATACTACAAAGTCCCATCCCATTCAAGTAAACATCCTGGTGGCTGGGACAAAGCCTGATGTAGCTCTCCCACAGTTCTCCCTTCTCCCTCTTCCCACCCTCCTGGTGCCACAGAACTTAACTGTTTTGGCTCTGAAGACTGTATCCATGGTGTGCTCGCTGGATTCCGGGGCCTCTGGGATGCCTATCTTCTCAAAGATCTCTGGCCAGCGGCTGACAAATAGGTGGCACTCAATTCCCCACTCAGGAGTGAATGAGGTTGCCATGAGCTGAAGGCCAGGCTCAAGGGGTCTACTCTCCTACCCCTGGGGCCAACCAGGATGGCCCAGCACATCTGGCTCCCAAGTTTCATGTTGCAGATAAAGGATCCTCGAGGCATCTTTGGTTTCTGATTCTCCCAGAGTCCAGTGCAAGGGCTGAGAATTCTCTCTACTCACAGCTGGCTGCCTAGAGATGGTGAGGTCACAACCTCTGCTCCCCATGACATCCTCAATGTTATGTATAGGTCGTAGGACCCCTACCAAGAAGACCACCAAGAGTCAGACTCTACAGCTGTTTTATTTAAATGGGCTGCAGATCCGGCCTCGTCCTACACTCTGACACAGCAGAGCCCAGGAAGAGAGCCCCGCGCTAAGGATTTACAGGACTTATGAAGGCACACAACCAGGTGCTTTAGTACCACGTGTTGCTCTGCTCTGAAACAAGCAACAAATTGTGACTGCCTCAAGTATTTAAGCCTTCACTCAACTGTGGTGGTCACACTAGAGAGTATCAGAGGAGAATCAACAGCTGCTGCATAAAAGCAATCAAGGCACGACGTTCATAGCAGGAGACCATCTGGCTTGAGAACTCTGCTTGTGATACTTTGATTGTCATTGATTGTTGGCTGAAATGGTTCATCTAATTTGACCCATAATCCCAGGTGTTAGTGGAAATTGCCAGCTTCAAGCAAAATCCCTTGAAAAGGTAGCATTTTAGTTGTCCCAATCAAACTTAAAGGGTTCCAAAGTTAGTGGACCTCTTTTCTTTCGAGACAGCCTACATCAGGTTACAGAAACTGGCAGTCAGCAAGCCCTAGCTAACTGCCATGGCTTGATACCAAGCAGGCTCCAACAGGGGAATGCACTTCCCTACCACTGCCCAGCTGGAAATAGCACAGGCAGGACATAGATTAGAGTCTGCAGGATTCCAGGGAGGACTTCCCACCAGTGCACTCCCCTGGGAGGTAATACACACAACCAGTGGGATCCCATAGCCCCCTGCCCAGATGCCAATGGACACCGTCAATGCCCTGGGTTAGGTTGCCCTCTCATCCTCGGTAGTGGTGAACCATCTGCAATGTCACACCGTTCACCATTTCCTAGACCCTCCTAGCTTCACAGCCCCTGCCATACTCAACCCCCTCCATCTTGTTCCCTAATTACATTTGGCAGACACATTCCCAACCCTTGAATTAGCTCCAACTATACAAACGAGAGCACAGTGTCCTGCTGGAAGAGTGTGGCTGTGGTCACACTAGGCTCACAAGCCTTCAGGCTTAAGACAGAAGGTGTCAACTTTGGTGTGTGGTTCACACAGGCCTCCTAGGGGAGACCCACGCAGGCCCAGCAGCTACTGTGGGCTATAGGAAAGGGGGAAGAGAGAGGTGGGAAGGAATGTCTACTGAAATCTTCCCCAAAGCAGCCATGAAACAGTGATGGTGTAAACAAAAATTATGGTTGGTCTCATACTTGGCATTGCTGAAAAAAAGAACATCAAATACAAACACACACACACGCACACACAAATCCAGAACAGTGACTGTAGACTCATCCATGCAGCACCTGCAATTTGCCAACTGATCACTCACCTGAGCACAGTCAGGCACTCTCTCTCTCTCTCTCTCTCTCTCTCTCTCTCTCTCTCTCTCTCTCTCTCTCTCTTTCAAGCACACACACACACACACACACACACACACACACACACACAGACTCAGAGTACTGCCCCTCTTGAGTTTGTTGGTTCTTCATCTGGGACAGTGTACAAGCTGGAGCACGGGAGTTCCCTTGTCAGAACCAGGGGCTCAACCCAAGGAAGCACCTCTCTAATAATGCTGAACCACCCTGCCTCTCCCTTTCTCCAGGGCCAGACACTTTTCCTTGGGAATAACCAGCCATGACTCCCCATTCACCAAAACCCTAGGCCAAGACTCTGGGCGAAGGAGTCCTGAGACAGGTGACTCTTCAGAGCCTGGACTGAAAACAAGCAGGAGGTCATGGTGTATCCAGAGAAGTGTCTGACCTGGGGTGGGGGCAGTGTTGGGGAAATGGATGATGTCCTAAAGGCTACATACATGGATGAACTTCCTACTCCAGCCTAGATGTTTCTGGGTGATTGGTGGATTTTGGGGAGGATGAGGAAACCAGATGGGCCTGGAGCACCAGCAGATGGTGGCAGAGCTTGGAAATGTGATCACTCTGTGAGTGCTGTTGACAGCTGGAATGGGGCGGGGGGGAACAGCAGTGTGTACCTGTGTTGGAGGGGCGTGTTCTTCCCAGACATTCACCTTCTATTTGACCCCTAGTACCCTCACCTCCCTAGTGGGCTCTTCTGGAACTCTCCTCAGGGGAAAGGGTAAGCGAGAACAAAAGACAAGGGCTCACACAGAATGGAAGGCTATCTTCTGCATCCAACACCCCCCCACCCCCAGAAAAAAAGAAAACTCACAAGAAGGCAGGTGTTGAGGTGCTGCTCCCCAACTCTGACTAAAGCCACCAGGTTCCCCTAGGGAGAGAAAGGATGCATGTATGTATGTCCCTCCCCCAAAGCATAACCCTTGCTTCTAATATATTTGATGTCAGTATAATTTGTGGAGGAAATGGGGAAAAACAAGTCCTTTAAGGATACAGGTGGACCCGTTGCAACTATGAGAAGTACATGTTGTCATGTGGAAAACGAACTTTACAACTTTGGTGCCGGGGTGGGGGGGTGGGAGGGAATTGGGTGGGGGAACGGGGGAGGCTGGGAAGGGATGTGAAGGGTAAACAAAGGAGAAGGCTGCAATAATTGATAAGAAATGTACTCATTATCTTGCCCATGTAATTGTAACCCCTCTGTACAGTACGTTCACAAAAAATTAAAATTAAAATAAAAAAAAGCAATAAGAACCCTGTGTAATGGATTCAGCACAATGTGCCTTTTGAAGGACTCAGCACATAGATACTTTTGGAATCCTCATGGTAATTTAATTACCAATAAGATTAGACATGCCATTTTGCCATCATTAAACTTAAATATCATAATATTATGGCATTATATATCATAGTGACATTAGAGACATATTGTGAATTCCTATTGTGTGATTTCATTCTATTACAAGCTAGCAATATTGGTGGATATCAGAAATCTATTGTGACCTCAAAGCCATTGTGACATGAAAATTACTTTGTGACATCACAATGCCATTGTGATATCATTGACCTGTTCAGACATCACAAACCTGTCCTGTCCATTGTGACCTCATCACCAATGTGACATCACAAAGCCATTGTGATATCACATTGCTATTGTGACATTACAATCACCTTGATATCTCCCAAAACCATTATGACATCTTTAGCACCTTTGAAAAAACACATGGCCTTTGTGACATCACAGTCCCTTTGTGTATCCATATCCTCATTGTGAAATATCAATTGAGATCAGATATGCCATTGTAATATCACAAAGCATTTACAATATAATCATTGGTGTGACATCACATTGTCATTTTGACAATATCGGTCATTGTGACATCACAAATCTGTAATGACATCATACCAATATGACACCACATTGTCATTGTGACAACATATATACATTATGAAGGCCTATTATGTGATTTCGTTGTATGTCAAATTGGGTTCATATCAAACACATTTGGACTTCATAACCATTGTGATGTGACAATCCCTTTGTGATATAAGATTGCCATTGTGATATCTCTAAACTGTGACAACTCAAACATGTACTGTCCTCATAAGTTTTGTGACATGTTGCCACTGTGTTATGCCCATTGAGAGCTCAATCTATTTTCAATCTCATATTATTTCAGATATGACATTAAATATTAGAAATATACTGTGATAGTATGAATATTGTGACATCACACTGCTAGACGTAATGACCATTGTGTCACATTGTCACATCACAAATCTGTTCTGACTTCATCACATTTGGGCCAACAAATGACTTCGGAATCCTCACAATCCCATTCTAAACTCATATACTCATTATGAGTTAATGACAATTGAGGTCTGGAATGCCATTGTCACATCACCAAACTACTGCGACATCACAAAACTATGTTGAACTCATCACTATCATGGCATCACTAACTAATTGTGATATAACAACACTCTTATGACATTATAATTTGACATCATATTGCAATTGTGATATTACTGAACCCTCATGCTTTCACAAACTTATTATAATCTCACCACATCTTAGAAAATTATGGCCTTTGAGACATCAAGCTCCTTCCGTGAACTTGTATCATTGTGAACTTGTAGCAATTGAAAATTGAAATAAGATGTGATATTGCAAACTAGTTTTGACATCACTAACCCATTTTTATATCATTAACACTTTGACAACCAGAACCTGTTAGGAACCCTAGCACTTTTGACAAAAAAACATGGCCTTTGTTTCATCAGAGTTCATTTGTATATGTCATTGTGACTTCATCCTCATATCCTCACTATAAACTAATGGCAATTAAGATCTGACATGCTATTGTGACATCATAAACCCTTTGTGACATTATCACCAGCGTGACATAAGACTGTCATTATGACACCATCAGCTCATTGTGACATCACCAAGCTACAGTGACACATAGCATTATGACATCGCATTGCCATTTTGCTGTCATAGACACATTGTGAATGTATATCTTGTGATTTCATTCTATTTCAAATGTGGCATATCAGTTGATATCAGAAGCACATTGTGACCTCATAACCATTGTAAGATAATAAACCCTGTGTAACATCATAACCAGTATGACATTATATTGTTGTTATGACATCTTTAGCTTATGTTGACATAACAAAATGATAATGACAGTATAGCATTTGGCATTGTCATTGTGACATCATTGTCACATTATGAATGCCAAATCTGTGATTTCATTGTATTTGAAATGTGACGTGTGGGTTGATATCAGAAACTCATGGTGATGTCATTACCATTGTCTCATAAAAGTCCCTTTTTGACATCAATTTGGCAATGTGACATCACACTGGCAATGTGATGCTAGTAAGGCATCGTGATATCACAATGTTCATGAACTCACAATGGATTCCTGGTATCAACCAACATGCCACATTAGAAATAGAATCAAATAACATAATAGGCAAACACAACGTGTCTATGACATCAGAATGCCAATGTGATGTTGCAATGCTATGATTTCATTGTAGTTTTACATGTCAAAATGAGCTGATGGTGTCATAATGGCAACATGATGTCACAATTATGATTATGTCATAAAGGATTGGTTATGTTTCAATGGTATATCTGATGTCAGTTTCCATTAGTTCCCCATGAGGATATGCATACAAAAAGGTTCTGTGCTGTCACAGAGGCCATGTGTGTTTTCAAAGGTGGTAAGAGGTCATAATAAGTTTGGGATGGCCCAATGTGATCCATAATGTCACAATGGAAATGAGATATCCCATTAGGTTTTTGATGTCACAGTGGTGATGAGGTCACAACGATTTTGTGATGTCACAGTTTGTAATATCAGAATGATATATCAAATTTCAAGGACTCATAATTCAATATGAGGATACCAGGTGATAGAAGAAGCTCCATAGTATGAGGTCATACTATGTGAAAACCCAATGGGATAGTGATTTCACAATGACAATGTGATATCTCACCATCATGTTATAAAAATGTTTTGATGTCACAATTGGTGATGCAATACTGATGAGGAGGTTGCAATAGATTTGAGATGTCCCAAGGGGTTGGTGATGGCACAATGCCATGTGGGATCTCAATTGTCATTAACACACCATGAGTATATGAGTTTGGGAAGGGATTCTGATGTCAGCAAAGCATATGTAGTCAAAAAGGTGAAGAACTAACAGATCTGAGATGTCACAAAGTGACATAATGGTTATGATGTCCAGCGGTGTGATATCATGATGTTACACTGGATTTTAGATATCTCATGTCATATCTGAAATATGAGGTCGAACACAGATTTTCAACTCACAAATGGCCTAAGATATCACAATGGCATGTCACAAAATTATGAGAACAGGAGGTGTATTTGATGTCACAGTGGGTTAGTGATATAACAAAGGGAATTTGCTGTGACAAAGAAATTTAGATGTCACATAGGTTATGAGTTCACAATGGTTTCCTGATATCAACGCAGATGCCACATTTCAGATAGAATGAAATCAAAGAATAGGCATTCAAAATGGGTCTATGACATGAAAAAGACAATGTGATGTCAAGGCAGCAATGAGGATAGTATATGTACTCATTACCTTGCTCGTGTAACTGTAATCCTCTGTACACTGTATTTACAATAAAAAAAACTCACAGAAGAAAAAAAAGAAAAATATGGTATTGTGTCATTGGGGTTTGGTGATGTCACAATGAATGGTGGTGTCATAATGATAATGTGATTTCACAGTCATAATTATTGCACAAAGTATTTGTGATGATACAATGCTATATGTGATAACAATTTTCATTAGTTCACTATGAAGATGTGAGTACACAAAGGGTCTGTGATGCCACAGAGGTCATGTGTTTTTTTTTCATCTTTTCATGTTTTGTTTACTGTGAAAATACTGTACAGAGGGGTTAAAATTACATGGGCAAGATAATGAGTACATTTCTTATCAAACATTTTAGCCTCCTCCTTTGTTTCCCCTTCCCATCTCTTCCCATCCTCTCCCTGCCCCTCCACCCAATCCTCCCCGCTTCCCCTCCTCCCCCAATGAAAGTTCTAAAATTTGTTTTCGACATAAGGACTTGTATATCTCAAGAGTTCACAATAGCTTTGTGATGTCACAATGTGATTGTGAAGGCACAACAGCAATGTGATGTCACAATGGTTTTGTGATGTTACAGTGGTGATAAGGTCACAATGAGTTTGTGATGTCATGATGAGTTTGTAATATCACAATGACATTTCCAATTTCAATTTCTACTACTTCACAATGAGGAAACAATTTCAAAGAAAGAAAAGCTCCAAATACCATGAGTTTTTAGACATAATTTTTGCGATATGCTGCCATTAGGATATTTTAGGCCTTTAGTAAGTTTATAATCTGTTTTCAAACTCATAATAATTCAGGTATGACATATGATATCAGAAATTGACTCTGATATGAACATTGTGACATCACATTGATAGACATCAAGAACATGGTGTCACATTGTGAACTTACAAATTTGTTAGGGCTTCATCACTTTTGTGCCAACACATGACTTTGGAGACAACACAGTCCCTTTGTGAACTCATATTTTCATTGCGAATTAATGACATTTGAGATCCGGCATGCCATTGTGACATTTTCAACAAATTGTGACAGCACAAACCTATTATAGTAGAAACACATTGTGATCTAATAGCCATTTTGGTAACACAATCCTTGCATGACCCCATATTTCGATAGTGATATCACTAACCCAATGTGAAATTCCAATCTTCTCATACCCAATCCAGGTATGAAATGTGATACCCGAATCCAGTGTGACATCTTGATCATGGTGACATAACACTGATAGATGTTATGAGCATTTTGTCACAGTCTGACAACACACACCTGTTAGGACTTCATCACTTTTGTGACAACGCATGCCTTTGGAGACATCACAGTCCCTTTGTGAGCTCATATACTTATAGTGGGTTAATGACAACTGAGATCACATGTGTCATTTTGATATCACCAACACATTGTGACATCACACACCTCTTGGAAACTCATCACCAGTGTGGAATTACCAATTGTGGTATCAAAACATTATAAAGTCATCATATTGCAACATCACATTGCCATTGTGATGTCACTGTTCCACTGTGTTTTCAAAAACCTACTGTGTCTTCACAGCATTTCAGAAAATTCATAGCCTTTTATACTTCAGTCTTCTTCTGTGAACTCATATCCTCATTGTGAAAGAGTAGCAACTGAAATTGGACATGCGATTATGAGATGTGACTTCACAAAATTATTTGATTTCATCACCAAAGTGACATCATAAACCCCTTGTGAGCTTTCGTTGCCATTTGACATCACTATCACATTGTGACATCCCAAACCTATTAGGACCTCTTAGCACCTTTGAAAAAACACATGGCCTTTGTGACATCACAGTCCCTTTGTTTAACTATACCCTCATTATGAACTGACAACTGATACAAACATGCCATTGTAACATCATGAACCCTTTGTGACATCACAAGTGTGACATAATATATTGTCATTATGGCAGCATCAACTACTTTTGACATCACAAATCTACAATGACAAGATAGCATTATGAGATCCCACTGCCATTGTGATGTTATAATAAGTTTATGAATGCCTGGTTTTAATCTTTTTTTTTACGTTGTGGGGCTTGAACTCTGGGCTTGGGTGCTGTCCCTGTTCTTCAGCTCAAGGTGAGCACTCTATTGCTTCAGCCACAGAGCCACTTCTGGTTTTCTAGTGGTTCTCATTGGAGATAAGAGTCTCATAGACTTTCCTGCCTGAGCTGGCTTTGAACTGCGATCCTCAGATCTCAGCCTCCTGAGTAGCTACGTTTACAGGCATGAGCCACTGGTGCCCGGCTTTTTCATTCTATTTCAAATTTGACATGTGTGTTGATATCAGAAACATAATGTGACCTCATAACCATTGTAACATCATAAATCATCAGTGACATCAAATTGTCATTATGACACCATCAGCTCATTGTGACATCACCAAACAACTATGGCATCATAGCATTATAAATCACTGTGACATTGTTATGACTTAACAGTGTGAAGGCCTATTCTGTAAATTCACTCTGTTTCAGAAACCCATTTTGACCATATAACCAATGTGATATCACAATCCATTGTGACATAACATTGCCATTGTGATATTATTAACTTGCTGTGCCGTCACAACCAGTCCTGAACTTGTAAGTTTTGTGACATGCTGCCATCATCATATAGTAGGGTCTTTGTGAGCTCATAATCTGTTTTCAATCTCATATTTCTGGTATGACATGTGATATCAGAAATCCCTTATGACATCATACTGCCAGATGTAATGACCATTGTGTCACATTGTGACATCACAAAGCTGTTAAAAAGGCATCACATTTGTGACAACACATGCCTTTGGAGACATCACAGTCCCTTTTTGAACTCATATATTCATTATCAATTAATGACATTTGAGATATCCCATGCCACTCTGACATCATGAACCTATTGTGACATCACAAACTTATTGTGACCTTATCACGAGAATGGTATCAACAACTAATTGTGGTATCAAAGCATTATTTTGACATTATATTGTGGTATTGGCATTGTTATTTCACTGTCCCATTGTGTTTTTTCAAACCTATTATGGCCACATCACATCTTAAAAAATTCACGGCCTTTTAGACTTCAAGCTCTTTCTGTGAACTCGTGTACATATTACCTCTAAGGCAAGGAGACAAACCATTGAGTCACATTTAATACAATAAATCAATTTACACTAGAAAGGAGACTGTGATTACCTTATCCTGAACTGGATAACCAGGTCCAAGATCAGCCTTGACCACCAAAGCTCAGACCTCCAATGGGCAGCCCTGCCCTATCTTAATTGGTCTGCAAACCACCAGCCAAAAAATTATGAGCTTCAAAGCTCCAAACCAGAATGGGCAAGGCTTTTAACTTTTCCATTACTCCCTACTTCACTACAGACCTGTTATTCCTTTCTGGTCTTTCTCTTTTTCCCTTCCACCATTTCCTTCTTCTCTTCAGGCCTCTCCAGTCTCCACAGGCCTACACTACTCTGCCCTGATGACCACTTTTCTGCTTCCTCTCTTCTCAGGTTTTTCCCTTCCTGCTGTCTTACCACTTTCTTCCATCCGGGTAGCTCTCATTTTTATCTCCCCTTCCAATGCTCTGAAAATGCAACTTATACATAGGTTGTACCCGTCCTCACTCCAATGGGTCTTCTGCCTAACAGTTTTCAACCGTCACTTCCCAAACTGCCAAATGTTCAATCACTTCTTGACAGCTCACCATGTGAGGCTTGACACCTTCACCTTTGGTGGCATTCCCCACACTCTCTGGTGGGCCAGGCCAAGAATTTACAAAAATTAATGGCTCTGACAGATAATTCTGGCTCCACTGGTTATTACAGTATCCTCATAGTGAATTAGAAGAAATTGAAATTGTATATGTCGTTATTATATTACAAACTTGATGAGACCTCACTAACCCATTGTGACCTCATCACTGCGGTGACATCATAAACTCATTGTGATATCACATTGCCATTGTGCCACCATGATCACATTGTGACATCCCAAACCTATTATGACCTCAGAAGCTTTGAAAGAAAGCATAGCTTTTGTGACGTCACAGGCCATTTGTGTACCCATAGCCTCATTTTAAGATAATGAAAATTGAGATCATACATGCCCTTTTAACATCGCAAAAATTTTGTGACATCATTACCAGTGTAGCATCACATTATCATTATGACAACATCAGCCAATTAGGACACCATAAAACTATGACATCATAGCATTATGACATCATATCGTCATTGTGATGTCACAGATATATTGGAATGCCTATTCTGTGATTCCATTCTATTTCAAATGTGGCAGGTGTGTTGATATCAGAAATATATTGTGACCACATAATTATTATGACATCACAATACCTTGATGACACCACATTGCCATTATGATATCACTAACCCACTGTGACATCACAAACCTGTCCTATTCTCATAAATTTTTTGACATGCTACCAGTGTGATCTCCTCGGCATCACTGAGTTCATAAATTGTTAATCATACTTCAGGTATGACATGTGATATCAGAAATCCACTGTGACATCATGACCACTGTGACATCACACTGCCAGATGTCATTACCACTGATTCACATTGTGATATAACAAACCTTTTAAGACTCATTACACTTGTGCCAACATATGCCTTTGGATACATCATTATCCCTTATGAACTTATATAATCATTGTCAATTAGAGATCTGGCATGAGATTATGACATCACCATCACATTGTGAAATCACAAACCTATGTGACCACATCACCTGTATGGATCACCATTTGTGACTTCAAAACAATACTATCTCATGCAATGGTAACATCACATTGCCAATGGGATATCTCTGTCCCATTGCATTTTCACCAATCTATTATATCCTCATAATATTTTACAAAATTTATGGCCTTCCTGACTTCTAGCTCCTTATGTGAACTTGTATCTTCATTGTGATCTAGTAGAATGAAATTGGACATGTAGCAGTGATATTACAAATTCATTGTGACATCACTATCCAAGTGTGACCTTATGACCACTGTGACATCACAAACCCATTGTGACATCACATTGCCGTGATCACATTCTGATATCCCAAACCTGTTGTGATCTCTTAGCACTTTGAAAAAGCACATGGTGTTTGTAACACCACAGTTATTTTGGGTAACCATATCCTCATTGTGAACAAAGGACAACTGACATCAGACATGCCATTGTACCATTACAAACTCTTTGTGACATCATCTACAGAGTGAGATCACATTGTGGTTAGGATGCAATCAGCCCACTGTGACATCCCAAAATGACAATGACATCATAGCATTATGACATTACATTTTCATTGTGAGGTCATAGAGACAAAGTGATTGCCTATTCTGTGATTTCATTCTATCTCAAATGTGGCATATAGAAACCCATTGTGACCACATCACCATTGAGCTATTGCAATCCCTTTGTGACCTCATATTGATATTGTGATACCATTAACGCAATGTAACATCACAAACCTGTCTTGTCTTCATAAATTTTGTAACAAGCGACTACCTTGATCGGGGCTGGATGCCCAGAGCTAATTGCAGCCTCAACCATGAACCCTCAGACCTCCAAAGAGCAGCCCAACCATTTGTTAACTGATCTTCAAACAACCTCCAAAATAATCATCTCCAAGGCTCCAAACTTCAAAGACAGGGCTTTTCCTTTCTCTTCATCCTCCTTCTCTACAGACATGTCCTACATTTCAGGTCTTTTCATTTTTTCCTTCCACCATTCCCTTCTTCTCTACAGGTTGCTGTACTCTTGACAGGCCTTCCCTGCCCTGTCCAGGTGGCCAGGTGCTGTCCTTTACCTCCTGCTCTCCCTCAATTTCCTCTCCTCCCATATCTTTACCCTCCTGCAGTCTCATCACTTCTTTCCTTCCAGGTCTTTCCCCTTTTTCTTCCCCCTTCTGTTGCTTTGAACATGCAACCTATATATAGGCTGTACACTGCCCCCACTAAAATGTTTCCTGCATAACAGTTTTCAATCATCACTTCCCAAATGTCCATGCCCAATAACTTCTTGGCAGCTCACCATGTGCAGCTTAACATCCTATCTCTTCAGCAGCATTTCCTGCCCAGTCCAGCGGCATGCACCCCCCTCTCTGGTGGTCCAGACCAGGAGGTCATGATGACTACCTGTTCCCGTGGATTATAGGGGTACTGCTGGTAATTACAGTGTCCTGATGGTGAACTAGTAGCGATTGAAATTGGACAAATAATTGTGATATTACAAACTCATGACCTAACTAACCCATTGTGACCTCAAAACCACTTTGACATCATGAACACATTTTGACATCACATTGCTGTTTAGACACCAGGATCACATTGCGACATCCCAAATCTATTATGACCTCTTATAACCTTCGAAAAATACATAGCTTTTTGACATCACAGTGCCTTTGTGTACCCAAACCCCACTGTGAAATATTGACAATTGAGAATCAGACATGACATTTTAACATCAAAAAGTTTGTGAGGTCATCACAACTGTATATAAAATTATAATTTCACATTGTCATTGTCATATCATCGACACATTATGAATGCCTTTTCTGTGACTTCATTCTACTTCAAATGTGGCATATAGGTGCATATCATAAACAAATCATGAACTCATAACCATTGTGACATCACAGTCCCTTTGCACATCACATTGCCATTGTGATATCACTAACACACCGTGATATCACAAACCTATCCTGTCATCATAACTTTTGTGACATGCCTTTTTTCCTCATAATATGTTGGCGACCTCATTAGATTTCACATATGACATTTGATATCACAAATTCCCAGTGACATCATGACCATGGTGACATCACCCTGCCAGATATCATAACCATTGTGTCAAATTCTGACATCACAAAACTTTTAGGATTTCAATATGTGACAACACATACTTTTGTAGGAACCACAGTCCCTTTGTGAACTCTTATACTCATTGTAAGTTAAAGACAATTGAAAACGATCATGTCATTGTGACATTGCCAGCACATTGTGACATCACCAATCTTTTGTGACTTCATCACCAATGTGCCATCATCAACTATTTGTGACACCAAAACAATATTCTGACATGATGTACTGAATTGGCATTGCCAAGTTGATATCACTGTCAAACTGTGTTTTCAAGAACCTAATATGACCTCATAATATTTTTAAAAAATTCATGTCCCTTAGGAATTCAAGCTCCATCTGTGAACTTGTATGCACATTGTGAAATAGTAGCAATTCAAATTGGACATGTGTTTGAGATATTACAAAATCATTATAGCATCAAAAACCCATTGTGACCTCATCACAACTGTGAATCGTAAAGCTATCATGACCCCTAAGTACATTTGAAAACACATAAAGCATTTGTGACATCACAGTCCCTTCGTGTACCTTTACCCTCAATTTGAACACATGACAATTGAATTCATATATGCCATTGTAACATCACAAACCCTTTGTGAATCCATCACCAGTATGACAACATATATTCATTATGACACCATCACCTCCTTGCAACATCACCAATTTAGAATGACCTCATAGCATTATGATATTATATTGTCATTATGAGGTAATAGACACATTGTAAATGTCTATTCTCCTATTTCATTCTATTTTAAATGTGGCATGTGGGTTGATATCAGAAAATCATTGTGATCTCATAAATATATGGCATCACAATCGCTTTGTGACATCACAGTGCCATTGTGATATCACACACTATGACATCACAAACATGCCCTGTCCTCATAAGTCTTGTGACGTGCTGCAATTGTGATGTCTTAGGCCCTTTATGAGCTTGTAATCTGTTTTCAAACATAATATTTCAGTTATGATATGTGATATCAGAAATCCACTGTGACATCATGACCATTGTGACATCATACTGACAGACATTATACCTATTGTGTCACACTATGAGATCACAATCCTCCTAGGACTTCATCACATTTGTGACAACACATGCCTTTGGAGATACCACAGTCCATTTGTGAACTCATTCTCTGTGATTTCATGACAACAGAAACTTTATGCCATTTGGATATCACCAACCAATTGTGACATCATAGACCTACTGTGACCACTTACCTGTATGGCATCACCAACTAAATGTGACATTAAAACTTTATGTGATGTCACAATGTGACACGATGTTCATGACATCTGTCAGTGTGATGTCACAATGGTCATGATGTCACAGTGGATTTCTGGTATCTCGTGTCATACATGAAATATAAGGTTGGAAACAAATTATCAGGGCAAAAAGTTCTAAGATATCACAATGTCAGCATGTCACAGAAATTATGAGGATAGGAGAGGTTTGTGATGTCACATGGTATTAGTTATATCACAATGGCACTGTGATGTCACAACGTGATTATGATGTCAAAATGGTTATGTAGGCACAAAAATGTGTTTCTGATATCAACTCTCATGCCACTTTTGAAATACAATGAAATCACAGAGTAGGCATCCACAAGGTGTCTATGACGGCACAATGACAATTGTTGTCATAATGTGATTATGTCATTGAGTTTGGTGATGTCACAATGAGCTGATGCTCTCATAATGAAAATGTGATGTCACACTGTTGAGGATACCACAAACACTTTTTGATGTTACAATGGCATGTCTGATCTCAATTGTCATTGGTTAACAACAAGGAAATGGGAACACAAAGGGACTGTAATGTTGAAAAGGGCATGTGATTTTTCGAAGGAGCTAAGAGATCATAATAGATTTGAAGTGTCACAATGGAATCATGATGTCACAATGACAATATTGCCACAATGGGTTTGTGATGTCGTGCTAATGATGATGTCAAAATGGGTTTGTGATGTCACAACGAGTTGGCAATATTACAATCAAATTTCCAATTTCAATTGCTACTAGTTCACAAGGAGGATACTGTAATAATCAGCAGGGCACCGATAATCTAGAGTCCAATCATCAGTCTGGCCCCATCTCCTGGCCAGCTGGAGAGGACAGGGCATTCTGTGGGAGGGGCTGGTACATTAATCACCAAGTGTTGAGCTGTTAAGAAGTGATTAGGCTGTGGGGAGTTTTGGATGATACAGTAGAAAACTGTTAGCAGTTGGAGTGGAGAAGGGCTACAGACTTTATATATGCTGCTTGTTCAGAGCAATGGAAGGGAGATAAAAAATGAAAAGTTCTGGAAGGAAGGAAGTGGTGTGATAGAAGAAGGGAAAGACCTGAGAGGAGAGAAAGTTGAGGGAGAGCAGGAGGTGAAGGATGGCAACTGAGGACCCAGGCAAAGCAGTTCAGGCCTGTGGAGAGTAGAGAGGCCTGAAGAGAAGAAGGAACTGGTAGAAAGGAAAAAGGGAAAGACTTCAAAGGAATTATAGGTCTGTAGCGATGGAGAGACAAAGGGAAAGGGACAAAAAGGCTTGCCCTTTGATGTTTGGAGCTTTGGATATCATAATTTTGGGGGTTGGTGCTTTGGAGAACATTTATTATATTGAATGTGTCTCGATGGATTCTCTTGAACACTAGAGGTCCTAATTTTTGGAGACCCCATGGAGATTAATCCGTTTGGATGGCATCAGGCCTTGGCCCAGGGAAAATTCCCCATAGGTGAGAGTGTCAGCCTTCAGGGCCTCGAGTGTTTGTCTCCAGAGGACAAACATGGACAAAAATCATGTAGGTACCTTTAGGGGTGCGTCTGGGCAAGCTTGCCAGCCTGTTTTTGGAACCCCCTCTAGAGGTCATTTGTGGCTTCCTTGGGAACCCATCTGGAACCTCCTTGAGAGGTCATGTAGGGCTTCCTTGGGAAGCCATCTGGAACATCATCAAGACTGCATCTGCAACTTCCTTGAGAAGCTATCTAAGACCTACCCTGGAGGTCATCTTGGGCCTTCTCCAGTGGCCCTCTTGGAATTTCTCCAGAGGTCATCTGGGGCTTCCTCAGGAGGCCACCTGAGACCTATTCAAAGTAGTCATTGGGGATACCTTAATTGCCAACTTAGGACGACCTCCTGAGGTCATGTGAAGCTTCTTTGGGAGGTCATCTCGGGTTACCGTGATGCAAAATCTGACTGTCTTCAGACATCATCTGGGACTTCCTTGAGAATCTATATAGGACCTTCTCAGGAAGTCATCTGTCGCTTTCTAAAGAGGGATATCTGGAACCTCCTCTGGAGTTCATATGTGTCCTCCTTGAGTGGCCTTCTGGGAGCTACTCAAGAGGTAATCTCAGCCTTATTGAGAGGACATCTGGGGCCTCATTTGGAGGTCATCTGACACTACCTTGTGTAGCCATTTGGAACCTCCGTGAGAGGTCATCTAGGGCCTCCTAGGGAGGATATATGTGAAATCCTCCAGAGGTCATCTGCAGCATCCTCATGAGGCAATCTGGGATGTTCTCTCTGTCATCTGGGATCACTGTAGAGGTCAAAATTGAGTGGTGTGGGACATGTGAGTTAAGTGTCTGTGGCTCTTGGTCTGTGTGTGTATGCTGATAGTTCTATCTGTGTCCTGTATGCACCTCTGTTTACTCCTTTTCTCAGGATGGGAGAACAGGCCTAAAGTTGTCATATCCAAAAAATATTCTTCCCCAGGGTTACAGAATCCTTCAGAAGAAGATGCACTGATGTACTCTCTCTCCTATTCTTTGCCATCAGCAACTCTAATCTAAAGTCCTCCCATACCAAAAGTGGCTACTTGTACCAGCCTGAGGTGTTACAATGTGGTATGTTACCCTTATTACCCTAGAGACAGGAACATGGAAGAGATGGTGGGCAGGCCCCCTTTCTAATATATTTTCCCTTTACAACTAATGACCTGTATAACTGGAAACAGCAAAATCCATCCTTTTCAGAAAAAATAAAACCAGGAGCTCATTAAATCATTAGAGGCAGTAATTTTCACACACAAGCACATCTGGGATGAGGGTCAGCAAATTTTACAGGTGTGTTTCACCTGGTAGGAAAGAGAATGAATCCTGCTCAGTGACTTAAAGTTGGTCCTTGGAACACACAGTAGCCCCACTATTGAACCAGACCATTTGGGACAAATCTTTCCAGAGATTTACTCAGGCTGAGACTAACAGCGATCGAGGTATGGAGGTGTTTACCAATAATTGCCAGGTTCGGTTAGCAGGGATACCACAGTGGCTAGAAAGCCAAATCATCAATCTAAGTTGAGTGAGATGGGACAGTTCCCCAGTGAGTACTCTAATGCTTTTCTGGAACTTCTCCCAGAAGCCTATAGGACCTATAGGCCTATAGATCTTGAAGCCTGGAGAATCAAACATCCCTACACATGGCCTTTGTTACCCAGTCAGGCAAAGATATTAGAAGAAAGCTTCAAAAGTTTCAAGGTTTTGAGGGAAAGGTGTATTTTAAGTTGGAAATGGTTGCCCAGTGGGTGTTTGATAACAGAGATAATCTGGAAAAAAAGAATCTAAGAAGGGAGTTTGAATTTTGGTAGGAGCACCAGAATAGGGATCAAGAAACCTTTGGCAAAGACAGTAAAATTCATTTGAAAATGGCAGTAGGGAACCTCTAGGTTTAAACCAATGTGCTTATTGCAAGCAAAATGGACATTGGGAAAAGGAATGTCCAAGGAGGAGAAAGACAGAAAATGACAAGTAAGTAATCACATTAACCACCTGGAAAATGTATTCATATCTCTGGAGAAACATGCAAAGAAGCTTGGGGTCCCGAATTCCAACTGTGTTCAATTTAAAAAGCTGCCCTCTGTACTTAAGAAGAAATGTGATAAAGAAAAAATTCACCCACTTCTAACTCAAAACACAGGCTTATAAAAGATTGAATCTCCTATAGGTGCCAGCCTTAACCCACCAAGAGGTTAAAAAACACATAGAGCACACAGGAGAAAACAGAATTATTTAACATGAAGGAAAGATTTGAAAATATAAATTAGGAACTTGTGCGAGTCAAAAATGAGAAGAAAATCCTCAAAAGGAACCTAGAAAACACTCAGAATCAAATGAAATTCAAGTACATTAGCCTGGATAAGCATGAGGCAAATTAGGAGACTACAGGTCAGAAGCCAACAGAAACACAGGACAGCAATGCCGCCATCCTTGCTAACCACAAGTGAGGCCAAGGAAAGATCTTTATGCTGCATTAAGAAATCATAGCCATGAAAAAGGAGCTGGACCTGATATAAGAATGTATTAGGGTGAAGTACATGTTGATTATAAGCATTGAAGAGTGTCACCAGAAATTCAAGGCAACAGAGAAAGAAGGAAAGAGTAGTTAGCAGAGAAGACAGGGAAGTGCTCTGTCATAGAAGATCAGGCCAAGAAAAGTGAACAGGAAAATATCAGGCTGAAGAAAGAGATTGTTACTCTTCAGAAGGATTTAAAGGACCACATGCTCTGATAGAGAATGCCAGGGAAAGGGAAAGAGCATTGGGAAGAAAAACAGAAAAGCTAAACAAACATTTGAAAGATCTGTCAAAAAATTACACTGAAGTGGAAAACCAGAAAGAGAAAATACTAGAGTAAAAGGTCAAAAAGACTGCTGAGACCTTCACCCTAAATGCAATGCAGAAGCATCGAGTCCCAATGGAACAGATGGAGGTGGGAAAAAATACCTCTCAATAGCACATTTGTGAATTTAAGGGAGGAGTTGAAGAGCAAGAAAAGGTCATGTGAGAAGGAGCAGCAGTTGGCCAGTCAAAGGAACTCTCCTGTGACCCTGTAAAAATACTTGCAGGTTAAGGAGCACATTGAGAAGGAGAGTAAGATCATGAAAGCAAGTTTGAGAGAAAAGGAGCAGAATAAAATAGAAGAAGTCTCCAAGGTTCAGAGTACTATACAGGAGTGAAACTAGAGACCCTAAGATACAGGGAAACATCTGAGCTGATCAGGTAGCTTGGGAGACCACTCTAAAACCAGTGGGGTCTCTAGAGCTACTAGTTAATATTAAAGGAAGAAGCAAAAACAGTTGTAATAAGTGTGCAAGTGTTGACACTGACCTTGTGAAAAATGCATACAGGCTTAAGCTTTCTGTCAGTTTACATGTAGATATTTGCATCCTGGTAAATTGCCCCAGGCCACTGCCTATAACTGTTCGAAAACCAGTGGGGCCTCAGCTTGACAATCCATTGTAATGTTTGTAGGTAATTTCCAACAGGTAAATGCTGAAAAGCTGGAACGTATGGAAACAATTCATATGTGAGGAACCTCAGATGGTGAATTTGGGAAAGTGGGCTTCACCGAGGTAAAGCCTGGAAAGTATGGTTATTGGTATCTGTTACTAATTGTGGTCACTTTTTCAGGCTGAGCTGAGGCATGTGATAATTTCTTGATTTGGCTTACCTTTAGCTATGGGGTCCAAAGATGCCCCTTCATTCAGGGCCCAAGTTCTCAATTATTAACTAACACCCTAGGAATAAATTGGAAGTTACAATCCATTTATAGATCTCAGAGTTCAAGGGACTAGAAAGAATGAATATGAACTTAAAGGAAACATTAACTAAATTAAATACAGATATTGGCCATGGCTAGGTAAGCCTCCTGAACTTTGCTCTCCTTCGAGCAATATGTAGCCCTTATGTTAAAGGATTTAATCCCTTTGAAATACTTTAGGGTAGACCACCCCCTTTGATTGCTAAACTTGGAAAGACTATATTAACAGAAATGTCGAACTACAATCTGCAGGCTTTACAACATATTCTTTTATGTACCTATCTTTTGGTAACCAAGGCCCAGAGGTCGCCTAAGAAAAACTCCACCTGAAGGGGAGGGCTCTGTCGGGACGAAGGAGGACACCTAGTGGAGGACCTGGAATAGGTGGGGAGATGGCAAACAGACAACTCACACACAAGAGCAGTGAATGGCTATAGGTCTGTAGGTTCATTTCTGGGTTTTCAATTCTATTCCATTGGTCCTGAGGTCTGTTCTTATGCCAATACCAAGCTGTTTTGATGACTATGGCTTTATAGTAGAGTTTGAAATTTGGTATTGATATTCCTCCAGCAGTGTTCTTTCCGTTGAGGAGCGTTTTTGCTATTCGGGGTCTTTTATTGTTCCATATGAATATTTGGATTGCCTCTTCTATTTCCTTGAAGAATGAGGGTGGAATTTTGATAGGTATTGCGTTGAATTTGTAGATAGCCTTGGGAAGTATTGCCATTTTCACGATGTTAATCTTTCCAATCCAGGAGCTAAAACAATAGAATGGAAGACAGACAGCCTCTTCAGTAAATGGTGCTGGCAAAACTGGTTAACTACATGTAGAAAACTAAAGCTAGATCCTTATATATCACCCTGCACCAGAATCAACTCCAAATGGATCAAAGACCTTGAACTCAAAGCAGACACTCTGAAAACATTACAGGATGGAATAGGAGAAACCCTGGGTCTCCTTGGCTCAGGCCGAAATTTTCTGAATAGAGACCCGGAAACACAACAAATCAAAGAAAGGCTGGACAAATGGGATTGTATAAGGTTGCAGAGCTTCTGCAGGGCAAATGACATAGCTAGCAAGATCAATAGAAAGCCCACGGACTGGGAGAAGATCTTTACTAGCCATACAACAGACAAGGGTCTCATATCTAAAATATACTTGGAACTCAAAAAATTAAGTCCCCCAACAACAAATCCTCAAAGAAACAACTGCCCAATAAGTAAGTGGGCGAAAGACTTAAAGAGAAGCTTCTCTGAAGAAGAAAGAAGGATGGCCAATAGACACATGAAGAAATGTTCAACATCCCTAGCCATAAAAGAAATGCAAATCAAAACAACATTGAGATATCACCTCACTCCAGTTAGAACAGCAAAAATCAAGAACTCTAACAACAACAGATGCTGGAGGGGATGTGGACAGAAAGGAACCTTACTTCATTGTTGGTGGGAATGTAAACTTGTTCAACCACTTTGGAAAGCAGTATGGAGGTTCTTCAAAAGACTCCACATAGAGCTCCCCAATGACCCAGCAATTCCACTTTTGGGCATTTACCCAAATGATCACAAACAAGGCCACACTAAAGCTACCAGCACAACTATGTTTATTGCAGCATTATTTACCATAGCTAAGACATGGAACCAACCCAGATGCCCCTCAGTAGATGAATGGATCAAGAAAATGTGGTATATATACACAATGGAATTCTATGCCTCCATCAGAAAGAATGACATTTCCCCATTTGTTAGGAAATGGAAAGGCTTGGAAAAAATTATATTAAGTGAAGTAAGCCAGGCCCAAAGAAACATAGGTCCCATGGTTTCCCTTATTTGCAATATCTAGTATAGGTATGAGTCAAGCGGAAAAAGTCAGAGAATGTGATGTTAGGAAAACGAACCCTCAAATATGTATTTTAATGTTTTTGTTTCTTTCATGCATGTGTTTCTAACGCATTTATAAGATTATTTCTTTGTTGCTTTGTATGTCCCTCCCCCACAGTGCAACCCCCGCTTTCACTATATTTGATGTCAGTATAACATGTGGAGGAGACGGGGACCAACAAGTCGTTTAAGGATTCAGGTGGACCTGTTGCAACAATGAAAAGTACAAAATGTCATGTCAAAACCAGCTTTACAATGTCGGTGTGGGGGGGGAGGGGGGGTATGATTGGGTGGGGCGGAGGGAGGATACTGGGAAGGAAAGTGAAGGGTAGACAAAGGAGGAGGCTGCAATGCTTGGTAAGAAATGTATGCATTTTCCTGCCCATGTAATTGTAACCCCTCTGTACAGTATGTTCTCAAATAAAATAAAATAAAATTAAAAAAAAAACAAAAAACAAAAAACAAGAGCAGTGAATGCCAAGTGCGTTTAATGCAGAGGATAACAAGCTTTTATAGCAAAAGTCTCCATGAGAAAGGGCAAAATGTTACACAATCTTGCTGCAAGGCTTCGTTCTTGGGTGGTCACCAGCTGGTCGCCTGATCTTGTTTTTTGGATGACGAGTTATGACGATAGGCACTTGTTTTCAGCTTTACCTCTATTTTTAAGAAATACAATTGGTTTCGTTGTTTATCACCTATTAACCATTAACTAGAGCATATGGGCAAGGTGCTGAACAGAAAGGCATGAACTCTAGTACATTATTATTACTTTTGTTTAGTTTTGTACTTTATGCATTTTAAATCTTTTCTAAGCAATTGTGCTTCTTTGCCATTCTTTATAGGGTCCCCAATTTGTGACCAAAATCATGATATTCAGTATACTTAGTTAAATCTGGCCATATATCAAATTTAAGCTCATAGTGTCTTTTCTGTAACCCTTTCACATAATCGTTTACTCTTTTCTATAGAGGCCTTATCTGTCTCATAAGATCTTTCTTGTTCCTTCTGTAATAGTAAGCACCAAAGAGGCCTAGATCTAGCAAGTCTATCAGTAAATGAAAGAGAGTAATAGGAAGTTCTTTCTCCTAAGTAGTTTTCCCAACATTGCCATGCTTATCATACACACCTGTAAAATGTTATGGATCTGGAGGAAGTCTTTGGGGTCCTCTAGATAATGGAGGATCCCACCATTTTCCTCTGATAAGCCATTGCCACCTTTCATCTACCAACCTTTTAGGAATCTTATTTAGCTTTTGGTCTAAATATCCCTCTACATCTTTCTTATCTACA
This sequence comes from Dipodomys spectabilis, assembly GCF_019054845.1. Taxonomy (NCBI): domain Eukaryota; kingdom Metazoa; phylum Chordata; class Mammalia; order Rodentia; family Heteromyidae; genus Dipodomys; species Dipodomys spectabilis. Next base: position 2,864,435 of record NW_024870964.1, read on the forward strand.
GGATATCTATGAGTCTATTGTATATGCTTTAGGATTAAAGGAAAGTCTCCAGTAGCCATACACTCTTTCTGCTCTAGCTGTGCCTACAGCTTCTTGTAAATCTCTTACAAACAATTCCTTCTGCTGAAGTGATGTCATGAAACCCCCAATACTTTAATATTTACTTATGACTTGTCTACTAGCCTCTGTAAGAAGGGCTTTCAGGGTAGCACTTAACTCTGGTGAGTTATTCATATTTTCAGGACACTCATTAGATGTTGGAGTCATCAACACTTTTAAGAAAGAGCCTTGAATAAGTGAACGTTGATCATGAGTAAGTACAACAAGAAGCAGGAACAGTAAAAGATTAATAGGCCTCCTATACAGTGAAGAAAAGAAAAACAGCTACACATCTTTCCCAGGGGCTTGCCAGCCTTTTCCAGGAGGTAGGCCTCTTTGAAGCCCCATTCTCAGAACTGAAAGCAGGTTTCCCATGCTAAGCAGACTCCACTGGAGTAGGAGTGGCAGGGGTCAAGATGGCGATGGAAATGCAGGGAAACACCACAGCCCTCTCTAACCAAATACAGATTTCAATGCTCTGTTTCTCCAAGTGACCCACCAGAAAAAGGGTGATTACTCAGAGAGCTACAGGAAGAGAAAAAAGAAAAGGGAAAAACTTACACAGACATTAAAGTGGGAAGACCCTTCCCACACCCCTTGTTGTTGAAGGGGCTCCACACTGAGCAGCTTAAGTGGCAGGGCTTCTTACCAGGCTGCTTAAGTGGCCCGGCTCTGGACCTTCAGAGGACAGCACACTCGCAAGCATCCCAAGGCTCCCAGAAGACTCCCAAGGGCCAGAGCCAACCAAGAGAATACAAATAGAAATCTCAGAAGGCAGAGCCAGCACAAAGACTCCCCTCACCCACCCTGGCACAGCACCTCTGCCTGGCTGGTGCAATCAGCCCAACCCAGTCAGGAGCAGCAGTAGCTGTCAGCAGTGGCAAACGACCCTAGACTCACAGCATGGCACCTCTGTCCTGCTGGCGTAAACATCCTAGCCTAACCTGGAGCAGCAGTGGCAGCTGGCAGTGGCGATAAACCACCCAGACTCTGGGCACAATGCCTCTTGGCACTAGCCACAGGAACATCCCAGACCAGCCCAGGGAGGCAGCGGTGGCTGGGGTGGGGACAACTGCAGTGAACAACTCCAGACCCATATCAGTTTGTGCCTCTCCATACTGGTCCGCATCAGCAGCCCAGCCTAGCCCGAGGCAGCAGCAGTGGTTAACACCTGACTCGTGCTGTGGTGCCTTCCTTGCATAAGTGGCCCAGCTGATCCTGCAGTGGCAGCAGCTGGGGTAGTGGCAACAGCTGCGGCAGCAGCTTCGGAGGCAGCAGCAGCGGCATCGACAGGAGCAGCAAATGACTCTAGACCCTTAGTGGGGTGCAGCACCTCTCCAAACTGGCTTGTATAAGAAGTCCAGTCCAGCCCATGGTGGCAAAGGTGGTGAACATCCCGACTTGAGTCAGGGTGTGGTGCTGAACAACAACCCCAAAAAATCCTCATGAACTTTCCTGCCTGGGCTGGCTTTGAACCTGAATACACAGATCTGAGCCTCCTGAGTAGCTATAATTATAAGCATTCACACAAGCAGGGTCTTTTTCTTTCCAACCCCCTAACTTTTTCTAAAATAGATAATTTCTTAGTTCATACAAGGCATTTAGGAAAATACAAGAGGATCGACATAATATCCTTTATTCTATCTGACCATAGTGGAATCAAACTAGTTCTCAATAACAAGGCATAAAGTAGAAAAAACTTAAACACATGGACATTAAACAGCACTCTATTGAACAATACATGGGTCACAGAAGAAAATAAAGAAGAAATTTAAAAGTTCCTACAATTCAATGACAATGAAGATACATCACAAAGAAACCTATGGGACACAGCAAAAGCAGTCCTAAGGGGCAAATTTATTGTTCTCTGTGTGCACATCAAGAAAACATAGACCGATTAAACAATCTTATGATACAAATAAAACTGCTAGAGAAACAAAAAAATTTGAACCTAAAATTGCTAGACAGAAAGAGATAACCGAAATAAGAACTGAAATTAATGAGACTAAGAAAATTATAAGTAAAATTAATAAAACAAAAAGCTGTTTTTTAAAAAAAAATCAATAAAACTGATGGACCACTGGCAAAAGCAACAAAATAGGAGAGGAGACCCAAATCAATAATATCAGAGATGCCAAAGGGAAAATTACATCAAACATGCAAGACATCCAAATAATCATAAAGAAATAATTCCAGACACTACTCACAAAGGAAGGAAAACCTAACAGAGACAGCTGAATTTTTACTAAAATACAAATTGTTATTTCCCCCTTTCCTTTTCAGCCATGCTTCTCCACCATGTATGGTAGGGGCAGAAGTTCAGTACATAAACTTCTTTTCCTGCCTGAATAGCATCTGGTGTTCTCTTCATCAGCTATCTAATGAAACCTACCTATTTAACGTACCTTACATATGGTGCTCTGTCTAGGATGGGGTTTTTGAGTTGGAAATGTTAGAATTTCCTAACCACCCTTTTTTTCTGCAAACCAAACTGCCTTGAGACACCACATGAGACTTATCACCAATTCCATTGCTGGCCTTGACATCCACGTCCACACCACTTCTCTACTCTGGTGAGTAAACTAGTCTCTATGGCTCTCTGTTTCTCAATCTCTGTTCAGATGTGGCACCATGCTTAAGAGCTCCTTTGGCCTTTAGCCGAAAGGCTTGTCACTCTGGATCGGAAGATGCTTGTTTTGGGGGCTTGGACATTTCTTTCTAGAGAGTTTTGGGGGAAGTCGGGACGCCACTTGTGCCTGGTCAGCTCTCCTTCATTCACCAGACTGACTGTCCTACACATATATTACGGTGCTGCGAGCCATGCCTGAGCTGTGAAACCCCTCTGAAATGCTTCCTGCACTCCTTGGATAGATGGGACACATAATATTTTTATGCTGCTGTCAGATTTAGACAATATTTGCCTCTGCAATGGTACATGGTCGAAGTCTGTTTACTTTCAGGCTCCCTTTGCTCTCTGCCATTCATGTCCAACTTTCCATATCTCTCCCTTTCTTTTCTACAACATTTTGGATTGTGCCCTGAAGAATGCTACATGGGCTGGGTCCTGAGGAACCCCTCTAATTCCCTCATTAAAGCTAGCCAAACTAGGCTTGATTTTTTGTTAAGATTTTCTTTGCATTTTTTCAGAAATTCGCCATCTTGAGTTTGCCATCTTGGCCACATGGTGGGTTAAGGGTTTGGCCCCATCCATCCTGTACCCTTCCACCAAGCTTACTACTCCTCCATTCATCTATTTCTAATGTGCCTTGCTAACAAGTTGCTGTTTTCACAGACCCTGGTAACTGATGCCCAACCATCTGATGTGATTTGTTAGCAGAGATATCTAAATATTTTTGTCAAAAATTTTAAGTTTTGAGTTTTGCCTTTTTTGTTTTGTGTTGTGTAGTTTGGTACTGACTAAGTGATTCTAAAATATTGGGTATATCTGTGCTAAGATTCTCACGTCTAACAAGGTTTGTCATTGCAGATTATTTGGTCAATTCTTGATAAGGGCCAGGTAAGCCCTACTTATTCTATTTGATCTCCTTGTTGCTTTAATTGGAAATAACAAGGGGCTTTTGTGGCAAAGATTGCAGTTCAAAGCCAGCCCAGGCCAAAAAATCCCTCAGACTCCATCATCCAACTAACCTGCAAAGAAAGGCTGGAAGTATGGCTCGAGCCTCTTATCTCTAACCTGCAAACACTGCAAGAGGTACTATAACTCAAAGTGGTAGTGTGTTAGCCTTAAGCAGAAGTGCTCAGGGACAGTGTCCAGGACTTAAGTACAAACCTCCTTGAATACCAGCTGGGACAAACTATTCGAGCAATGAGCACCTAGACTCGGCCAGTCTGGGGAACAAGAGAACCTGGAGAGGAATAAGAGGAGATGATAGCACATCAGCCACTTTGTGCCTCCCCTTTCAAAATAAACCAGAGCCAGGAGATCAATAGAAGTAAGAAGGCTTCCCATCTAATGTTCCTTGCTGTCTAACTTTCAATTGGACAGGAATTTATATTCTTTCCTTTGTCACTTGTCTTCTCTACCTAGTCGCCAGATGTCAGAAGTAGCTAGGGACATTTCTACCAACATTTTCAGCCCCAAGTCCTTCCTCTTGTCATTTATTTGCTCTCTAGTACTTTTTTCAGTCCCTCAATGCCTCATGAGACTTCTCCAGACTTGATCCAAGACTCCAGACTTCATCTAAGGACTCAATTCCCAAGTGACAGCTGTTGCCTGCTTCCTTCGCCCAGAGGGGACCACATCTCAGCCTTTTACCCCTACTGTTGATGGCCCTTGCAAACAAGAAGTAGCCAGAGAGAATGTTCATCCTTTTTCATAATTATGAAAAGGCTGGAATATCAGTTCTGAACAGGGACACCTCCTTTCATTTTGTCTAAGTTTCTGCCCAGCATCTGTTACAAAGGTAACTGGTAGAACTGGAAGTCACATCCTGGGCCACTTCTGGTCACATGCCTCCCATCTGACCTTAGGAGGGTCCAAGACCCTGAGGTCACATCCAGTGTGGCCACACATTTCCCCCACCTAGCCACACCTCTTCCTGTCCCTGGACTAGATAAGTCTTGGCCCAGAGGTGGGTCGCCCCCCTTCCTTTTCAGCCATGCTTCTCCACCATGCATGGTGGGGGCAGCAATTCAGTAAATAAACTTCTTTTCCTGCCTGAAAAAAAAAAGAAATACAAATTGCCCAAACAGATCCAAGAAGAAATAAATCAATAAAACTTGTCAATAACCTACAATGAGATAGTAGAAGTAATCAGAAATCTTCTAATAAGAAAATCCCAGTACCTAATGGATTCACTACAGAATTCTATAAGGTCTTTAACGAGGAACTAATACCCATACTCCTCAAGATCATCAGAGAAATAGAAACAGAGGGAGTAATCCTAGACTCATTCTGTGAAGCCAATATCACATTCATCCCAAAACAAGGCAAAGACACCCCAAAAAAGAACTACAAACCAACCTCTTTGATTAAGACAGATGCAAAGCTCCTCAATAAAATTGCAGCCAACAGAATCCAGAAACATATCAAAAAATCATACATTATGACCAAGTAGGCTTCATCCCAGAGATGCAGAGATGGTTTAACATGTAAGTCAATAAATGTAATCCATCACACCATCGGATCCAAGGTCAAGAACCAGATGATTATCCCCATTGATGCGGAAAGGGTTTTTGATTAAATTCAGCATTCATTCATGTTAAAAGATCTGGAAAAAAAATATGAATAGTAGGAATATTTCATAAGACAATAGAAGCCTTACATAGCAGATCAAAGGCCAATATTATACTTAATGGGGAAAAACTATAAGCAATTCCCTTAAAAACGAGAACAATGCAAGGATGCCCACTCTCTCCACTCCTCTTCAATATAGTTCTGGAATTCTCAGCCAGAGCAATGAAGCAAGAAAAATACATTAAAAAGATCCACATATGAGAGGAAAAAGATCGATCCACATACGAGAGGAAGAAGATCAAGTACATCTTTTTGCAGATGGCATTATTTTATAAATTCACGATCCCTAAAGCTCCATCCCCAAACTCTTAGACATTTTAAACCAATTTGGCAAAGTAGCAGGATACAAAATTAACCCACAAAAATCAGTCGCCTTTCTATACAGCAACAATGTCCAAGCAGAAACAGAAATCAAGGAAACAACCCCATTCACAATAACCTCAAAAAAAAGTATCTAGAAATTCCTAACCAAAGATTCAAAGGGTCTATTTCATGAAAACTATAAAAGCCTAAAGAAAGGAACCTTAGAGGATACCAGGAAATGGAAAGACTTCCCATGGTCCTGGATAGGCAGAATTAATATGGTGAAAATAGCTAATCTGCCAAAATTAATAAACACATTCAATGCAATACCCATTAAAATTCCAATGACCTACTTTACTGAAATAGAGAAAATAGTCCAAAAGTTCATATGGAACAACAAAGGACGTAGCATAACCAAAACAATTTTAAGTAAAAGAAAGAATACAGGGTGGATTATGATACAGGACTTCAAGCTCTATTATAGAGCCATAATAACAAAGACACCTTGGTACTGGCAGAAAAAGAGACCTGAAAATCAATGAGACAGGGTAGAGGACCCGCAAATATAGCTGCATATGTACAGCCAGTTGATATTTGACAAAGGAACCAAAGACATACAGTGGAAGAAGCATAATCTCTTCAACTACCGGTGTTGGGAAAACTGGCCATGTGCAGAAACTAAAAGTGGACCCTAGTCTTTCACCATGCACTAACATCAACTCAAAATGGATTAAAGACCTTAACATCAAGCTTGAAACTCTGAAATTACTGCAGGACCAAGCGTGAGAGACACTTGACCTTATAGGCACAGGCAGGAACTTCCAGAACAGATTCCCCGGGTCACAACAAATTGGAGAATGACTTGATAAATGGGACTATCTTAAAATAAAAAGTTTCTACACAGATAAAAAGTAGCAACTTACTAGAAGGAAAGCCAAATAATTGGGAAAAATGTTTACCAGCAATATATCAGACAAGGGTCTAATATCCATTATATATGGTGAACTCAAGAAACTAACCTTTCACCAACCTAACAAACCAATCTTGAAATGGTCAAGGGAGCTAAAGAGATACTTCTCAGAAGAAGAGATAAAAATGGCAAAGTAACACATGAAGAAATGTTCATCATCCCTGACTGTAAAACAAATGCAAATAAAAACAATTCTGAGTTACCACCTTACCCCAGTCAGAATAGCCCACATTCTAAATTCAGCCAATGACAAATGCTGGAAGGAATGTAAAGAAAGAGAAACAATATTGCAGCACAGGTGGAAATGTATACTAATATAACCACTTTGGAAAGCACGGTGGAGGTACCTCAGAAAGCTAAATATCGACCTCTCCTATGAACTGGCCATACCACTCCTAGACATCTATTCTGAACAGGAGGAACCACTATACAAAGACACACACACCTCTATGATTATTGCAGCACTGTTCACAATAGCCAAGATTTGGAAACAACCCAGATGAAACACTACTGAAAAGTGGATCCCCAAAATGTGGGACCTATATACAATGGAATACTATGCAGCCATTAGAAAGGACAAAATGATGGCATTTGCAGGGAAATGGATGGAACTAGACCAAATTATTTGAGTGAGGTAAGCAAAGAACAAAGAGACAAATGGCACAGGGTCTAACTGATACATGGATGCTAAAGCCAAAATGCAAGAAGGTATGACAGAGTAAACAGGGCTCAAGAAACAAAGGACAGCCACTCATTTTGCTGTATCACCATTAATGACTCCATGTTATTGACCATGTAGATAATAGAAATATGCACGCAATGGAAGAAGCCAGGAGGAGGAACAGAATAAGTGGGAAATGGAAAAACTTACAACAAAAGGGCCCATCAGTTGCACTGGACATAGAAGTAAAATATCTAAGCAACCCAAACACAGTGATGGGAAGGGAGGAATGAGAGGGAAAGCGGGAATAGCCCACACTAAGCAAGAGGAAAAAATGTAAACATCACCTGAGGTGGGAAAAATAATTTGGATTGTCAAAGCTCATAGAATTAACAAACTTTAGACCATAACAATAACTTGCCTTGTCAAGGTTAAAATGTTTTTGTGACTTTACGCATCACAATTCCACGGTACTGTGAAATATGTGAAATAGATGTAATCACCTATCTCAAATTTTACAAAAAAGTGTGAGAAGGGAAAGGTTACGAGGGATGGGTGACAATGTTGTCAGACACCTTGCATTCATGTACTGTTTTGTAGAATGGGAACTTCTCTGTACAACTACTTAAAGATAATAATAATAAAAATTATTTAAAAATAAACATTAGGATGACAATAAAAATGTTCAAATATAAAATAAGAAATTAAGGAAGGAAAATTTCTTTGTGGGGAGTAATTTAGTTTATTCTATAGCAAGTCTCACTTCAGAAATAAATTCAAAAGCTAGACCTCAAGTAAGTGAAATAAACTAAGAAGTAGAGTTTAAAAAAGAAACTCTACCCATTCTTTCTTGTCTGGACAGCTGGTGTGGGTAAAAATGTATCATGCTCCTGAATTGGAACCGAGGTGGCAAGGACCTTACTTGGTGTTGCTAATTTCACTGTCGGCTATTAAATTAGTAGGAAAACAATATTAGATCATCAGTCTCAAGTGAAAACGGCAGTGAACCAATACACAGAGAAGGCTGCAAGATTGACTCTTCAGAGACACTCAGAGGATCCCTTAAGGATAAGGCTTACTAAGTGTTAATTAGTGCTAACTAGTGTGTTTCTATAATTTACTTGCTTTCTATTAAGTTTACAATTTAAGCCTGTTCATTGGGAGGAGAGAAGGGAATTTTTAGGATTTAGTAAGAAGGAATCAGGATTTGAATGGACATGAAAACCAATGGGGGATGTATAAAGCAGTGGGGCCCAAATAACCAGCAGGGCCCACTAATCAATGTGGCCACATGTCATGGCCCACTGGAGTGCATGGGCATGCCACCAAAGGGGACAGGGCATGCTGCTGTAGGGGGTAGTGTGTTGTGCTCACATGACGATCTGTGAAGAAGTGATTGGGTAATGGGCAGTTTGTGAAGTGATGGTTGAAAACTGTTAGGAAGGAGACGCACTGGAGTGATGAAGGGGTTCAACTTATATATAGGCTTCATTGTCAGAGCAATGGAATTGGAGAAAATCAAGGCAAGACCTGGAAGGAAGGAAGTGGTGTGACAGTAGGAAGGGAAAAACCTGGGAGAAGAGGAATTTGTGGGAGAGCAGGAGGGGAAGGATATCAATCGGCCACCAGGCTAGAGAATTGTAAGCCTGTGGATAGTCTTAAAGAGAAGAAGGAAGTGATGAAAGGGAAAAAGGGAAATGAAGTAAAGGTCTATAAAGAAGAAGGGAGTAAGAGAAAAGGGAAAAGCCTTACCTATTGAAGTTTGGAGCTTTGGAGATGATAATTTGGGGGGTTGGTGGTTTGCAGACCAATTAACTATGTGCGGGGCTGCCCATTGGAGGTCTGAGATTTGGTGGTTGGGGCTGGCTTGTCACTGAGTGCACAGCCCAGAACAAGGTAAACGCATGCCCATTTCTAGTGTAAATAAAGTTATCTTCAATGTGTCTCATTGGATTTTCTTGTGCTTTATGCATCATAAGTATACGAGTTCAAAAGTTAATAATCTCAAAGGCCACAAATTTTGTAAAATGTTATGTCATAATAGGTTTACAGAACCCAAGGAACAGTGATATCACATGGGCAATATGAGGTCACATATCAAGTCATAATAATATTTTGATGTCATAATTAGTTGGTGATGCCATAACAGTCATGAGGTCACAATAGGTTTATGATGTCACAATGGCATGCTGGACTTCAATTTTCATTAACTCCCAATTAGAATATGAATTCAGAATGGGAATGTGAGATATACAAAGTCATGCCTTGGCCCAAACATGATTAACTCCCACCAGGTATGTGATATCAAAACGTGACACAACGCTCATGGTATCTGATAGAGTGATGACACAATTTTCATATAAGAGTTCATTTCTAATATCACATGTCATACCTGAAATATGAAGTCAAAAGCATTATGAGATCACAAAGGGCCTATGTATCACAAGGGCATCATGTCAATGTTATGAGGAGAGGACCAGTCAATGATGTCAGACTGGTGATCCTTCCTCCAAGGTTTTGTAATATTACAATGGTATAACTGATATCAATTGTTAGAGCACAATGATTATATGGGTAAACAACAACTTTGATATCACAAAGGCCATCTGCTTTTTTAAAGGTGCTAAGAAGACATAAACGATTGAAATGTCACAATGTGATCGTGATGTCACAATGGCAATGTGATGATGCAATAGGTTTGTGTTATGGTGGTAATGAGGTCACCCATGGAATAGTGATGTCACTACGAGTTTGTAATATTACAATCACATGTCAGATTTTCAATTACTACTAGTTTACAATGAGGATAAGACTTCAAGGAAGGAGCTAGAAGTCCTAAAACCCATGAATTTTCTAACATGTGGTAATAGGTTTGAGAAAACAGAATGGCACAGTAATATCACAATGTCAATGTGATGTCACAATATCATGTCATAATAATGTGTAAGGGAGTTCAGAGGAAGATGGCGGAGGAGAAGCTGGAAGCTAAACAAGTTCTCCCATAGAAAGTAGTTTTAGTGTTCCAGTGAACAGGCATAGGCTAGAGAATCACACCAAGTGTGCCATCACAGTACCGAGAGTTTTGCCAGAGAGGGAAAAGCCAGGCAAGAAAATAGATCTGAGCACTTGCCAGTAGCTACAGCTGCAGCAGCAGTAGGGACAGCGCCAGAGGCCATAGCCACCATACCTACAGAGAGTCTACAACAACGGCCCCAGATGTGGTCCGTGAGCAGATTCTGCTCAACACCAGCAAGAACTGACTGAGTTATTTTGCAGGTCAGTGGAAATAGAAGTGACATTCCAGGCTCAGTTCCACACAGAGGAACGTCACCTGGCACAGGCAGAGAAGATCCACCCTCGGAAGAGTGAATTTCTTCACTCGGTAAACAGAGCCAGAGTCTGCCCCTCCCTACAGAAGCCTAGACAATCAATTGAAATTCAGTAAACATAAACCCTGAGAATGGCTCTAAGCTGGGCTCTGTGAAGGTCTCAGGGAAAAGCTACTGTTTGCTGAAAGGCCTCAACACTACCCAGAACCTAGCCTCATCACAGCATCTCCAAACAGGAGGAAACATCTATCTCCCTCTTTTGTGATACTCCAAGCAGTTCTCCCTCTCACTGAACTAGTCTGAGAGGAGAATCACAAAATCCTGGGTAATACATAGCATTTTCTGCCTGCCCAAACAAACTGACTTAAGAAACCAATCAAGCCATAAGAAAACCAAACACCACAAGCAGACGAGAGATTCCACCAAGAGACTGGTTATGGACACAGGGGATACAGGGTCTTCCATCCCCCCCCTCAAAAAACCCCAAAAATTCAAAGAACTCTTTTTTGAAACTTTTTTATAATTTTAATTTTTTAAGTGTTTTCTGTAAATCTTCTTTTTTTTTATAACTTTAATTTTTGGTACATATATGTGTGTGTGTGTGTGTGTGTGTGTGTGTATTCAATCTCTTTTGATCTTTTGGTCCTTTTTTATTGTTTTCATTTTTTTCTCTTATTTTTGCATTACTTAAATGCTGTTCTGCTCATCCCCAGATATATACCTGTTGTCAGTTATTAGACCTTTTCCCCCATTGTGTACATACTTAATCCATAAATTTATCACTCAATTCACAACCTCTGAGGCTTAACTTTTTAGTAGCACTATTATCTCTTTATACCTATATAATTTTCAAGTAACTAATTTTAAATTTTTTTATTTTTTATTTTTCATGTTTCCTTTCTATCCTTCCCCTCCTCCCATCCTATCCTTTTCTTCTCTCAATATCATTTCTTTAAACTTACATATTTTAAGTGTTTCACTTCTTAAATTTTTGGTATTCCATTTGTTCTTTTTTTTTAAATATCTCTCCTATCATTCTGTCCAATCCATTTCCCTCTCAGAGATTGGGACTTGGTTAAATTTACTCTCCTTTTACCTCTCCACATCCCTTTAGTCCTATTTTCCCCCACATTTCTACCTAAAGCCAATAATTTCTGGTTTTCCATATCCATCTTTGCTGTTCTTAACTCATTAACACATGGTTGTTTGATGTTGAATAGATTGTATCTGTTGAACTAGATTGTATCTGCATCCATTTTGATTGTGCAACTACCGGACTATGGTTGATACTTGACTTAAAATAGTATTCTAGCACAAAATTGGTGTTACTTTCATACCAAATGGGCAGAACATGCTGGAAAAACACAAGAAAAATAGCAAGTCCAGGTATCTGAACTCCCACTCATGATAATCAGGTGAAAGAATAGTTAATGAATAATCCAGAGGAGAGTTTCCAAAAAGCTCTACAAACACTACTGGTAAACATGGTGAATGAAATGATTCAAAACTTGCAAAGGACTCAGTGTGAGCGTGATAGGGAGAGAGAGGAGGCATACCAAAGATTAATATAGGAATCTGTGAGCATTAGGAAACTACTTAAAGATTAATACAGGAATTAGGTAAGCAGGTTGAGAACAGTCAAAGAGAAATACAGGAATTGTGTGAGCATGCTGAGAAGAGTCATAGAGAATTACAGGAATTGCGTGAACCTGAGGAAGCTAATCAAACAGTAATAAAGGAATTGTGAGTGCAGATGAGAATAGACAAAGATCAACACAGGCATTCATGGAATCCATAAACATGCAGCTGAAACACTTCAGGGAGACCACAAAGGCAATGGTGAATGGAGCACTACAGAAGAAATGGGAGGCCAAGGAAACCATAACCAATCAACTAAGTGATTTGAGAATAAACACTAAACACCAAATTAAGGAAGTAAAGTTCACATAAGATCTAAAACAAAGCTCCAACAAAGAATTTGAAGCCATCAAAGCTGACCAATTAGAAGAAAAAGAAATAAAAAACAAAGTAGAAAGTCTTGAGAGTAGGTTAGACAATGCAGAAGATCGAATCTCAGGGATTGAAGACAGCCTAGATATTATAGCGATAGAACATACAACCATCCAAGACAAATCCAAGAAATATGATAGCTCTATTCAATATTTGGAAGACACCATCAGAGGGCCTAATCTGAGAATAATGGGTGTAGAGGAGCACCTAGAGACAAAAGTTAATGGCCTAGGAACTTGCATAGCAAAGAAAAATTGAAACAATATATCTCCACCAAACCAGCCTTACAAAAGATACTTAAAGATGTCCTACACATAGAAAATCAACAAGACCACAGTGAAGGCCAACAAATGGCATCCAAGTGAATAAAATTATAACTCAACACCAAAAGCCACCAAAGAAAGTCCTCTAACACATGCAGTTGAACAACACACTGTTGAATCAACAGTGGGTCATGGAAGACATTAGAAAGGAAATTGAAATGTTCACAATATTCAGCAAAAATGAACACACAAATTAGCAGCTCCTCTGGGACACAGCAAAGCAGTACTCAGAGGCAAGTTTATAGATCTGAGTTCCTACATCAAAAATTAGAGAGATCTGAAACCAACAATTTAATAAGACATCTGAACCTCCTTGAAAAAGCAGCAAGATCAACTCCAATCCATTAGATAGAAAGAAATAATTAAAATTAAATCAGAATCACACAAATTGGAATCCAATAAAATCATAGAATGAATCACAAAACAAAGAGTTGGTTCTTGGAAAAAATTAACAAAATTGACAGACCCTTAGCAAATCTTATCTGAAAAAGAAGGGAACACACCACACCCAAAAAAACAAACTTAGAGATGAGAATGGAAACATCATCACAGAAATAATCAAGATTCAGAACATTATAAGGGAATACTTCTCAAACCTTTATGTTATAATAACTTTGAGAACTTGGCAGAAATGGACCTTTTCCTAGCAAATATCAACATGACAAAACATAACCAAGATGAGTTAAACCATCTTAACAGGCCCATATCAAGCATAGAAATAGAAACAGCAATGAGACTTCCCATCTAAGAAAAGCCCAGGACCAGATGCAAATACAGCAGAATTCTGCAAGTCCTTGAAGCAGAGCTCATACCAATAATCCTCCAACTGTTCAATGAAATTGAAAGAGAAAGTTCACTACCGAACTCACTCTATGAAGCCATCACAACCCTCTTCCCAAACCCAGGCAGGCACTCATCAAAGAAAGAGAACTATAGGCCCATTTCATTGATGAACATTGATGCAAACTTCTCAAGAAAATTTTGACCAATCGACTTCAACAATTCCTCCAAAAAAATTACACAACAATCAAACAGGATTTATTTCAGGGATGCAAATCTGGTTCAATATATGCAAATTAATTAAAATAATTCATCACATCAACAAGAGCAAGGATAAGAAACTAATGGTTATCTCAATGGATGTAGAAAAAGCATTTGACAAGATCCAATACCCTTTTATGATGAAGGCTCTGGAAAAACTATGAATCCAGGTAACATGCCTCAATACAATAAAGGATGTATATGACAAACCTACAGCCAGCATTATACTTAATGGTGATAAACTAAAGCTATTTTCTCCTAACTCAGGAACAAGACAAGGATGTCCACTCTCTCCACTTCTCTTCAACCTAGTATTAGAATGCCTAGCTACAGCAATAAGACAAGATGCAAACATAAATGGGATCCAAATAGGGAAAGAAGTAAAACTCTCCCTCTTTGCAGATGTCATGATCTTGTATTTAAAGAATCCCTCAGACCCCACTCCCAAATTACTCATGTTGATTCAAAACTTTAGCAGAGTAGCAAGGTATAATATTAAATCTTAAAAATCAATATCTTTTCTGTATGCCAACATGAGAAAACTGTGGCTAAAATCAGGAAATCAACTCCATTTTTAATAGCCCCCCCACAATAAAATACCTAGGAATTAACTTAATCAAAAACGTAAAGGGTCTTTATGACGAAAACATTAAAAACCTGAAAAAGGAATTCAAAACAGAACTTAGAAAGTGAAAAAACCTCCCATGCTCCTGGATTGGAAGGATCAACATTGTGAAAATGCCAATACTTCCCTAGGCTATCTACAAATTCAATGCGATACCTATCAATATTCCATCCTCATTCGTCAAGGAAATACAAGAGGCAATCCAACAATTCATATGGAACAATAAAAGACCCCGAATAGCAAAAATGAAACTTAACAAAACGAACAGTGCTGGAGGAATATCAATACCAAATTTCAAACTTTATTACAAAACCATGGTAATCAAAACAGCTTGGGACTGGCACAAGAACAGACCTCAGGACCAATGGAATAGAACTGAAAACCCAGAAATGTACCCATCGACCTATAGCCACCTAAACTTCCATAAGGGAGCTAAAAAAATAGAATGGAAGAAAGACAGCCTCTTCAGTAAATGTTGCTGGCAAAATTGGTTAATAACGTGTAGAAAACTAAAGCTAGATGGTTATCTATCACCCTGCACAAGAAACAACTCCAAATTGATCAAAGGTCTCAGAGTCAAAACAGACACCCTGAAAACATTACTGGATAATATAGGAGATACACAAGGTCTCCTTGGCACAGGCTGAAATTTTCTTAATAGAGACCCAGAAACACAACAAATCAAAGAAAGGTTGGACAAATGGGATTGCATGAAATTGCAGAGCTTCTGCGTGGCAAAGGACAAAAGTAGCAAGATCAATAGAAAACCCAAGGATTGGAAGAAGATCTTCTCTAGCCATACAATGGACAAGAGTCTCATATCTAAAATACACCTGGAACTCAAAAAATTAAATTCCCCAACAACAAATTTTCAAAGAAACAACTGCCCGATAAATAATTGGGATAAAGATTTATAAAAAAAAACTTATCTGAAGAACAAAGAAAGATAGCCAATACACACATGAAGAATTGCTCAATCTCCCAAGCAATAAAAGAAATGCAAATCTAAACAACACTGAGATACTACCTCACCCCAGTTAGAATGGCTATTGTCAAGAACTCTAATAACAAGCGAAGCTGGATGGGATGTTGGTGGGACTGTAAACTTGTTCAACCAGTTTGTAAAGTAGTATGGATGTTCCTGAAAAGACTCTATATAGAACTCCCTGATGACCCAGTACTCTCACTGTTGGAAATTTTCCCAAATGATCACAAAGAAAACCATACTAAAGCTACCAGCACAACTATATTTATTGCAGCATTATTTTTTTGCAGGGGGGTGGGGTCCGGTGGTGGGGCCTGAATTTTGGGCCTGGGCGCTGTCCCTCAGCTGTTTAGCTCAGGGCTAGCATTCTACCATTTGAGCCACAGCACCACTTCCAGCTTTTTTTCTTTTTGCTTATGTGGTCAGGGGAATCAAACCCAGGGCTTCATGCATGCAAGGCAAGTGCCCTACCACTGAGCCACCTTCCCATCCCATATTGCAGCATTATTTACCATAGCTAAGATATGGATCCAACCCAGATGCCCCTCAGTAGATGAATGGATCAAGAAAATGTAATATATATACACAATGGAATTCTATGCCTCCATCAGAAACAATGACATTGCCCCATTTGTTAGGAAATGGAAAGCCTCAGAAAAAATTATATTAAATGAAGTAATCCAGGCCCAAAGAAACATAGGTCCTATGGTTTCCATTATTTGCAATAGCCAGTATATGTCTGAGACAAACTGTAACTGTTAGACAAGTTGATGTTAGGCGAAATGAACCCCAAGATAAAGACTCAAATTTTTTTTTCCTGCTATTGTTTCTAGCATATTTATAAGATGAATTTTTTGTTGCTTTGTATGTCCCTCCCCCACGGTATAACCACTATTTTCACTGTATTTGATGTTGGTATAATTTGTGGAGGGGATGGGAAAAACAAATTGGGATACAGGTGGACCTATTGCAACAATGACATATACAAGGAATTATGTCGAAAACCGAAGTTTACAACTTTGGCGTGGGGGGGAGCAGATAGGCCCAGAAGGGGAGATGGGAAAGGATAGGAAGGGGAAACAAAGGAGGAGGCAACAATGTTGATAGGAAATGTGCTAATTACCTTGTTCATGTAATTGTAACCCCTCTGTATGTATGTTCGTAATAAAAAACCATGAAATAATAAAGTAAAAATCCATGTCATTTTTTTTTGGATCTAGTCGTGTGGCCTGAACTCTGGGCCTGGGCACTGTCCCTCAGCTCTTCAGCTCAAGGCTAGCACTCTACCACTTGAGCCACAGCGCCACTTCCGGCTGTTTTTCTTTTTGCATGTGGGGTGCTGAGGAATCGAAACCAGGGCCTCATGCATGCAAGGCAAGCGCTCTATCACTGAGCCAGCTTCCCAGCCCCCATGTCAATTTGTTTTTGTCGGTCGTGGGGTTTGAGCTCTGGGCCTGGGCACTGTCCCTCAGTTGTTCAGCTCAAGGATACCACTGTACCACTTGAGCCACAGTGCTATTTCTAGTTTTCAAGAGATATATTGGAGATAAGAGTCTCACAGACTTTTCTTCCCAAGCTGGCTTTGAACCACTATCCTCAGATCCCAGACTTTTGGGGACCTAGGATTACAGGCATGAGCCACCACAGCCCAGATCCAAGACAATTTTTAAAAAGCAAACTTCTAGAAACTTCTGGCTTTTTCCAATAAACAATCTTATTTTTCAGCATTAGTTTATAACTATGAGTTATTTTTAGATGTAATTGAACTTTTTAATAGAATCAAATATAAGTTTTACTATTACTCAATATCTCACAAAAATCCACTATAATTGACTTACCCGAAAGTTAATTATTACATACTATATTACTCACTATGATTATTACACTCTATGTTATATATAATGTGAAGTGAAAATAGTTTGGACCGTTTCATATAAATTAGTAGATGCTATTTTAGCATTATATTTCACATCTTTGATTTTAAAAGAAGGAAAGAAGATTTTTGAGTTAAAATGAATATGAATGTGTAGAGTGTCCCAATTGAACCAAAAATTCTGACTTCATACATACAAAATTATTTTCTTTTCACTAAAGACTTTGAAGTAATATTATTGGAAATAGTGAGGCAAGAGGAGGAAGAATTCAAATCATGTCAAACAATGTCTCTGTTATTCTGCTAACCCCTCCACTGTGAAGACCTGTCCATTCCCAGTTGTCACAAAATTTCAAATGTCTCTCTTAGAATTGTATTAGGAAACATTTTAAATCACTGATTCTTTGTGTACTTTCTGTTATATGAAAAAAAATATAGACACAAAACAATTGTAATAAAATGCACACATATGTTGAAGCCACCACAACTGGAAAAACAACCAACAAAGTAGAACTCCCCCACCAACAAAAACATGTTTTCCCAGTTTTTTTTTTTTTGTCGGCCATGGGGCTTGAACTCTGGGACTGGGCGCTGTCCCTCAGCTCTTCAGCTGAAGGCGAGCGCTCTACCACTTGAGCTACAGTGCCACTTCCGGTTTTCTGGTGGTTTATTGGAGATAGGAGTCTCACAGTCTCTCCTGCCCCGGCTGGCTTTGAACCGCGATCCTCAGATCTCAGCCTCCTGTGTAGCTAGGATTACAGGCGTGAGCCACCAGCGCCCGGCTGTTTTCCCAGTTTTTTTATGCACAAAAACCTCAAACATATGTTAACTTGGAGTAGAGCCATAAAGATAACTGTGTCTCAGAAATACGGTGGTGTTAATTTGTAATTAAATTCATCTAGATGAACCTAATATAGCAAATCCCTTGAATGGATCAAATTGTTTAAAACAAATGTGACTCTATGCAGAGTGAGATCTGCACATATTTAAAAGAATAAAATAAAAAATCATGACATATTTAAACAATTCAGAAAGGCAGTGAATAAGTACAATAGTATCCATATTGATAACTAATTCTTGTTTATTTAACAAGAAAAAAATATACAAATAATAGAATCTGAGCAGTGTAGCTGAGTGTACATAATTTTAAACTACTCCAAATTACACTTTGTAGAAGACTGAATGTGGCATATGTAAAGGAAAACATCAACACATGATATAAATGAATTAAAAATCTCATGAAAAGAGAGAAGTTGTTTCTGGATAGTAATAGTTTAAAAAATGGTGGTCAAAATCGTTTTAGTACTGACAAAATTGCATACCTATTTAGTTAGATCCAAAAAAAGACCCAAGTTACTCAAGCTGATTTGAAACTTTGGCAGAGTAGAAGGATACATCTGTAACATTAATATGGATGTTGACTGTGGCATGGATTTAATTTCCTCTTTGATCTGACAAATGAATATATGAAAGAACATAACTTCTCCAACTAAATATCAAGACCTAACTAAACATATAACCAGAAAAGTCATCATGTAAGCCATATTGCAACTTGGATGAAAGAAAAACCAGTCATACTGATTCTGTATTTATAATAAATGTTGATTTTTTTCAAAAATTATTTAGTTTAGCTTGCATTTTTATAACATTGTGTTACATGATGTATATCTTGGTAACTAATTTTGGATGCCTCCTTAAATTTTGTTCTGAGTATAATGTCTCACTTCAGTTCCTAACCCATGAAATGATGTTAATTACAAAAAAAATTCTAATAACTACTGTTTATAATACACAAAATCTCATAAGCATGACAACAGTAAGCTTTGGTTAACATTTTGATATCATGGTCTCATGACTGATGTGGCCTATGTGCATGAGTATCATTGTACCTAGATTCCTCAGCTTAAATTTAGCCATTGTTAAAAAAATGTTTATATCTTTATTTGTCACCCATCAGAGATTAAATCTGAGTATAAAGCCTAAGGAAAATTATAAAGTAAGAATTTAGCTTTTTTGTATATAAAGTAAACAAAATGCAGTATAGAGTTACTCACTGGTTTAAAGTCAACCTATATCTCCAAAAACACTCTAAGCATTTCCTTACAATGTGTATTATTCTCCTGAAGGGAATGGGGAATGTGAGAAGAGGACTAACCAAGCATTGTCTTCAAATATACATAATTTGGCTTTACCTCTACATTTCGCTATAAGCATTTCTGATAAAAAAAAAGAACTCTTCAGGTATAATATATCCTAGTTTCATATACCAAACTACATTCAGAAAAAGGTATATACCAATTAATTAAAGAATATCCTGGAAGAAAAAAATGGCATCTCTCAACTATTTGACGCCCAATTCTTAGGTATTTCATTATGCCTCCATTTAATGAATGTGATTGTTTAAATGCTTCAGGAAGTATTAATTAAAATCAATCAGTTTAATATAATACAATTGTGTATGATTTTATCCTAGAATAATCCAGGAATTGCCCAGTCAATCATGACATATATCACTTTCCATTAGTATTCATATGGATAGTAATGAGTTTCTAAGGATCTCCTGCCATTTGGAGGTGGCAGGACCAGGATTTGAACTGTGGGCCCCAGCTCCCATCACTTAAACCTGAGGGTAGGGAACTCACCAGTCTGTCCAAGAACATCAGCAACACCAGTGATTAGACAGGCACCAGTGCCTCTCAGCAGTCCTCCTTGATACTTTCAAGGCTGTGATAGGAGGATCATGGTCAAAGTCAACCTAGGCAGGAAAGTCCTTGAGACCACTATCCCACTTTAGTCCCAACAAAGCCAGAAGTAGAGCCATATGGCTTCTGTGGTAGAGGGCTACCCTTAAACAAAAGAAGCTCAAGGACTGTGCCCAGATCCTGAGTTCAAGGTCCGGGACTGGAAACAAAAAGACATACAGAACAATCTGTGCAGCCATCAGACTAAAGCAGGTCACCCTCATCAGCCTTTTTTGCAATTTATTATGAGGCCAATGCAGGAACAGTCCCAAACCAGGCAGCCGAAGAGAAGATAAGCTTTCGTAGAAGTAATCTGTATTCAGAAAATTAAACTTGGGGACGTAAAATGGCAGCATACTTATGTTAAAACTACCATTAAGAAAAAGATGAGGGGGCTGGGAAGGAGGCTCAGTGGTAGAGCACTTGCCTTGATGCCTGAAGCCCTGGGTTCGATTCCTCAGCACCACATAAGCAAAAAAGAACAAAAGCCAGAAGTGGCGCTGTGGCTCAAGTAGTAGAGTGCTAGCCTTGAGCTGAAGAGCTGAGGGACAGCGCCCAGGCCCAGAGTTCAGGCCCCATGAACAGACCCCCCCCCCAAAAAAAAGAAAAAGATGAGGGGGCTGGGAATGTGGATTAGTGAGAGAGTTCTTGCCTAGCATTCAAGGACTTCTGGGTTTGATTCCTTAGTAGCACATACACAAAAAGCCAGAATTGGTGCTGTGGCTCAAGTAGTAGAATTCTAGAGCCAGTCCCCAGGCCTTGAGTTCAACCCAACAACTGGCAAAGAGATAGCCAGGAAAGTAGGTAGGTAGTTAAGTAGGTAGGTAGATAGATAAAGGATAGATGATAGATAGATAGATAGATAGATAGATAGATAGATAGATAGATAGATAGATAGACGGACAGATAGATAGATGAATCTGGTGTTGGTTGTCAGGAGGAAAGAAGGGAACAAGTCCCAGTCATGAGGCCTTCTGCAGTGTGCCAGTCCTCCAGCATCACCTTCAAACCACTACAGAGCAGGAAGATTGTCTCTTTCCCACTTCTCAGGCAGGGCCCCAGAGTCAAGAGGGCAGAGCCAGGTTCTAACTCAGGTGCTTAGAGACAGAAGAGAAAAGGCCCTGCCTCTCCTGGGAATGGGGATTTACATTAATGATGGGGAGAATGAAGGAAGGAGAATGGTCTGGTAGAGGTAGAAGAAAGGCCTTCAAATCTGACAGATGGAGAGTCAAGAACCCACTCCCTAAGACCAAAGAGCAGGGTTTGTCTACTGTTCCTCCCCTCTCCCCCACTACACTGACTCTCTATTGGTATCCTAAAGATAGCTTGTGGTTCCTTCACTTGAGGGAGGAAGGTTAATTAGTCATTGTTTGAAGAGGCTGAGAAAAGCCTGACCTTGTTGTAACTCTAACAAATGTTTCCAGTTTCCCCTCATTGCTGGCCATGCCTGGAATAAATGAAGTGATTTTGCAGCTCACTTCCCTGTTGAGTGTGTACATTCTGCCTCCTAATCCTGCAGGCCTAGGTCTCTTCACCTAGCTTGGCTTTTGCAACTGTTTTCTGCCATCAAATACAGTGTTACACTGGAGTTCATCCTGTTAACATGACTAGGGCTTGGATCCTGAGAACTTCATTTGAACCCAGGATGGGTCAATAATGTTTCTTTCCTGCTTCTATAGCTCAAGAATTCTAAGAACATTTAGAGTGCAAGTAACTTCTCATCACCAAGGGGAACATAGGAAGCTCTTCAACATCTGACCTTTCAGAAGTGGAAGTCAGAGTGTCATAGACTTTCCAGCCCTGGTGGGCTTCACCCTGTTTTCCTCAGACCTCAGTCTCCTGAGCTAGGGTGACAGGCATGAGCTACTGGTGTTCTGCTAGGTTCAGAACTGTAATGACATTAACAATATAAGTCAACTGCTTATCACAAAGGGCTTTGGGAATGTATTAAGCTATTCAACATTGGACCTTTCAGAACCCTGTAGGACACACAGTTACAATGCTAGAGCATAAGAGGCTGGGCATATGGATGTTCTACACTTCAACCTGGAGCTCTGACTTCAATTCTGGTGTACATCAGCATTCATTTTCCAGAGAATGTTCTCCTAATTAGCAAATAGGAAAAATACTTTGATTAACCCTCACTTTTTCCCCTGATGTGTGTCTCAAACTCAAGCCTAGGCATTATACCTGAGCCCTTCTGCTCAAGGCGTACACTCTATCACTGGAGGTACAGCATCACATGGGGTCTTTTTGTGGTTCACTGGAGAGAAGAGTCTAACAGGCTTTCCTTGCCTAGGCTGTCTTTGAACTGTGGTCTTCAGATGTCAGCCTCCTGAGAAGCTAATATTCCAGTTGTGAGCCACCAGCACGTGGCCTATTGTTTCTGACAGTCCTGGGGCTTGATCCTAGGGCCTGGGTACTGTCTCTGAGTGTCTTTTTCTCAAGGCTAGCACTCTACCACTTGAGCCACTCCACAGCTTTTGGCTTTTTCTGAGTTGTGGCACTGAGGATTCAAACCCTGGCATCCATGAATGCTGAGCAAGCTCTCTACCAGTAAGCCAAATTTCTAGACCCACCCTTACAATTTTATCCCTCAACTTGCCTATCCTCAAGAAAAGGCTTCTAAGTATCTAAAGAAATCCCTATGGGAAGGTGTCCAAAGATAAATAAGACAAAGCTCATACTTGGGAGAGACTCTAAACATGTGAAGACTGTGACAAAGGCTTCCATTTAATTATGTATCGTGTTCAACACTTAAAAAAAAAAGTATTGATGAAAAATGAGTCAATGTCCTAAATTATTGTGTATAATTTTATAATAGATGCACAACATGTACTAAATATTATGTATATAATAATACTAAATACAATAAACAATAAATAAATGAATCAAGTAAAAAATAGATGCACAATCAATAATAAAAATCATAATATGTAAACTTACATATGTAAATATGTATCATATATTACAACTATATAGAAATATTTTTCCATTGCAAGGCCTTTATTCAGACCCTGGTATCTCTAGCCTGAATTTCTTTTCCTCAAGGGCAGTGAGCTTTGCCTTCACCCAAGGTGCAAAAGATTTACTTGGATGGTGAGATCAAATCCCAGCAATGATGGAAATACTGGCCCCAGTTCCAAGACAATGCCTTAATTTTTTTAATGGAAGCAGTTATGTTTATTCAGTTCCATACTTAACATTAAAAAAGCAGTGTAGAATTTTGTACATCTATTCAGACATCTTTCCCTTAACCCCAAAATGCTTCTCTGAGCACTACTTTTTTTTCAATTTGTATTGTAAAAACGTTGTACACAGAAGTTACAGTTAAATGATCAAGGTAATGAGTACATTTCCTATTGAACATTGTTGCCTCCTTCTTTGTTTTCTCCCCTACCATGCCTTCCTTCCCATCTCCACAACTACTCCCCATTTTGAGCTCAGCCACTTAATTTTTTTTATTTTTGGCTTTGCATGGAGTTTGATCTCAAGAAGTGGAACCTCTGCACTTTCCCTCACATTGCTACAGATTTACCAAGACCTTGAGTTCAAATCCAAGGCTAAGAAAGAAAACTGCCAGAGAAGAGGTCAGAGTTCCGGACCCCATAGATAACTCCCCCATGGAGCACGTCCTGCAGCAGATGCCCAACATCCAGAGTGGCCTGCAGCTCACGGGCTCAGAGTAGGAGGGAGTGCTTCCTCCCTTTCTTCTGTAGACTGATCTGGATGATGACTCTCTATATGATATACTGACTTTCAAAAGCCGTGGCAGCCACCAGAAGTAGGTGGCCAGGTGACCTTCTCTCAGGCC
Source organism: Dipodomys spectabilis (assembly GCF_019054845.1). Taxonomy (NCBI): domain Eukaryota; kingdom Metazoa; phylum Chordata; class Mammalia; order Rodentia; family Heteromyidae; genus Dipodomys; species Dipodomys spectabilis. The sequence goes on from NW_024870964.1 coordinate 2,888,466, forward strand.
TCCATCTGCCACGAGATGGGATGGATAAACTGTGGGTCAGGTAGGACAGAGGCTGTTGGGAAGCGGCCCAAATTCAAGGGACATCTAATGGCCCATTGGTGACCAGGGAAGAGACCCATGTTATGCTTATCACAAACAATAAATTGTTTTCAAAGGGAAGAAAAGCCTCCAACAAAGATTTGTCCTTCCAGTCCTGGGCATTGAACTCAGGGCCTGGCCACTGTCCCTGAGCTCTTTTGGTCAAGGCTGGCACTCTAACAGTTGAGCCCCACCTCTCCTTCCAGTTTTTTCTGTATGGAATGAACCCAGGGTGTCAGTCATGCTAGGCGACCATATATACCACTGAGCCACATTCTCATCTAGGATGAGTCCTCCCCCCCCAAACCCATATGGCCATTCTTCAGATAAATAGGAAGTAGGGGCTAGGATGAATATGAAGCACAAGTCTGGTTCACACATTAATACTCCTCTGTCCCCTCTTTGATCCACTAGTTGAACTTTCTATTCTAACATTTAGGGATGAGAGTGGGAGTGGTGAGTCCTGAGAGAGTTGTACCACGAACAGTGGCCCCGTGAGCCCCACAGCCTACCTCACACAAGTGGTCCTCTAGATTCCGATCTTACCTTACTCAATGTGGAGTCTACACTATCTCTCCACCACTTCAAGGCTCAGGATGAAATAAAAGTCAGCCCTGATTTCAGCCCACACACAGGGTAGAAGCTCCTAATCCCAGACTGACTTCCTCCTCTGACTTCCCCGAGTTAGACTGGGCCAACCACTCACCACAATGTTGGCAGTGAAGACCTCATGGATGGATTCCAGGAAGAAGGTCTATGGCAAAGAGCAGAAGCAGCAGGGTGAGAAGCATGGAAGGAGGCAGGGTGATTGCTCTGGGATCTTCCTTTTTGGGGCCCTCCCATAAAGGCAGAGCCATGCTGACTCAAAGCATGGCCAAGGCCAGGGTGTGAGACAAGATGGAGGAGCACGGGACTAAAGGAGGTACTGCTTTGTCTTGGAGCATTTGAAAATTCCAATTATATTTGGCCCATACCAATCCCAAAGTCAACATGCAATGCCTCTCCTTGTTGTTGTTGTCCATGAGCACTGTCTGTGAGCAGTTTTTCTCAAGGCTGGCATTCTACCATTTGATCCACAGGGACACTTCTTGTTTTATGATGATTCATCGAGGATAAGAGTCTCACACACTTTCATGCCCAAGCTGGCTTGGCACCATGATCCTCCAGATCTTAGCTTCCTGAGTATCTAGGATGGCAGGTATGAGCCACCAGTGCCCACCCTGTGAGGCCTTTTGAAGGCATCTTGGAGAGTCTGTAAAAGGAGCTCCAAGGGGCCTGGATAGACCAGCACCCAATCAAGGAGCTGGGATAGGGGAAGGCCATTCTGTTCCCCCAAATTAAAGATGCCAGGTGGTGGAGTATGCATCGAACACCTAGGTCAACAGCCATCAGGCTTAGTGGGGAAAAGACAGAGAATACCCAAAGAATGCAGTGTAGAAAACTCTGATTTTGCATGCATGTGGTGTGTGTGTGTGTGTGTGTGTGTGTGTGAACTCAGGGCCTAGGCTATATCCCTGAGTTTTTTTGCTCAAGGCTAATGTTCTGCTACCTGAGCCACAGCCCTACTTGCCTTTTGATGGTTAATTGTAAGTAAGATGTCAAGGACTTCCCTATCCAGGGTGGCTTCGAAGCATGATGGGAGCCCCAGGGAAGCAAGAGTAAACACAACTCGTAGGTACAATCCCTATAGTGAGCGACCCTTGACCCCTGGTGGCCAGATGCAGGATATGCAGCCCCATGCCATTGTGCTCTAGAGTTCAATTTTGGGAAGTGACCAGGGCCAAGATGACTTTTGTTCACCCTGAGTGCTGATGCCAGAGCAGGTCTGTTCCCCCTAGGCCAAGAGAGCTCCAGGAGGCCCAGCACCCAGGGGCACAAGGAAAACAGAGGTCAGTTCCAGGTTGAGCTAAGAGCCTTTGCCCACAGACACCCCAACTTGGCCTTCCCTTCCTGATCACCATAAGACCTGTCAAAGAACAACCCAAAAAAACAAATGGGAGCTATGGCTCCAATGTTAGAGCTCTCACATTGAACCAAAGAGCTCAGGGAAAGGGACCCCAAGCTTTGAGTTCAAGACCCCCAGTTGACTCTCCCCCATAAAACACAAGTTGGCTAAACTAGTAGGATTTGTGAAGTGTTTCTGAAGAATGGTGATACTGAAGAAAGCACCCTAATTCTAATGACAGCTGAACTTGTGACATACAGCTATGTGCTGAGTCATTCACAGCGTGCTGTTTGCTGGGGCTTTTCCACATTGGGGTATTGTGCTCAGTCCTCAAAAAGGTGCTGTTTGCTGAGTCATCACAAAGGGTGCTATGTGCTGAGTCCATTACATAACGTACTGAGTTCTTCAAAAGGTGCGGGGTACTAATTCATCCCAAAGGCTGCTGCTATGTACTGAGCCCTTGAGAAGAGAGGGATGAGGTGAATTTTTCAAGTGCTGTGTGCCGAGTCCTTTACACAAGGTGCTCTGTACTATCCTTCAAATGGTGCTGTGTGGTGAATCCTTTGACAGTGTTGTATGTGCTGAGTCCTTCAAAATTGTTCTATGTGCTGAGTCTTTCGAAGGGTGCTGTGCACTTTTTTACACAGGGTGCTACATACTCAGCCCTTCAAAGGGGGCTGTGGGTGCTCTTAACACAGGGTGCTATGTACTGAGTCCCTGGCAAAGAGTGCTACACGCTGAGTTTTTCAAAGCATGCTATGTGCTGAGTCCTTTACACTGCGGGCTATGGACTCCCTCCTTCAAAGGGTGCTGTGTGCTGAGTACTCTACACAAGGTACTAAATGCTGAGTCCTTCAAAGGGAGCTGTGTGCTGAATCCTTTACACAGGGTGCTTTGTGCTGTTTTTTGAAGTGTGCTGTGTGCTGAGTCATCTCAATGGGTGCTATGTTCTGAGTCCTTGAGAGGTTGTTATCCCCAACAATCACACACACACACACACACACACACACACACACACACACACACACACACACGGGGGTCACTGTGTACCTGCTTGGTGTGTGGAGTGGACGGAGATGGAGGAGAGTCTCCCCCAGCAGTGGGGCTAGGGGAGAATCAATCCCCTGGGAAGGGACTGGGTTTGCGGCGGAGTGCTGAGCTGAGGTGAGGCTGCAATTGCCATGGCTTGGAAGCCTTAGGACCCAATCAGGGCTGGGCTTGCTGCCAAGGGTGGGAGGAGGAGCCTAACGGAAGAGGGGACATGGCCAAGGGAAGGAGGGGATAGGGACCAGCGCTCACTGAGATGGCAGCAGTGGCCAGGGGCATGGGGGCAGGCACTGGGGGAGGGGGCAGGCACTAGGTGTCCCAGGGGAGGAGTGGGGGCAGATAGAGAGAGAGAGCAGAGAAAAGAGCAAGCACACGCACAAGGACAAACAGTTTCATCATCTGGCGGCCTCCCTGAACATTGCACAGGTCCTGGTGGGGAGCACAGAGCACATGGTGCTGGCCCAGCAGGCACACTGCCACAGGCAGCCATGAGGAGGCTCAGTGGCCATGGTGGCCCTGAGTCTGAGGTCCCAGCATAGGGAGCACGGAGGTGATGTTGGCACCTGAGGCAGGGTGACGTTGGAAGAGGAGGAGGAGCAGAGGACTCGTGCAGCTCCTCTATGTTTCTGCAGAGACATCTGTGCCTTCCCAGCAGCATGGCATTTCAAACATAGTGCTTTCAGCTCGGACCCGCGTTGTCTCTCACAGTTGCCCAAAAGAGATGGCGCACCCCTGGACGGTTTTCGACCCCAACCCGGTCCCAGCCCTCAGTTCTTGGACTCCAGGCCCACATGCACACATTGCCAATGCCTACAGCTTCTCCCAGCAGCACAGGTGAATGGCTGCCAAGAGTCCACAACCTGTGAACCCTCCTGCCCTCTTCTTCCCCCGCTGACACAGACCCATGCCTCCTGTCTCCCCTCTCCCACCCTTCCTTTGCCTTCGCCACCCCCAACAGTCCGCCAAGGTCCTGCCACAAATATGCCCCAGGGGTGGAGGGTGAGGGTGTGTGTCGACCCGGGGATCCCACCCCCAACCTTAGTGGCCAGTGTCCCAGGAAACGGGAAGATGCAGGAAAGAGTGACAAGGGAGTGCCACAGAGCCCCTGGCTGGAGCAGTGGGAGCCACACAGCTGTGCATCTGTACCCTTCTACTCCCTGGTGGGAACATGGTGGCTTTAGTCAGAGGTGGGGAGCAGCACCTCACCTGCCTTCTTGGGTATTTTCCTTTATGCTGGGGTGGTGAGTGTTGGATGCAGAAGACAGGCCCTCCTTGCTGTGTGAGCCCTTGTCTTTTGTGCTTGGTCCTTTTTACCTGAGGAGGGTCCCAGAAGAGCCCACTAGGGATGTGAGGGCACTGGGGGTCAGATAGAAGGTGAATATCTGGGAGGCACACACCCCTTCTGACACACATACACTCGACCTGTCCACCTCCATCCCAGCTGTCATCAGTCCTTACAGGGTGATCACACATTTCCGAGCTCTGCCAGCATCTGCTGGTGCTCCAGGTTCATCTGGTCTCCTAGTCCTCCCCAAGAATCCACCAAGTCACCCAGAAGCATCCTGGCTGGAAGTAGGGAGTCCATCCATGTATGTAGCCTTTAGGATCCCATCCATGATCCCATCCATTTCCCCAACATTGCCCCCACCCCAGGTCAGACACACCTCTGGGGCACTATGACCCCTGCTTGTTTTCAGTCCTGGCTCTGAGGAGCCACCTATCTCGGGACAACTTCACCCACCATCCTGACCTGGGGTTTTGGTGAATGGGGAGTCAAGGTTGGTTGTTCCCAGGGAATGGGTCTGGCCCTGGAGAAAGGGAGAGGCAGGGTGGTTCAGCATTATTAGAGAGGTGCTTCCTTGGGTCGAGCTCCTGGTTCTGACAAAGGACCCCCGTGCTCCAGCTTGCATCTTGTCCAGAGGAGGAACCAACACTCTCAGGAGAGGCACTGCTCTGAGTCTGTGTTTGTGTGTGTGTGTGTGTGTGTGTGTGTGTGCGTATGTGTGTGTGCATGAGAAAGTGAGAGAGAGAGAGAGAGATCATCTTTCCCTTGTACAAGTTGACTGCTCAGCTGGGTGATCAGTTGGCAAATTGCAGGTACTGCATGGATTAGTCTTCTGTCACAGTCTGGATGTGTGTGTGTGTTGGGAGAGCAGGGAGATGACAAAAAATGAAAATATATTTAAGTCACCATGTCTAAAAAGAGCAAAAGCATTTTATTTGTGTGTGTATGTGTGTGTGTGTGTGTGTTTGTTGTTCTTTTTTCATCAATGCCAAGTATGAGTCTAGCCATAATTTTTGTTTTCTCCTTCACCGTTTCATGGCTCCTTTGGGGAAATGTTTCAGTAGATGTTCCTTTCCACCTATCTCTTCTCTCTGTCCTGTATCCCAGAGTAGCTGCTGGGCCTGCATGGGTCTACTCTAGGAGGCCTATGTGAACCGCAGACCAGAGTGGACACCTGTGCTTCTGTCTTCAGCCTGAATGCTTATGAGACAAATGTGACCACAGCTGCACTCTTCCAGCCAGATAGTCTGCTTTTGTGTGTATAGTTGGAGCTAATGCAAGGATTGGGAATGTGTATACAAAATGTAATTAGGGAATGAGATGTGAGGGAGTAGGGCAGTGGGTGTGAAGCTAGAAGGGTCTGGGGAGCGGTGAACGTTGTTACAGAGTAGATGGTTCACCACGACCGAGGATGAGAGGGCAACCTTACCCAGGGCATTGACGGTGTCCATGGGCATCTGGGCAGGGTGCTCCAGGCCTCCACTGGTGGTGTGTTCCCTCCTGGGGGAGTGCACCGGTGGGCAGTCCGACCTGGAGTCCTGCAGACTCCAATCTGTGTCCCTCCTAGGCCGTTTCCAGCTGGGCAGTGGCAGGCAAGTGTGTTTCCCCTCCTGGAGCCTGCTTGGTATCTGGCCGTGGCAGTTAGCTAAGGCTCTCTGAATACCAGTTTCTGTAACCTGCTGTAAGCTGTCTGGAAGGAAAAGGGGACCGCTGACTTTGGAACCCTTTAAGTTTGATTGGGACAACTGAAATATCACCTTTTCCAGGGTTTTTTTCTTGAAGCTGGCAATTTCCACTAACAGCTGGGATTATGGGTCAAATTAGATAGATCACTTCAGCCACCAAACAATGACATTCAAAGCAGCACAGGCAGAGTTCCCCAGCCAGATGGTCTCCTGCTGTGAACGTCCTGCCTTGACTGCCTTTATGCGGCAGCTGTTGATTCCCCTCTGGCTCTCTCTAGGGTGACCACCACAGTCGAGGATGTCGTGGGGAGCAGAGATTGTGACCTTGCCATCCCTAGCCTGCCATCTGTGAACAGAGATGATTCCCAGTACCTGCACTGGACTCTGGGAGATTCAGAAACCCGGGACACCTTGAGGATCCTTTCTCTGCAACATGAAACTTGGGGACTGGATGTGGTAGAACATCCTGGCTGGCCCCGGGGGGAGGAGAGGAGGCCCCTTGAAACAGGCCTTCAGCTCACTGCAACCTTGTTCACAATTGAGTAGGGAATTGAATGCCACAGAACTGGTCAGCTGTTGGCCAGACATCTTTGAGAAGATAGGCATCCCAGAGGACCCAGAATCCAGCTAGTACATTGTGGCTCACATCCTTGGAGCCAAAACAGTTAAGTGCGGTGGCACCAGGAGGGCAGGAAGTGGGAAGAAGGAGAACTGGGGGAGCTACATTAGATTTTGACTGGCCCCCCAGGATGCTTACCTGCATGGCATGGGACTTTTCTGTAGTATTGTCATTGGCCGATGCTCATTTATTTATACAACAACGAGTTACAGTGTGCCAGGGTCCAGTGTGTCGGGAGGTCATAGACGATGAAAGGTTCCAGAGCTGGTTCCACAGCACATGAAGAAACCGTGGTTTGGATGCTGGAGCATCACGCTTGTCATCCTAGCTACTTAGGAGTCTGAGTTAGAAGGATAGAGGCATAAGGACAGGGCAGGAAATCCTTTAAGGCTCTTATATCCAACTAACTATCAAAAAGAAAACACCAAATCGTCTGGTTCAATAGTGGGGGTAGTGTGTGTTCCAAGGACCACCTTTAAGTCACTGAGCAGGATTCACTCCCTTTCTTACCAGGTGAAACATAGCTGTAAAAATTGCTGACACTCATCCCAGATGTGCTTGTGTGTGAAAGTTACTGTCTCTAATGAGGTAATGCGACCCTGGTTTTATTTTTTCTGAAAAGGATGGATTTTGCTGTTTCCAGTTATACAGGTCACTAGTTGTAAAGGGAAAATATATTAGAAAGGGGGCCTGCCCACTATCTTCTCCATGTTCCTGTCTCAAGGGTAATAAAGGTAACATACCACGTTGTAACACCTCAGGCTGGTACAAGTAGCCACTTTTGGTATGGAAGGACTTTAGATTAGAGTTGCTGATGGCAAAGAATAGGAGAGAGAGTACATCAGTGCATCTTCCTCTGAAGGATTCTGTAATCCTGGGGGAGAATATTTTTTGGATATGACAACTTTAGGACTGTTCTCCCATCCTGAGAAAAGGAGTAAACAGAGGTGCATACAGGACACAGATAGAACTATCAGCATACACACACAGACCAAGAGCCACAGACACTTAACCCACATGTCCCACACCACTCAATTTTGACCTCTACAGCGATCCCAGATGACAGAGAGAACATCCCAGATTGCCTCTTGAGGATGCTGCAGATGACCTCTGGAGGATTTCACATATATCCTCCCTAGGAGGCCCTGGATGACCTCTCACGGAGTTTCCAAATGCTTCCCAAGGAAGTGTCAGATGACCTCCAAAGGAGGTCCCAGATGTCCTCTCAATGAGGCTGAGATTACCTCTTGAGTAGCTCCCAGAAAGCCACTCAAGGAGGCCACATATGAACTCCAGAGGAGGTTCCAGATATTCCTCTTGAGAAAGCGACAGATGACTTCCTGAGAAGGTCCTATATAGATTCTCAAGGAAGTCCCAGATGATGTCTGAAGACAGTCAGATTTTTCATCACGGTAACCCGAGATGACCTCCCAAAGAAGCTCCACATGACCTCAGGAGGTCGTCCTAAGTTGGCAATTAAGGAATCCCCAATGACTACTTTTGAATAGGTCTCAGGTGGCCTCCTGAGGAAGCCCCAGATGACCTCTGGAGAAATTCCAAGAGGGTCACTGGAGAAGGCCCAAGATGACCTCCAGGGTAGGTCTTAGATAGCTTCTCAAGGAAGTTGCAGATGCAGTCTTGATGATGTTCCAGATGGCTTCCCAAGGAAGCCCTACATGACCTCTCAAGGAGGTTCCAGATGGGTTCCCAAGGAAGCCACAAATGACCTCTAGAGGGGGTTCCAAAAACAGGCTGGCAGGCTTGCCCAGACGCACACCTAAAGGTACCTACATGATTTTTGTCCATTTTTGTCCTCTGGAGACAAACACTCGAGGCCCTGAAGGCTGACACTCTCACCTATGGGGAATTTTCCCTGGGCCAAGGCCTGATGCCATCCAAATGGATTAATCTCCATGGGGTCTCCAAAAATTAGGACCTCTAGTGTTCAAGAGAATCCATCGAGACACATTCAATATAATAAATGTTCTCCAAAGCACCAACCCCCAAAATTATGATATCCAAAGCTCCAAACATCAAAAGGCAAGCCTTTTTGTCCCCTTCCATTTGTCTCTCCATCGCTACAGACCTATACTTCCTTTGAAGTCTTTCCCTTTTTCCTTTCTACCAGTTCCTTCTTCTCTTCAGGCCTCTCTACTCTCCACAGGCCTGAACTGCTTTGCCTGGGTCCTCAGTTGCCATCCTTCACCTCCTGCTCTCCCTCAACTTTCTCTCCTCTCAGGCCTTTCCCCTTCTTCTATCACACCACTTCCTTCCTTCCAGAACTTTTCATTTTTTATCTCCCTTCCATTGCTCTGAACAAGCAGCATATATAAAGTCTATAGCCTTTCTCCACTCTAACTGCCAACAGTTTTCTACTGTAACATCCAAAACTCCCCACAGCCCAATAACTTCTTAACAGCTCAACACTTGGTGATTAATGTACCAGCCCCCTCCCACAGAATGCCCTGTCCTCTCCAGCTGGCTAGGAGATGAGGCCAGGCTGATTCTTGGACCCTATCGATTTATCGGGGCCCTGCTGATTATTACAGTATCCTCCTTGTGAACTAGTAGCAATTGAAATTGGAAATTTGATTGTAATATTGCCAACTCATTGTGACATCACTGACCCATTTTGACATCATCATTAGCACGACATCACAAACCCATTGTGACAATATTGTCATTGTGACATCATGTTTCCCTTGCGACATCTCAAATCTATTATGACCTCTTAGCTCCTTTGAAAAATCATGCCCTTTTCAACATTACAGTCCCTTTGTGTTCCCATATCCTTGTTGTTAACCAATGACAATTGAGATCAGACATGCCATTGTAACATCAAAAAGTGTTTGTGGTATCCTCAACAGTGTGACATCACATTTTCATTATGAGAGCATCAGCTCATTGTGACATCACCAAACTCAATGACATAATCACATTATGACAACAATTGTCATTGTGCCATCATAGACACCTTGTGGATGCCTATTCTGTGATTTCATTGTATTTCAAAAGTGGCATGAGAGTTGATATCAGAAACACATTTTTGTGCCTACATAACCATTTTGACATCATAATCACGTTGTGACATCACAGTGCCATTGTGATATAACTAATACCATGTGACATCGCAAACCTCTCCTATCCTCATAACGTCTATGACATGCTGACATTGTGATATCTTAGAACTTTTTGCCCTGATAATTTGTTTCCAACCTCATATTTCATGTATGACACGAGATACCAGAAATCCACTGTGACATCATGACCATTGTGGCATCACACTGACAGATGTCATGAACATCGTGTCACATTGTGACATCACAAAAAGTTTTAATGTCACATTTAGTTGGTGATGCCATACAGGTAAGTGGTCACAGTAGGTCTATGATGTCACAATTGGTTGGTGATATCCAAATGGCATAAAGTTTCTGTTGTCATGAAATCACAGAGAATGAGTTCACAAATGGACTGTGGTATCTCCAAAGGCATGTGTTGTCACAAATGTGATGAAGTCCTAGGAGGATTGTGATCTCATAGTGTGACACAATAGGTATAATGTCTGTCAGTATGATGTCACAATGGTCATGATGTCACAGTGGATTTCTGATATCACATATCATAACTGAAATATTATGTTTGAAAACAGATTACAAGCTCATAAAGGGCCTAAGACATCACAATTGCAGCACGTCACAAGACTTATGAGGACAGGGCATGTTTGTGATGTCACAGTGTGTAAGTGATATCACAATGGCACTGTGATGTCACAAAGCGATTGTGATGCCATATATTTATGAGATCACAATGATTTTCTGATATCAACCCACATGCCACATTTAAAATAAAATGAAATAAGAGAATAGGCATTTACAATGTTTCTGTTACCTCACAATAACACTGTAATGTCATAATGCTATGAGGTCATTTTAAATTGGTGATGTTGTAAGGAGGTGATGGTGTCATAATGAATATGTGTTGTCACACTGGTGATGGGGTCACAAAGTGTTTCCTGATATTACAATGGCATATATACATTCAATTGTCATGTGTTCAAATTGAGGATATGGGTACACAAAGGGACTGTGATGTCACAAATAACATATGTGTTTTCAAATGTACTTAGGGGTCATGATAGCTTTATGATTCACAGTTGTGATGAGGTCACAATGGTTTTTTATGTTATAATGATTTTGTAATATCTCAAACACATGTCCAATTTGAATTGCTACTATTTCATAATGTGCATACAAGTTCACAGAAGGAGCTTTAAGTTCTAAGGGACATGAATTTTTTTAAATGTTATGAGGTCATATTAGGTTCTTGAAAACACAGTGGGGTAGTGATATCACCATGGAAATGTCAACTCACTACATCATGTCAGAATATTGTTTTGGTGTCACAAATAGTTGATGATGCCACATTGGTGATGAAGTCACAAAAGATTGGTGATGTCACAATGTGCTGGCAATGTCACAATGATATGATGGTTCTCAATTGTCTTTAACTTACAATGAGAATATGAGTTCACAAAGGGACTGTGGTTTCTACAAAAGTATGTGTTGTCACATATTGAAATCCTAAAAGGTTTGTGATATCAGAATTTGACACAATGGTTATGACATCTGGCAGGGTGATGTCACCATTGTCATGATGTCACTGGGAATTTGTGATATCAAATGTCATATGTGAAATCTAATGAGGTCGCCAACAGATTATGAGGAAAAAAGGCATGTCACAAAATTTATGATGACAGGATAGGTTTGTGATGTCACGGTGTGTTAGTGATATCACAATGGCAATATGATGTAAAAAGGGATTGTGATGTCACAATGATTTTAAGTTCATGATTTGTTTATGATATCCACTTACATGCCACATTTGAAGTAGAATGAAATCACAGAAAAGGCATTCATAATGTGTCGATGATATCACAATGACAATGTGAAATTATAATTTTATCATATTTTAGATTTGTGATTTCACAATGAGCAGATGGTATCACAACGACAATGTGATGTCACAGTTGTGATGACCTCACAAACTTTTTGATGTTAAAATGTCATGTCTGATCCTCAATTGTCAATATTTCAAAGTGGGGATTTGGGTACACAAAGGCACTGTTATGTCACAAAGCTATGCATTTTTTCAAAGGTTATAAAATGTTATAGATTTGGAATGTCACAATGTGATCCTGGTGTCTAAACAGCAATATGATGTCACAATGGGTTCATGATGTCACAGTGGTTTTGAGGTCACAATGGGTTAGTTAGGTCATGAGTTTGTAATATCACAATTATTTGTCCAATTTCAATCACTGCTAGTTATCTATGAGGACACTGTAATAACCAGCAGTGACCCTATAATCCACGGGAACAGGTAGTCATCATGACCTCCTGGTCTGGACCACCAGAGAGGAGGGTGCATGCCGCTGGAGTGGGCAGGACATGCTGCTGAAGAGATAGGTTGTTAAGCCCCACATGGTGAGTTGCCAAGAAGTTATTGGGCATGGACATTTGGGAAGTTATGATTGAAAACTGTTATGCAGGAAACATATTTTAGTGGGGGCAGGGTACAGCCTATATATAGGTTGCATGTTCAGAGCAACAGAAGGGGGAAGAAAAAGGGGAAAGACCTGGAAGGAAAGAAGTGATGAGACTGCAGGTAGGTAAAGACCTGGGAGGAGAGGAAATTGAGGGAGAGCAGGAGGTGAAGTACTGCAACTGGCCACCTGGATAGGGCAAGGAAGGCCTCTCAAGAGGACAGCAACCTGAAGAGAAGAAGGGTATGGTGGAAGGAAAAAATGAAAAGCCCTGACAAGTAGGACATGTTTGTAGAGATGGAGGATGAAGGGAAAGGAAAAAGCCTTGTCCTTTGAAGTGTGGAGCTTTGGAGATGATTATTTTGGTGGTTGGTTGTTTGAAGACCAGTTAACAAATGGTTGGGCTGCTCTTTGGAGGTCTGAGGGTTCATGGTTGAGGCTACAATTAGCTCTGGGCATCCAGCCCAGGTCAAGGTAGTCTCTTGTTAAAAATTTATGAAGACAAGACAGGTTTGTGATGTTACATTGCATTAATGATATTATAATATCAATATGATGTCACAAAGTGATTGCAATGGCTCAATGGTGATGTGGGTTTCTGAAATCAACCTATATGCCACATTTGAGATAGAATGAAATCACAGAATAGGCAATCACATTGTCTCTATGACCTCACAATGAAAATGTGATGTCATAATACTATGATGTCATTGTCATTTTGGGATGTCACAGTGGGCTGATGGTATCCTAACCACAATGTGATCTCACTCTGTAGATGATGTCACAAAGAGTTTGTAATGGTACAATGGCATGTCTGATGTCAGTTGTCCTTTGTTCACAATGAGGCTATGGTTACCCAAAGGGACTGTGATGTTACAAACACCATGTGCTTTTTCAATTGTGCTAAGAGCTCACAACAGGTTTGGGATATCACAAGGTGATCATATCACTGTAACAATGTGATGTCACAATGGGTTTGTGATGTCACAGTGGTGATATGTTACACTTGGTTGGTGATGTCACAATGAATTGTAAGATCACCACTACATGTCCAATTTCATTCTACTAGATCACAATGAAATACAAGTTCATATACGGAGCTAGAAGTGAGAAAGGCCATAAATTTTGTAAAATATTATGAGGACATAATAGGTTGGTGAAAATGCAAGGGGACAGAAATATCCCATTAGCAGTGATGTTATCATTACATGAGCTAGTATTGTTTTGAAGTCACAAATAGTTGGCGATCCATACAGGTGATGAGGTCACATAGGTTTGTGATTTCACAATGGGATGGTGATATCACACTCTCATGCCAGATATCTAATTGACAATGAATATATGTTCATAAGGGATAATGATGTATCCAAAGGCATATGTTGGCAAAAGTATAATGGGTCTTAACAAGTTTGTGATGTCACAATGTGACTCAGTGGTGATGACATCTGGCAGTATGATGTTACAGTGGTCATGATGACACAGTGCATTTCTGATACCACATGTCATATCTGAAGTATGAGTTAAACAATTTTATGAACTCAGAGATGCAAAAGTGATCACCCTGGCAGCATGTCAAAAAATTTATGAGAATAGGACAGGTTTGTGATGTCACAGTGGTTTAGTGATATCATAATGGCAATGTGGTATCATCAAGGTATTGTGATGCCATAATGATTATGTGGTCACAATAAATTTCTGATATCAACCCACCTGCCACATTTGAAATAGAATGGAATCACAGAATAGGCATTCCAATGTATCTGTGACATCACAATGACCATGTGATGGCATAATGCTATGATGTCATTGTTTTATGATGTCCCAATTGGCTAATGTTGTCATAATGGCAATGTGATGTTACACTGGTAATGATGTCACAAAGTATTTGCGATGTTAAAATGGCATGTATGATCTCAATTTTCATTAGCTCAAAATGAGGCTATGGGTACACAAATGGCCTGTAATGTCACAAAGGCCATGCTTTCTTTCAAAGCTTTTGAGGTCATAATAGGTTTGGGATGTCACAATGTGATCATGGTGGTACAATGGCAATGTGATATCACAATGAGTTTGTGATGTCACTGCAGTGTTTCTGATATCAACTATGGTTACCCAAAGGGACTGTGATGTTACAAACACAAATGGCCTATAATGTCACAAAGGCCATGCTTTCTTTCAAAGCTTCTGAGGTCATAATAGGTTTGGGATGTAACAATGTGATCATGGTGGTACAATGGCAATGTGATATCACAATGAGTTTGTGATGTCACCGCAGTGTTTCTGATATCAACTATGGTTACCCAAAGGGACTGTGATGTTACAAACACCATGTGCTTTTTCAATTGTGCTAAGAGCTCACAACAGGTTTGGGATATCACAAGGTGATTGTGATATCACTGTGACAATGTGACCTTGATGACACCACATTGCCATTATGATATCACTAACCCACTGTGACATCACAAAATTTTCCTATTCTCATAAATTTTTTGACATGCTGCCAGTGTGATCTCTTTGGCATCTCTGAGTTCATAAAATTGTTTAACTCATACTTCAGATATGACATGTGATCATTTGAAATAGAATGAAATCACAAGATATACATTCACAATGTGTCTATGACAGCAAAATGGCAATGCGATGTCATAATGCAATGATGTCACTGTAGCTTGGTGATGTCACAATGAGCTGATGGTGTCATAATGACAGTCTTATGTCACACTGGTGATGATGTCACAAAGGGTTTATGATGTCACAATGGCATGTCAGTTCTTAATTGCCATTAGTATATAGTGAGGATATGAGAATGAAGTCACAATGACATATACAAATGAACTCTGATGAATCAAAGGCCATGTTTTTTTGTCAGAAGTGCTAAGGTTCCTAACAGGTTCTGGTTGTCAAAGTGTTAATGATATAAAAATGGGTTAGTGATGTCAAAACTTGTTTACAATATCACATCTTATTTCAATTTTCAATTGCTACAAGTTCACAATGATACAAGTTCACGGAAAGAGCTTGATGTCTCAAAGGCCATAATTTTCTAAGATGTGGTTATGAAGTCCAAATGTGTTTGATATGAACCCAATTTGACATACAACGAAATCACATAATAGGCCTTCATAATGTATATATGTTGTCACAATGACAATGTGGTGTCATATTGGTATGATGTCATTACAGATTTGTGATGTCACCATGACCGATATTGTCAAAATGACAATGTGATGTCACACCAATGATTATATTGTAAATGCTTTGTGATATTACAATGGCATATCTGATCTCAATTGATATTTCACAATGAGGATATGGATACACAAAGGGACTGTGATGTCACAAAGGCCATGTGTTTTTTCAAAGGTGCTAAAGATGTCATAATGGTTTTGGGAGATATCAAGGTGATTGTAATGTCACAATAGCAATGTGATATCACAATGGCTTTGTGATGTCACATTGGTGATGAGGTCACAATGGACAGGACAGGTTTGTGATGTCTGAACAGGTCAATGATATCACAATGGCATTGTGATGTCACAAAGTAATTTTCATGTCACAATGGCTTTGAGGTCCCAATGGATTTCTGATATCCACCAATATTGCTAGCTTGTAATAGAATGAAATCACAGAAATGGAATTCACAATATGTCTCTAATGTCACTATGACATTAATGTCATAATGTTTTGATATTTAAGTTTAGTGATGCCAAAATGGCATGTGTAATCTTATTGGTAATTAAATTACTATGAGGATTCCAAAAGTTACTATGTACTGAGTCCTTCAAAAGGCACATTGTGCTGAATCGTGCTTTTATTTTAAAGTGTGCTGTGTGTTGTCATCCCTAAAGATTCAATGTTCTGAGTCCTTGAGAGGACAATCACACACACACACACACACACACACACACACACACACACACACATAATAACAGAGTGGTACCTTGCACCTGCTTGGTGTGTGGGGTGCATGGAGAAGAGTCTCCCCCAGTGGTTGGGCAGGCAGCTGCTGGGATTGGGGGGAAGCCCTGTGCTGAGCTGAGACTGCTAATGCCATTGCCTGGTAGCCTTAGGGCAGAGTCAGGGAAACACAAAAACAGGGATGGGGGCATGGACGAGGTGGGGAGGGGGTGTGACTGAGGGGAGAACAAGGCGTGGCCGAAGGGGCACATAGTTGCTGTAGCCAGGGGTACATGGGAGCTGGCATACTTGCACAGCAGGGGCTGGACATCCTGGGTGAGAAGTGGGGGCAGAGAGAGTAGAGAAGTCAGGCACATGCACCAGGGGTGGCAGCATCCATGACTGGCCTCCGCTGCTGTAGGAGCACAGGTCTGGGCCAGGAGCACAGAGGACACAAAGCCCGCACAGCAGGCACATCCCTCTCACAGCCCCAGGGAGACTCAGAGGCCAGGTAGGCCCTGAGTCCAAGGCCCCTGCACCAGGAGCTCAGCTGTGAAGGGGGCGAGCTCAGCCCTGCCACTTGCCCACCCCTGCCCCGGCCCCTTCTCCTGTCCTACCTGTGGCACCTCGTTTGAAACAGGTTGCTGCCAGCTTGGACCTGTGGTGCCTCTTGGAGTCACCCAGTGATGCTGCACCCCTGGCTTCTTTGCAGCCTTGACCCGGTCGCGGTCCCCAGTGGAAGCCACACGGGTCTGCACCTCACGACCTCCCCCTACACCACACCCCCCACGGACTCTGACCTGTGACTCCTGCCTCCCCTCTTGTGTCCCAAACGCGCCTCCCAAGCACCAGGCAGGCCAACCCTGACTCTGCCACAAATGCACCCCAGGAGTGGGGGGTGGAGGGTTTGATGTTGATCCGGGGATCCCACCCCCATCCATAGTGGCCAGTGTCCCAGGAAAAGGGCAGATGCAGGGATGGATGAAGTGGGGGCTCCACTGAGCTCCTGACCTAAAGCAGTGGGAGCCACAGAGCCATGCATCTGCACCCTTCCTCTTCCTGGGGGAACCTAGTGGCTTTAGTCAGAGGTGGGGAACAGCACCTCCACACTTGCCTTCTTGCGATTTTTCCTTTTTTCTGGGGGTGGGAGGGTGTTGGATGCAGAAGATAGTCCACCCCAATTCTGTGTGAGCCCTTGTCTTTTGTGCTCAGTCACCCTTTCCCCTGAGGAGGGTCCCAGAAGAGCCCACTAGGGAGGTGAGGGCACTAGGGGTCAGATAGAAGGTGAATGTCTGGGAAGAACACGCCCCTCCAACACATGTACACCCTGCCTGTCCCCCCCACTCCAGCTGTCAACAGCATTCTCAGGGTGATCACATTTCCGAGCTCTGCCAGCATCTGCTGGTGCTCCAGGTACATCTGGTTTCCTGATCCTCCCCAAGAATCCACCAAGTCACCCAGAAGCATCTAGGCTGGAATATGAAGTTCATCCATGTATGTAGCCTTCTGGACCCCATCCATTTCACCAACACCGCCCCTACCCCAAGTCAGACACTGCTCCGGGGGCACCATGACCTCCTGCTTGTTTTCAGTCCAGGCTCTGAAGAGCCACCTGTCTCAGGACTCCTTCACCCAGAGTCCTGGCCTAGGGTTTTGGTGAATGGGGAGTCAAGGCTGGTTATTCCCAAGGAAAAATATCTGGCCCTGTAGAAAGGGTGAGGCAGGGTGATTCAGCATTATTAGAGCGGTGCTTCCTTGGGTCAAGCCCCTGGTTCTGACAAGGGAACTCCTGTGCTCCAGCTTGTACATTTTCCCAGATGAGGAACCAACAAACTCAGGAGGGGCACTACTCTGAGTCTATGTGTGTGTGTGTGTGTGTGTGTGTGCATGAGAGATAGAGAGAGAGAGAGAGAGAGAGAGAGAGAGAGAGAGAGAGAGAGAGAGAGAGAGAGAGGGAAAGAGAGACAGAAACAGAGAGAGAGAACCTGACTGTGCTCAGGTGAGTGATCAGTTGGCAAATTGCAGGTGCTGCATGGATGAGTCTACACTCACTGTTCTGGATGTGTGTGTGTGTGTGTGTGTGTGTGTGTGTGTGTGTGTGTGTGTTTGTTTTACTTTTTTCATCAATGCCAAGTATGAGACCAGCTATAATTTTTGTTTTCACTTTCACTGTTTCATGGCTCCTTTGGGGAAGATTTCAGTAGACATTCCTTTCCACCTCTCTCTTCCCCCTTTCCTATAGCCCACAGTAGCTGCTGGGCCTGTGTGGGTCTCCCCTAGGAGGCCTGTGTGAACCACACACCAAAGTTGACACCTTCTGTCTTAAGCCTGAAGGCTTGTGGACCGTACTCTTCCAGCCAGACAGTCTGCTATCGTTTGTATAGTTGGAGCTAATTCAAGGTTTGGGAATGTGTCTGCCAAATGTAATTAGGGAACCAGATTGGGGGGGGGGGTAGTAAGGCAGGGGCTGTGAAGCTGGGAGGGTCTGGGAAGTGGTGAATGGTGTGACGTTGCAGATGGTTCACTACTACCGAGGATGAGAGGGCAACGTTACCCATGGCATTGACGATGTCCATGGGCATCTGGGAAGGGAGCTCTGGGACACCACTGGCGGCGTGGATTCCCTCCCGGTGGAGTGCACTGGAGGGAAGTCCTCCCTGGGGTCCTGCAGACTCTAATCTGTGTCCTGCCTGTGCTGTTTCCAGCTGGGCAGTGGTAGGCAAGTACATTCCCCCTGCTGGAGCCTGCTCGGTGTCAGGCCGTGGCAGTTAGCTAGGGCTTGCTGAATGTGTTTCTGTAACCTGCTGTGGGCTGTCTGGAAAGAAAAGAGGACCGCTAACTTTGGAAACCATTAAATTTGATTGGGACAACTGAAATGCCAGCTTTTCCAGGGTTTTTTCTTGAAGCTGGCAATTTCCACTAATGCCTGGGATTATGGGTCAAATTAGATGGACCATTTCAGCCAACAATCAATATATCACAAGCAGAGTTCCCAAGCCAGATGGTCTCTTGCTATGAATGTTGTGCCTTGATTGCTTTTATGCGGCAGCTGTTGATTCTCCTCTGACTCTCTCTAGTGTGAACACTACTATTGACTGAAGGGTTAAATTACTTGAGACAGTCACCATTAGTTGCTTGTTTCAGAGCAGAGCAATACGTGGTGCTAAACCACCTGGTTGTGTGCCTTTACAAGACCTGTAAATCCTTAGCTCGGGGCTCTCTTACTGGGCTCTGCTGTATCAGAGTGCAGGACAAGGCCCAAGCTGCAGCTCGTTTAAATAAAACAGCTGTAGAGTCTGACTCTTGGTGGTCACCTTAGCGGGGGTCCTGCGACCTAGACATAACATTGAGGATGTCATGGGGAGCAGAAATTGTGACCTCACCATCCCTAGGCAGCCAGCTGTGCGTAGAGAGGATTCTCAGCACCTGCACTAGACTCTGGGAGATTCAGAAACCCAAGATGCCTCGAGGATCCTTTCTCTGCAACATGAAACTTGGAGGCCAGATGTGGTGGGCCATCCTGGCTGGCTCCAGGGGTAGGAGAGTAGGTCCCTTGAGCCTGGCCTTCAGCTCATGGCAACCTCATTCACTCCTGAGTGGGGAATTGAGTGCCACAGAGCTGGTCAGCCGCTGACTAGAGAATCTTGAGAAGATAGGTATCCCAGAGGCCCCGGAATCCAGCGAGTACACAGTGGATCCTGTCTTAAGAGCCAAAACAGTTAAGTTCTGTGGCACCAGGAGGGTGGGAAAAGGGAGGAGGGAGAACTGTGGGAGAGCTACATCAGGCTTTGCCCCACCGACAAGGATACTTACCTGAATGGGATGGGAATTTTCTGTAGTATTATCCAACAAAGAGGTACAGTGTGAGCCAGGCTCTGGAGGGGTCATATACAATGAGAGGTTCCAGTGCTGGTTCCACAGCACATGAAGAAACATTGGTTTCAGCTGGATGCTGGTGCTTCATTCCTGTCATCCTAGCTACATAGGAGGCTGTGATGGGAGGATCGATGCTTGAGGCCCAAGCAGGAAAGCCTGTAAGACTCTTATCTCCAACTAACTACCAAAAAGAAAACACCAGAAGTGGATATGTGGCTCAAGCCATAGTCTGTTGGCCTTGAGTAAAATTGCTCAGGGATAGCACCTAGGCTCCTAGTTCAAGGCCCAGGAGTGAGAGAAAGGAATGAAAGAGAGAAAGAAGAGGGAAGGCCAGATGGAGAAAAAGAGGAAAGGAAGGGAGAAGGGAGAAGATGTGAGCCTTGATTTGGATTTCTGACATCCAGGAGCTGTGTGGTACCCGACTGCAGAGGGAAGCAGCCTGGGGTAGACACTAGGACTCAGGGCAGGTCACCAGGTTTCAATCATCCCTGGCGCCAATGAGTTTATTTTCTGGTCAGAAAAGAACAAGCTGTCCAAGGCCTAGGGAGGTATTGGTGTGAGGGAGTGTCAGGGGAGGGGAGCAAGGGATAACCAGGAAGATTAAGAGGGAGAATGATTACAGGTCAGGAGTATCAGCACATTGGAGCCATGACTTCTCCTTACAACCTAGACCAAAATTGACAGAGCCTTTGACCCATCCACACTGCTATTAAGAGTCCTGGAACATTGGGTTCACCATTGACCTCCTGGTTATTGCCCACTGCAGGATGACTGTGCAGTACATCCTTGGGGACTGGGACTTTCCAGGGCTCAACCTGAATTTGACAACCCCCTCCCCTGTTCTTTCCTCCACCAGAGACAGAAGTAAGCAGGCCACTAGTAGAGGACAGCCAGGGAATAAGGGTGGGAGTAAGGACCCTTGTGGCCCCAGACTCTTCTAGGGGGCTCTAGGACCCCGTGATTGCCATTCTCAGAGGAAGAGATGGGTCTCTTTGCTGGGTCAGCATTTAGTCTAGATGGCAGATCTGGGATTTAGAGAGGGCAGACAGAAGGTGGGGCAGGTTTGGATAGAGGCTGGTGGGAAAACCAGAGGCACTGGTCTCTGAACAGGGTTGTTTCTTTGAGGATACTCACAAACCAGGAACATTCCTGGGAGAGATCATCCCTTTTCTCCTTCCTGAGAGAGAGGGACCTGGAGCCCTTGAGTCTGTGTCCCTTGGCCGAGAAATCCTTTCATTCCCACATCCTGTGGTTGGATAACTAGACCTCACCTCCCTACCCAGTGTAGAAGCAGCACAATGAGAGATCTTGGGTCTTTGATAAGGTCAGGGGATCCTGAATATGCGATTGTACTTGAACATCCTGACTTGGTGCATGGTAAGTTCCATCTATGATTACCATGATGTAGGTCATAGAATCTAGAGAATCAGAGCAGGATGGGGTCTGTTCTGGGAGTCTTGAGTATTATGTGTGAGCTTTCAGCTTGCGTATGCCCACCTGCTTCCCTTTCTTGGGTGGGTCTTTGCTAGAAACTAGGGACTGGGTCCTATCCCTTGTCATTTATACTCAAAGCTAGCACTCTACCATTTGAGCCACAGCTCCACTTCCAACTTGTTTGGGTGTTTATAATTGGAGATAAAGAGTTCTCATGGACTTTGTTGCCAAGGGTGGCATCCAACTGCAGTCCTCAGATGTCAGTCTCCTGAGGGGATAGGATGGCAGGCACGAAAAAGTATCTTTGGCCGGGTGGCACTAGCTCTGACTGTCATCCTAGGTGCTCAGGAGGTGACATCTGAGGATCAGGGGTCAAAGCCAGCCTGGGCAGGAAAACCTTGAAGCTCTTATCTCCAATGAACTGCCAGAAAAGCAGAAGCCCACAACTGAAAAAAGAAAGTAAGTAAAACATATTTGCCTGCAAAGTATGGTCCAGGTGTGGGAGGGACGAAGATGTGGTTGCTGTGGTTGGGAGACCAGGTGCTTGCCCCACTGTACAGTCATTTCTAAGAACTCCCCAAGTTTATCCCAGCTTGAAGTCACAGCTTCAAGAGGACGTGGCTTGTGGCCGGCAGGGAGTGGGTGAATGGCTGCAGGGGTGGGATTGCTGTGTCTGTATTCTCTCCAATAAAGGATGGATTTGGATGCTTGGTGACAAAGTCTGAAGTGAAGGGTTGCAAGAAGTTTGTGGCCTTATGAGATGGTTTTCCTCTGGGTATGTGAAGGTGGCTGCAACCGGAATTCTCCAGTGGCTCACAACTGTCATCCTAGCTACTCAGAAAGCTGAGATGTGAAGACCATGGTTCAGAGCCAGCTTGGGCAGAAAAGTCTGTGAGACTTGATGTCCAATGGACCACCAGAGAACAGGAAGTGGTGCTGTGGCTTAAGTGGGAGAGTGCTCACCTCAGCTGAAAAGTTGAGGGACAGTGACCTGGCCCAGAGTTCAAACCCCATGACCAACAACAAAAAAAGAGGTGGCTAAGTTTTCTGCATAGCAGTATGTACGGTATGAAATGCAATGCTGGTCTATGAGACATTCCAGATATATGAGAGGCTCAATGTTTTTTCTACAGTCGGTCTGAGGTCAGTAGTGACACCTTCTTGGGGGTGGGATGTGATCCTAATGGAATGAGTTCATGGTTCTGTTCTCAGGGACTGCTGAAGCCTTGGGCTGTGTGTGTGTGTGTGTGTGTGTGTGTGTGTGTGTTGTATCTGTGTCTGTGTCTGTGTATGTTTGTAGGTAGAAGAACTGGGCCTTGAACTCAGGGCATAGGTGTTGTTCCTTACCTTCTGAGCTCAAAGCTACTGTTTTGACACTTGAGCCACAGGTCAATCTCTAACCATTTCGTAGTTCACTGTAGATAAGAGCCTCTGATCCTTTCCTGCATAGGCTGGCTTTGAACTGTGATACTCAGACCACAGCCTCCTGTGTAGCTAGGATGACAGACATGTACTAACTGTGCCGGATTTGTGTGTGTGTGTGTGTGTGTGTGTGTGTGTGTGTAGAAGTGGGTTCCAACAAGGAGCACTGGACCCTTTGGTAACTTCTAACTGCTATCTTTGGGGGGTGCATTGATGTTTTGTCGTAGGTTTGGGGGCCTGGAAGGGTGAAACGCTTAAATTATAAGACCAAGGGGTCTGTGTTCCCTGGAGCTGTCTTCTCCCTTGTCCCTGGTTGGTGGTAGAGGGAGCTTGGGAGGACCTGGGGGTGGGGCCCATAGGGGGTGCCTCCACAGGGGGACAGAGAGTATGGCCAGTACTTAGTAAGTATGCCAGTTCTGTTACTATGGAGTGCACTGGATATGTCAGACTCTGGGTCTTCTCATCATGAGGTCTGATGGGTGAGGACAACCCTATTTTAAATCTTGACCTATGATCTTCAGATCTCAGTCTTCTGAGTAGCTAGGATTATAGGCATGAGTCTGTGGCACCGGGCCTCTGATTCTTTTTGGTATATTAGAGTTTTAACTCAAGGCCTTAGGCTTGCCAGTCAGGTATTCTACCATGAAAGCCAAGCCTTTCTGTCTTGGGCATTTCCGAGATAGAGACTCAATATATGCTCAGGCTGGGCTGGATCACGATCCTCCTGTGACAGGTGTTGGCCACCATGACTGGTTCTCTGTATCAGGATGCTAGACAGGTTGCACCACGTTTAGTCATCGGTTTAGATAGATAGTCCCAAACTCTTAGCCCACAGCAGCTGATTCTTGACCACAGGTGAAGCTCTGGGCCTTGACCATTGGACCTCAGTATACTCCTGGGACAGTTGTGAGGAAACAAGGGATCAATATAGGGGAATCACTGGGGCAGGGCCAGGCATAGAAGGAGCACTTGCCAGATATGGTTCTTGGAAATTCTGTGAGCATATGTCAGGAAGATATCCTGCAAGGGTTCAGATTTGGCCTGTTATTTACGGTGCAACAGGTATGGGATTATGAAACAAAACATGGCTCTCTGCCATCCTTACCCTATCCCCATGAGGAAGGGGATCCTTCACTGTGTTCAATTTTGCAGCTGGGGAAAATGAGGCACAAAGAAGCTGGGTGACCTATTCATGACCCCCAGTTTACAGGAAGCTCAGCCTGACTTCTCTGCCATGCTCCCTATGACAATGGCTGCTATTCAGTCCACTTGTTGTGGTGGAAAGTCCACTTCTTGTCAGTCCTGGGGCTTGAACTCTGGTCCTGGGCGCTGTCCCCTAGCTCCTCAGTTCAAGGCAGGCGCTCTACCACTTGAGCCCTCAGCACCACTTCTGGATTTCTGGTGTTTCTTTGGAGATAAGAGTCTCATAGGCCGTTCCTGCCTGCGCTGGCTCTAAACCATGATCCTCATATCTCATTTTCCTGTATAGCATTATGCCTGTGCCACTGGCATCAGGCATAATTCCAATTCTGACTTTCTTTCTCTCTTTCTCTCTCTCTCTTTCTTTCTTTCTTCTTTTCTTTCTTTCTCTCTCTCTCTCCCTCTCCTCTCTCTCTCACTCTTTCTCTCTCTCTCTTTCTCTCTTTCAGGAACTGATTGAATGGATCCTGGAGGAGGTGGCTCAGCATCTCCATGTGGCTGGGACCCACAGTGACCCTCTCATTCTGGAGTGGGCTGTGGGTCAGGAGCTGTCTTGCTCAGCCTTTTGAAATAGCTCCCTGAGGTAAGCCCCTCTGTGCCAGGGCTAGAACATTACGGTTATTCATCCTCCATCCATCCTCTGAGTACTTCCCCACTACCCTCTGCTAAGACAGTTAAAGGAAATTGGATGAGGAGGCATTGTGTTGTCCAACCACCCAGCATGATCCTGGAACTCTGATCCTCACCGCCATCTATCTGGCCAGACCCCGATTATAAGAAAATGAATTCATTCTATGTCTACTTCTCTTTGCTGGGGTGTGTTATTTCAGGGAGGGGGGCGGTATGCAGAGGAAAGACTCCAGACATGACACCTCTTGGGGTACATTTGTTCTTGTGACAAAGCCAAGTCATTGCTGTGGATAAGGAAGTAGCTGCCATCAAACTGATCAGGAACAATGCTCAAAGGTAAGTAGGCAGGCTGTTGAAGTATCAATCCCACCCATGATTACTTCCCAGTCACAATAAGGGGGGTGCAGTGCAGGTGGCCGGCACTGGCCCTAGGGGAATATAAATGGATGGTGGCCTTCAGGTACTGGTGGCTCCCACCCATCATCCTGGCTATTCAGGAGGCTGAGGTCTGATGGCAATGACTAAGGGCCAGTGCAGGCAAGAGAATCTGTAATATTCTTATCTCCCCAAAACCACCTCCCTCCACCAGAAAAAAGCCAGATGTAGTTCTGTGGCTCAAGTGGTAGTGCCTCAGCCTTGAATGAAAGAAGCTTAGGGAAGACACTGAGGCCCTGAAACCAAGCCCTAGGACTCACAAAAAAATAATAAATTAAATGAATAGTGGGCACGAGTTATCTTACTACCAAAAAGAATGGATTTAGTCTTCTCTCTGGTACTTGTAGCCAAAAGTAAGGGGCTTCCTTTGATGCTCCTCTAAACCTGCCCTTCTCTCCATTATCTCTCCAGGCTTCAGTTTCAGGATAGAATTCAGATCATCCCACTCAATGTAACCTTATGTACCCTCCCCTACCCACCTTCCTTGGGGTGGGGATCCTGGATGTACTAACCACTGGGAGGATGAGGCACTTCAGAGATGGGGGTAGGTATCCCCGAAACACTCTCTCTCTCTCTCTCTCTCTCTCTCTCACACACACACACACACACACAATCACACATACACACACACACACGACTATGTTTATTGCAGCACTATTTACTATAGCTAAGATATGGAACCAACCCAGATGCCCCTCAGTAGATGAATGGACCAAGAAAATGTGGTATATATGCACAATGGAATTCTGTGCCTCCATCAGAAAGAATGGCATTGCCACATTTGTTAGGAAATGGAAAGAGTTGGAAAAAATTATATTAAGTGAAGTAAGCCAGGCCCAAAGAAACATAGGTCCCATGGTTTCCCTTGTTTGCAATATCTAGTATATGTCTGAGTCAAGCAGAAAAGGTCAGATAAGGTGATGTTAGGGAAATGAACCCTAAGATATGTATTCAAATGTTTTTTTTTTCTTTCATGTGATTGTTTCTAACACATTTATAAGAATATTTCTTCATTGCTTTGTATGTCCCTCCCCCACAGTAAAACACCTGCTTTCACTGTATTTGATGTCGGTATAATTTGTGGAGGAGAAGGAGAAAAACAAATTGTTTAAATAGGGACACAGGTGGACCCATTCCAACAATGTGATGTACGAGTCGTTATGTCGAAAACGAACTTTACAATTTTGATGCGGGGGGGGAGGGGGAGCCGGGAGGATTTGGTGGGGGGGCAGGGGAGGATGGGAAGCGATGGAGGGGGAAACAAAGGAGGAGGCTACAATGCTTGATAAGAAATGTACTCATTATCTTGCCCATATAATTGTAACCCCTCTGTACAGTATTTTCAAAAGAAAAAAATTATGACAGGTAAAGTTTAATTGTTCAAACTTTTTAATAACATAGCCTATTAAGAAAATTTAAGATTGCCTGGTAAAATAGGCTTTCATTCAAAGAAATTCATGGAGATTTAGCTGAGAGGGTGCAATGTGGGTGAAGACGGATCATTTTCACTCTAAACAAACAAACCTCAAAAACCTTGCCATAAATACTGTAGGTTCCCTTGAGATTTCTCCTTACCCAGGAAATATACTCTTATTGTGTGAAACAAGGTTCTAGTGGAATTTAAATTCAAAGTTCTTAAAAAAAAATAAGACAGCAAAATTGGTGAATTGACCTTTGATTACCAAACAGTAATTCTCTGAAAAAGATAATTTGGGTCAAAATATTTAGGGAGAAAGTGCCCTCCACAATGAAAGAAGGTATTGGGGTTACATTTTTCTGTTTGCAATACTTTCCACAATGTCTTTGCACGTGAAGCAGTGAAACACAGAAAAACATCAGATTGGATTCTTCAAACCAATTATTTCACATTTCTAAGTAGTTCACAAAATATAATATCCTTATTAGCATGAGATAGTGAAGACTTCCATTATTACATAAGCCAAAAAGTTTTGGGATCAGAAAAGAATTGAGCAGGGCTGGGAAGGTGGCTCAGTGGTAGAGAGCTTGCCTTGCATGCATGAGGCCCTGGGTTCGATTCCTCAGCACCACATAAGCAAAAAGAAAAAAAAAGCCAGAAGTGGTGTTGTAGCTAGAATGCTAGCCTTGAGCTGAAGAGCTGAGGGACAGTGCCCAGGCCCAGAGTTCAGGCCCTTTGGTGAAACCCCCCCCCCTCCATAAAAGAAAAGAATTGAGCAAATTGAAAAGGTAAGAAAAGGCATTCTTAGAAGTCCTATCTAAGCATATTGGCTTCAGCAGTGGAGGGAGGCCAAAACTTTTTGATATAGATTGTGTTAATATTTTTGGTACCTAAAGTGATTTTACAGAGCCTATTTGGCTCACTACAATTCAGAACAGACTGAATGAAGACATGAAAATAAATTCCACATCTAAATAAAAGAGTTTAATAAGAGAAACCATGACAATGTAGCATTGGGGTAGGCCTTATAGTCCTTCAGCTTGACTAGACTTGAAGTCAAGAAGCTGTAATTAATTGGAAATCAGGCAAGAGCTGAGAGGAGGACGTCGAAGTAGGACAAAGAAGTATTGTCCATTGTAAGAAACACTGTGATACAAGGTATGGGTGAGTTAAGTCTGGTCATCTTCATGCACCTTGTTGAGCAAATGCAAGACCAAGAGAAAAAGAATCTATTGAAATAATTTTACAAAGAATAACTTCACTGTTTCTGATATGGTATCTAAGGAAAGTATTAAGAGAGAAGATAAAAGTGGAGTATACTTCGGTTTCCTCTAAGCATCTTGTTAGCAAAATATATCTTTGAGTTTAGTAGTGATTGAACCAAAAATTTGTGGAGTACTTATTTTTGTGGGCACGTTAGACACAGGAAGACTTTAAAGGTAAAAGAAAAAAGAAAAACGAATAGCTAAATATTTGTGATCACAGCTTCTTGGACTGGTTTTTTAGAGACAAAGTTTTACATTAAAGTTTGTCTTCATTAACATAGATGTTGGGTTTTCGTGGCTACCAAATACAAGGGTGATGTTTAATGGACTTGTTTGTACAAGTAAATAACATGATAGAAAAAAATGGTAAGTAATATTTAGTGAATTAATTTGACCAATTACTTGCCAGAACAAAGAAAAAAAGATATAATTCAAAATCACTTGACTTAAAAGTATGAAAAAAAGTAGTGAAGAGAGATGAGAGAAAACATAGAGGACTGTTTTTTCTCCAGGGGGGTAATGGGTTCTTGATCTTGTTTCTTCCATTCTGTCTTCACAAGCTATCAAGTGTGTCTCAGGACTGGAGTATCCAGTTCAGGCAAAGAACTCACAGAAGAAAATATTTGCAGCAGATATAGGTGATTTATAACCTTAGACAATCTACTTGAATCCTGTCAAAATTCTCCCCTACCCCAAACTGCCCTTTTGAACAGCTTTATTTGCTTTTCCGAAGACTGCCCTTGATTAACTATTTAAAATTTTGCGAGGTCATAATCATACTCTCTAGAGATTGCTGTTTGGTTGTGATTTTTGTGTGTTTTTGTTTGTTGTTGTGTTTTTTAACTGAATTTCAGAAGTTTGTGCAAGGGTGTTACAATTAAATATGTCTAATTGTCCAACGCTCCTGGATCAGAGTCACTCCTTCTATCATTCTCAAGCAACTCCTTCTCCAAGATTTATTTCAGATTTACTACTTCCTTTATCACATGTGTACATTGAGTATTCTAGCTTGACTTGCCTCTTGTTCCATTTTTCATTCATTCTATATCTTTACAATTATTTCTCTCTGGTTTCAACTTCCTGATAGTCATTCTGTTAAACTGTCTGTTAATACTTTGAAAGGTTTATATATATTCCATGGAGTTTCAATCCTGCATATACTTGAAGTGATGTCAACTTATATTTCCATAATTCATAATTCATTCATCTGCAATAACAATTTGCAAGACTGGAGACGTAAAACACCTAGACATGATTTTATTCTCATCTATTTGGAAGATTACTCTGTAGTCAACAAGAAAGTTTAAAAATGACTTAAAATGTATTCCTAACTACCAGTTTTTATAAATGGCTTTGTACAATGGTTTCCAATTATTTTATTTTACATGGGATAATATTTTCTACTACCTACAAGTTTTGCAAAAAGAAGAAAACTGCAATTTACTACTATAGAGGAATATAATGGAAATAGAAGACAGATTTTATGTTCGTCACATCTCTGATGTGTACCCATATTCAAGACTTAAAATCATATTTCTTACTATGTTAGACAGATAGGGAAAAACATAAAACAACATATGATAAGGCAACTATTCGTGACTTTTTAAAATGTTCTTATTATGTGATGAAATTTACTTTATTAGCTAATGTTTTGGTTTGAAATATGGGAGGCTGATTTATTTAACAAATTTTCAAAGGCACCTACTGAACAACACAAATGGTGGGGGGGTACTATTTCTACACTTTAATGAATGGTTGAACCTGTTTGGCATTAGTGATGAGAAAATAAATCAACTCTATTTTAATTTGCTCCCTACACATGAAAAACTTGTAATGTCACTAAGTATCATCTACTTGTCAAATATTTTGGTGAATGATTTTAAAAAGTTTATTTGAAAAGTAATATACTTTCAGGAGATTAAATGTAGGTTATCATTGGTTTGAGAATGACAACATTTTTATACTACAGAACCAAGTTTTACTGAAGTACCAATGTTTTGAAGCACTAATGATCTTCTCAATGTTTTACTGAATTATATTTGACTTCTAAGTCGTTTACCTAGCCTTGGTAGACCAATTATGGATCTGTCATTCCAGGAAATATTTTTTGGTTTACTTTCTCTGGACTGAAATTTTTCAGTAATCATTAGAGGAGGGTATTAAAAATAATCTTGTGACATTGGTGATCTTGTTCACTCATATGGGCTGGTCATTTGTAAACTGAAATTTTGAATTACTGTACTTTTTCTCAGATTTTGTGATATCATCTTTCATTTTAAGTTGCCTTGTACTTCACAATTGCTTACCGCTACTTTCTGTGTCCTAAGGAATTGAGGCCCTGAAATATTATAGGAAATGAGAAATTGAGATGGGTTTTCAATTTCTTTTTGTTGGCATGTTGCATGTGCTTAGGTGAGAAGTTTTGCCCTTGTTATCTGATGATGCGGATAAGTGGGACCTGAGATCCTAGGACCTGTGGGTCCTGCAGAAGAATAATACCTTTTGGATATCATATCATCAAAATTTGGGTATAATCAGTAGGAATGCTTCAGAAATATGGAGAAAAACAGTTTGGAACTGGTGAGTTAAAATACTAAACAGAGAAGCAGAGTAAAATCCCTTATAGATTAGAGGAAAACAACAAAATTTTTTACCATGTGAATTCAAAAGACCAAGAACACTTAGAACGTATCACAAGTTTATACTGAAGACATTGCATTGATAGTTTTTATATCCTAATATATATTCTAAACCTATTTATTTGTATTCCAATCTATTTATTGGCATAAATATCAATTTATTTGTCAAATTATCAATTAATTTTACTAAGATTCACTGTGTGAAATATAAAATCAGCACGTATAAATATAAAATATATAACTATATATAATATAAGAAATTGTTTTGCATTGTTCTGTTATGGTTAGGGTATCAAAAGCAACTCTGTTTTAAAGTATTATTTCATTATCTCTACCTCAGTGTTTGGTAGACTTAGACCTAATGCTTTACCATTTGTAGATGTACAGCCTAGAGGCAAGAGGAAACACTGTGATTAAACATTACCAATTTAAGGCCTAATATCTAGGAGAAACATGGACTTCTCCTGGAGCTATGTAAATATTAGGTGATTGAAAGTCAGTAGTGTGAGTTCCTGGTTGGTTGGATGGTAGACAGGCGAAGACACTCGGTAATCATGCATATGAACAATTTTCTTATCTTCTTGACGTCAGCTACTTTTGAAACGATAGGTATAATAAACAATTACATTTTGATAAAATACCTTCTAGTCTGAACAATTCTGTCTGAACTGTTCATCTCTCTACGATCCCTTGTAACATTTAAGTTTTGTTCCATTAAGACAACCTATGCTGTCAGGTTAAGATATTCTGGTTGGTCTGTTCCTACATGGCAAAAGGGTAAAGGGTCAGGTAGACATTTGTGGCAGTAAGACCTCATTTGGGAAATTTCAAACTTCAGAAATTTAGAAATAGCTCTTAAGCGAAGCTTATATTGAATCCATTAGCTCCACAAAGGTAATTCAGTTGATATATAAGTACTTGAAAAGCCATCACCTTTTTTTGGGGGGGTGGTCCGGTCGTGGGGCTTTAACTCTGGGCCTGGGCACTGTCCCTCAGCTCTTCAGCTCAAGGCTAACGATCTACCACTTGAGCCACAGTGCCACATGCCTCCAGCCCTAAATTATCCTGATTAATTTTCAGATAGAATCTGGCTTCCTACTTGTGTATGATCATGGGCGATGTCCATTTGATGTTATTCTTCCTGGAAATTAGAATAACAGGTGCCAGGCATAGTGTATAGATCTTTCTGTCCAGTCTGGGCTTTATCCACTAGCCTCACAACAGTAGACTCCCATATCGTCAGGATTTTCATAAGCTTATCATACCTGATTTTTAAAAAATCATTGCATTTCCTGCTGGTTCTTGAATACTGAATTAATTTGTGTTTTCTTGGGTTGTTTTGTTTCATTTGAATGTATGTGTTGACTTATTCCTCACTTTTCCTTTTCCTTCACTCACGTTCTTACCTAAAATGCTGAGAAATTAATTCTTCTTTCTCAAGATAGTCAAGGTGAACATTATTAGTCCAAAGCAATTTAAGTAATATTTAAACACCTTCATATCTATGAATGAGATATGAAAGCTAAGCGCTGAGAAGGGTCTTTTTATTTTCACAGTCGCCTTTGGCATACACAGACAGATCATGGATTATATGAAGATAATAAAACTACAGATGCTTGCCAGGAAGAGAAAATCCTATTACTAATTGTTTGATAGAGGCTTCCCTTCTTGTGAAAGAAATATGTTGCTTGATGCAGGATTTCAAAAAATCATATTGCTAGGAAGAACCTAAACAATCTCCTAACACTACAGAGTTGAGAGATATGAACTGACCTCCTGCATAATTTACTTTTGGGTCAAATAAAATCAGGTTTCCAAAAAGAGAGTAGACTTTAGAGAAACATGATGAGTTGCATGTAAATAGGTGCTTAGCTTATTTTGTCAATTGGTGAACTAATACAGGGAAAGTACAGCAAGGTAAAAATATAAAGAACTCTGCATTAAAATACTCATTTGTGTGTGTGTGTGTGTGCGTGTGTGTACATGTGCCTGTACACACACGTGCATGTGCATGTGCTCATGCATGCATTCATCATTCCTGAGGCTTGATAGTGCCTGGGCACTATCCCTAACCTTCTGTGCCCAAGGATAGTGGTCTACCACTTTGAACAGTGGTCTTCAGATCTCAGCTTCCTGAGTAGCTTGCTAAGGTGATTCAGCCTCTGAGTAGCTAGTTAAATTCTTCTTGTCCTCTATGGTTCATTGCTCTTTCATTCTTTCCTGAGGTAATCACAAGCCTAAGTCATAATATGTCTAATTGCTTTACAAATACGATTACTGCTTGGCAGCAGAGGCTCCAATCTGTACTCTTAACTACTTAGGAGGCTTGAGAACAGAAACTAGGCCAAATTTTAGTGGACTTCCTTCTCAATCTATAGCTGGGTGCATTGGATCATTTCCACCATCCTGCACTATCTAGAGACTAAGATTGGAAGGACTGCAGGATCAAGGCCGGCCAAGGTAGGAAGCTAGAAAGTTGGTGTGCAACTCTGATGCCATTGATGATGGGAAGGCTAAAAGGACAGAGCAGGTGCATGTTCTTGTGGAAAGGGAACCCCTATCCTAAAATTAACCACTGATATGATGCCAGCCTAGCAAGAACAATACTCCAATTGAAATCTCCATAATTGCCCACAACCAAACTAGGTATATACATTAACATCCAAAAACGTATTACAATCTGTTCTTTGCTCTAATATAATCTTTATCTGATTATCATATGATGTGAAAAAATAGTTTCTTCATTAACTTATGATATATTTTAAAAGACCTAGAAAATTCTTTCTCACGTATTAAGTGAAAACAAATGGCAAATTGCCTCATTCCTTACATATTTGACTACCACTAAAAATGCATCTAATTATTATAGTAATATATTCTGATTTATTACTTTACTTTGTAACAGTTTTTAAGCTTTTGGCTTTTCTGCTGAAGTTTAAGTATTCAAATAGTATCATCAAAGTATATTCCTCGGGTACTTGGAGCAGTTTTTTACAAGGTTTTTAACCGATGGCTTCTAAGAATTCTTAATTGGTATATTATTTGGTTCATTTTTAATTTCAATTTAATTACATTGTAAAGGTAATGTACAGAGGGGTTACAGTTACATAAGTAAGGTAATGAGTATATTTTTTATGGAAAGAGCATTGTTATCCACTCCATCGATTTTTTTTGTACACTCAAACAACTACTGAGTCTTTTGCTGTTGCTATTGATCAATGGGTACTTTTGCTTTCTTTGTTCATGCATTTTGTTATTATAAAATTGATATACGGTGGGTTTACAGTTACGTAAGTCAACCAAAGGGTACACTTCATTTTATTTTCTAAATTTCAATTTTTGAACTTAATTATTTTCTTTTGTTTTTTGGGGTAATTCTTTTTTCAGAGTTGTAGGACTAGTCAATTTAGTTTTGCATGATTTTTAC
This sequence comes from Dipodomys spectabilis, assembly GCF_019054845.1. Classification (NCBI taxonomy): domain Eukaryota; kingdom Metazoa; phylum Chordata; class Mammalia; order Rodentia; family Heteromyidae; genus Dipodomys; species Dipodomys spectabilis. The sequence continues at coordinate 2,922,309 of NW_024870964.1, forward strand.
ACATGTAAATTATTCAGATACATATATTTTGCTTTAAAAATAGTTAACATGTGAATTTCTAACATTATTTTCTTAATTTTTTTTGGTTGGTGAATTTAAATAAATTTATTTTTTTAAGGTTCTAAACATATTTTTCACTTATCAAATACTTACTGTATTTTCAAGAAGCACAAACTTTATTAAGAAAGGTTTCATTACCTGGTCACTTTTTTGTAAATATTTGTACTTGAATTAAAAAAAAAAAAAGTTTAATCTGGGCATGGTGATTTGTGTCTTCCATTTTCTAGCTATGGTAGGAACTTTAAGGAGGGTTTGTAAATAGGGAAAGCCTGAGAAACTATGAGATCTTAGTACAAAAATATCCAGAGTGGGGCTGGGAAGGTGGCTCAGTGGTAGAGTGCTTGCCTTGCATGCATGAAGCCTTGGGATCGATTCCTCAGCACCACATAAGCACAAAGAAAGAAGCTGCAAATGGCGCTGTGGCTCAAGTGGTAGAAGACTAGCCTTGAGCTGAAGAGCTGAGGGACAGCACAAAGGCCCTGAGTTCAGGCCCCACGACAAGACCCCCCAAAAATATCCAGAGTGAAATGAATAGAGATATAGCCATCCCTAGCGCAATATAGAGCACCTGGTTATCATATTCTAAATCTTGAGTTAAAACTCCAATAACATCAATCTTTTGTAAAAATAAAAGGATACATGTTTCAAAATGTTTATTGTTTAAAACTCTTTGCGAAGGTTCTCCTGTCTTCTATTTCTTAACTTTCAATTTACTTAATCTATAAGAATCCAAGTATATCGTGACTATTTTATTTCTACTAAATTTTAAATAGTACAAGCAATATTATGATTCAATATATTAACCTACTTTTACTATTTGTTATAATTTACTCTGTTAATATGATAATATCAATATTCCAAATGTGTGTATTGTGTGTGTGTGTGTGTGTTTATGTGGTTTGTGTGTGTATGTGTGTGCTTTGTGTGTACTTTGTAATGCTTGGGTGATCACTCTACTGTTTCACATATGCTGAGCCAAGTTTTTACCACTGAACTATACTGTCGAGTTATAATGTAAATATTGTTTTAAATTATGACTTTTAAATTTTTATTCCTAGTATGTTTTTTCAAAATTATATATGATGAAATGTGATCCATATTTTATCCACGATAGCAATTTTTATTGTTATTTTATTGTGTTTTAGAATATTTCCACTGCTTGTCTACTTCCAAACTCTTGTGTTTGTTATTGATAAAGGTTTTACTTTGCTTCTTTTCTCTCTTCATTCTTTTTGCTTTTAGGGTTTTCTATTCTTTCTTTTATTTCTTTGGAAATTAGTGATCATATTCCTATTACAATTTCTTTACATTGTAACAGGTCTATACAAAGCTTTATTTTCTACTTTATTTTTTCCATCTTCTCTGACTCTTAGTCCACATTATTAGGTGGAATAAAAAGAAACTTGATTCAGAATACTTTGATTATTTTCCTCCTTCTCTTTTCTGAAGTCTTTCTGTTCTTTGAAACACAATAGCAATTACATATATCTCCTATGTGGTCCATCATTCTATTCTATCCCCTCTCACTTTCCTCTGTAGTACAGCTCAAGTCGTTATCATTCAAATTTATTATGCTATAGTGTTAACTAAATCTTAACTCATTCCTAAATTAATTTAAATGCTTAAACCATTCTCTAAGGACATTTTTCTATATATAATATCTGTGGTCTTGTGTTTTCACAAGGTGCAAAATATGAGTGACTATCAAACATCTAGATATCTCTGTAGAATATTGGTCCACCTGTTCAATAAACTCGTCTGTAAATTCAAGGAATACAGGTCAGTCAGAACAATTGTGTAAAATGGTGTAGCTTGAGCTATCATACTAGATATGAACCTTATTACCATGTTTAGTAGTGAAAGAACAGACACATAGAAGAATGTAACAGATTTATCAAAAATAAATTCTTAGTTTTATGGTCAATAGATTTTGAAGAGGATGCCACGACGTTTTGAAATAAAAATAGAAACTTAATTGGGTGTATTGGCACTATTGCCTCTCTAGATTTAAATTGATCTTAGACTACTACCTCAAACCTTATACAAAAATTTAAAATAAAAAATGATTATCAAACTAAATGTGAGATGTAAAAACCTATAAACATAAATGTACAAATTCATCACATTGGATCAGTAAAGGTTTCTAAAAATTTGACATGTAAAGCATTAGAGGTTAAAGATAATCAAGAATTAACTGGTTAATATCAACTGATAACCTTTCATAATTTTATGAAAGTAATGAAAACATATCCAACAGACAGAGGACACATATTTTTAATGCTACAATGTTAATGCTACAACAATCCTGAGTCTTAAGTACATTCAAATCTTCTAATTCTATATAAAATTTTTCCCGAACAGGATATTTCTTAAAGAACATATGTAAATTAGTAGTTAATAGGAGGAGCATATGAAATAAGCTCCTCTTTAGTATCTAAGAAAAAAGAAAAACTCACTAGTATGACCATAATATAAAAAGATGACATAAAATATACTAATGTATTTGTGGAGAAATTGATATACTCCACATAGCACAATGATTTGTATAATACTGCAATCATTTTAGCAAGCAAGTTTTCAAGTCTTGATAAGGTCAAAGAGAATTGTATGTTATTCAGCCATTACACTTCTATGTATGTATTAAAGAGAAGTAAAAAAAAAAATTGGACAGGGAATGTAGTCCATTGACAGTGCACGGGAATAGTATGTGTGAGACCCTGGAAATAATCCCCCAAAACAAATTTGAAAAGACACACTATAGAGGATATATGCTGGACAAATTCCTGTAACTGAATTTTATATCTATTTTAATGTCTGTTCTAAAATTTACAGCATTTCTATTTGAAAAAAATGTAAGTTTGTGAAACTTAGGCTTGGAAAACCTATGATTGTACAATTCACTTCCAAAGCACTAAAATGTATACAATAAAAAGGGATAATATATTGCATGTGAATTTCATGTCAGCAAAAAAATTGTTAAAAATACTTCACACAAATTGCAGAATACCTGAAAAGATGTTTTCGGTGTTGGCTAAAAATTCTTTGTGAACTACAGCTTTTAAAATGAAGATGTGATTTCTGTTTATTTTGAGTTTTTTTGGTCCTTTGTTGAGTTTATGCAGAGATAACTCAATCAAAAAGTGTATGTTATAACTGGGATATCTAGGAATTGTGCATCACTTATAAGTAATTGATAACCTTTTCTGGAAGAAACTTATAGCAAATGACAAAAGACCCAAATCTATGCATCTGTATTTTATGAAACCTATATGCTACTTGCTCAATCCAAATGCTTTTCTCTACTTTGCTTGGAAAAAAGTATTCTCAAGATAAGAGCGAACAGCAGTGAAAAGAAACAAAGTACACAATCATGTTGATTTATTTGTGAAAATAACAAATGAAATAAAACAATTCCACTTAAGCAACTCCAATGTTAGTATCTATGAAGATGTTCCTGAATGCCAACATCCATTGATTTTTTTGGAGTTTTAATTTCTACGAACATATGAAAACTAGAACACAAAAACAAATATAGTCTTAGAGCAAACCAGCCTTGGAATAATTTTCTTAATTGTTTTGAAATTACAAAAGAATTGATACCATTGAGGAAATGATCCTTTCCTATGGAAATCATTTAAAAATGTTTATCATTTATTATAGTTCAAATACCAAACAAGAGTAATTTTATATAATCGTTACAAATATCATTTTATTACTACCATAAAGTAGAATAAAAGACCAGTCCAAATATATTATCATTATTCTTAATTTCTATTCATTACCTAGAAATCTCAATCTAAATAGTCATGTCTTTAACATAGACGTAAATATTCTATAATTTTTACTTAACATTTTTCAGGGGCATGTATTCATGTTTCTAAGAAATGTTCACAGCAGTTAAAAGATGCTTTTGTGAAATTAATGTGATATATTTTGTTGTTGTTTGCAAGGTCTGAGCATTGTCTCTAAGCCTTTTTATGCTCAAAGCCAGCACTATACAACTTGAGGCACAGAGCTAATTCATGTTTTTAGTGGTTAATTGGAGATAGGAAAGTAACAAGTACTTTTCTGTCGGGGCTAGTTTCGAACACAATTCTAGGATCTAATTACAAAGAATAGCTTGAATTATAAGCTTGATTCACTGGCACTTGGTTTGATGTATTTATTTAATTTTAATTATGTCTTAAGATTTTTGTTTCACTATAATGTACATCGTTCTACACAAAAATTTAGATATATGTATATATTTATGATGACAATCTCCAAAAATGTATGTCTTTCTACACATTATGTATATATATAATATATATTTCTGAAGACAGACTCCCTATACAACTTTATGCTACTATTTTTGACCTTTTTTAATTTCAAAGATATGCCGTCAATTTTCCTAAAGTTTCCTAGAATAAAATAACTAATATTTAAAGAGAATATAGAGTTTATTATTTTCAAGGGAATTTTCTATATACCCATGATATTGTCGTAGCATTTACAGTATATTACTAGAAATAATTCTGTTCAAACTCTTAAATATTTGTGTGTAGTGATGAGGACAGAGGAAATTAATTCATACTGGTTAGCAATTTGAAATACTTCAAAAATCTATTCTACAATTTGTTATAAGCATATAGTCAAGCTACCTGTTATGGTTTAGTATTTTTATTTCTTTATTTGTTCTAAATTTTAATATGGATGCATGAACAGTGGTAACATTAAAATTATTAATCAACAGAAAAATAATTGCAAAATCATAGATACATATCAGACTTTCAATAGTTAGCACTTACGATGTTAGTAATAATTTTGGTGAAGATGATGATGACCACAGTGTACCCTGATAATTTCAATGTTGTGATTGAAAAGGAAAAAACTTTACACATTTTTGAAGCTAGATTTCCCATACTGAATACATGGTAATAAACAGCGTTGGATTACATACAGTAAGAATAACAAGAAGAGAGTTCCTATATCAAGAAATAGAACCATATTAAACAGATAGAGACAATAAAATCCCTAATGTTATTCCTGCAGTCTCTCTAATGTATACTCGCTTTTCTTTGTGGTATTATTTTCTTATAAATAAAATCGTTAATTTTGATGGACTAAGATATAGTTTTCAACTTAGCGTGATTAGATCAAAGAACATTTTCATATAGATACTATACAATCACCCTGTTTTCCAATGATATATTAAGAGTATGTTCTTCAATAGAGCTGTAAACACATGACACAATTTACATAATACCACTTACATATCTGTAGTTACCTTAAAAAGACATAGACCTTAGCGCCAGGAGGTGAAATTTATTTTTATTTCTGCAGGAAACAATTTGTGACTTTATACCAACAAACTGAATTTGACTCTTTCTTTATTTGTAAGGTAAGGTGGAATATGTAAGGACTCTGGAGTTCAAGCCGCATGACCAAGAAAAGTATAAAGGGAAAAGAAAAGCAGTAATGAAATATTTTAAAGCTAATGTACACAAAAATTGTCTAGAAATAAAATTATAACAGCCCCTGGACTGGCGAAAAAAGATTAAAATTAAATTGCCTTCAATCAATCATTTAGACAATCTATACTAAGGGCAGGATATTGGAGCTCACATCACTAACTCGAATTTGAGAAGATGACAGTTCAGAACCAGTGTGCAAGGAACGTGATAACATTCTAATATCATCCTAAGCCTGGCATGCTGCAATGCATTTGTGATCAAGTTACTTGGCAGACAGAGGTGAGGAACTTAGCCTCTGTTCAGCCCTCAGCAAAATTGATAACCTATGAGCAAATAACTAAATTGAAAAAAGATTGTTCTAATGGTAGAATACTTGTTCAGCCAACAAAATATCTAAATTCATACTCACTTCCTAAAAGAGGAAAAAAGGGAAGAAAGAAAGAGAAAGAAAAGAGAGTAGAGAAGGAGGAGGAGAGAAGGGAAGGAAGGAAGCAAGCAAGCAAGGTAGGTAGGAATGAAAGAAGGAAAGAAGGGTGGAAGAAAGAATGGAAGGGAGAAAGAGAGGTATAAATAAAAACCTTAGCATGTGTTAGATGTTAATAATGACCCTAAATCATTTTAGCTATAAATGCCATCATTTAATTCCCTGGGAAGAGACATTTTATATCAAGCCCTATTGTTTGGACTTGGAATCCCCGAAAGGCCACCAGAGACCATGACCAATGCAAACAGCAAAAGAGTCGTATATTTGCAAGCTCAAGCTTGGTCCTTTGCACATCGGGTAACCGGTGACGTTAAGAGTCCCCGAGCACAAAATCAGCACAGCTTTTATAGTATTGAACAAACAAGTTTAGGGAACTTCCACACAAGCAGTTACATGATTAGTTTGAGTCCACCCTAACCACATTGACCTTTTTTTCAGAACTATTGGTATGTTCTGTTCCTGGAACACTTGGGCAACTGTTCTGCTTTCTTAAGGTTGGGCAAGCTTGGTGGCAACCTGTGTTTTTTTTCTCTCTTGGGGTTACTCTGAGGGCAGTCAAGCACAAGATGGTTGGGGGTAATCTCAAATTGGAGTTACTGTGGCTCTTCATTCTCTCCTCTTCTAGAGCATCAGGGACCAATCATGGTCCCCTAATTGGCACAGTCTTCTATATTTTTTTGATATTGGGATCTCAGAACTAATAGATGGACCTTGCTGATCTACAAGGTCTACAAGGTCTAATTGTGAGTAACAAAAATTAACAGTACCAAAGGTCATACATTTTCTTCCAGCAATCCTGACTCCCTATACCACAGCTAACTTACCTTTATACCAGTTGTACTCGTAAGCTCCAATTTTAAGACATACTTATACCATTTGCTACATACTTAAACTTTCTGAGGTTTGTCTTCTTTACAAACTTTTTAAGACAATCCTTACATTTTTAATCCTTTCTTATCTAGAGGATACCAATTTTCCCCAATTTCTTCCTAAGGCTTTCTTTTCTACACTCCTATTCTTTACGATTCCTTGAGCTCCTTTGTGGCTAGAGTTTAAAACTACACATTTTTCCTTTGATTTGTGGAACCAAGTTATCTCAGAAAGCCTCAAGGCACCAGTGGGATGAAAAGTTTGTGAGATTTTAAGGCTAAGATTAGGGCTGGGTCTCATTCCTCCTCTTACCTCCATTGATTTAAAAAAATTCTCTCCTTTATTTTTAAAACACACCCAGGGGGAAGAAGATAATTACCATACCAGAGCCAAACTAGGCTGTGACCCTGAAGTACCTAAGGCAAGGCAGTGATTTCCTTGCCCCAAATATCCACTGTGGGAGTAGAGAGGTTACTGGATATCACCAAAAGAATGTCCCACAAGATCTTACTTTCAACCAGGAAGCATTCTCAGGTGATGGAATCAGGCAGGAGTTCAGTCTACTTTTACCAGGGTGGAGATGGTCTGGGTGATGATATAGGGTGGTGATGTAGATTTCCTCCAGGTGACTGTCAAGCTGTTGTTGAACTTTACTCATTAATGTGTGCAGCACCAGCACCAGCAGGGACTCTCTGTGGCTTCAAGGGACTGTCACACCTCGTTCTGGGCTACAAATTCCTACAAAGACTGGTTAAAGATTCATTGCATAGGCTTGGCAAGCTATGACCCAACTAGTTTTTAAAGACTATTTACAGAGTAGCCCAGGACAATTAACCAAGATGACAATTTTTTAAACTAGATCGTATTTTTAATAAGATTAGGATTTTCTAGGCAGATATAGAGGGTTCAGGCCTGTACTATTATTTCCCATGCCTTTTCTTTCTATCTATTCTGTCTATTTTGTCACATTTTAAAAAAAGATACTCTGGTCCCTTGTTCTTAAATGGGGATGATGGACGAAGATTCATCTTTTGTCACTTCTTCAAGTTGACTCAGGTGTGTTGATCCTACCTAACCAGGAAACTATAATCTTAGCCTATTTTACAAAGAGGTTACCAGGGTTAAATGTCATTAAGAACAACATTTTAACAAATGCACAGACCTTTATTCTGGCTACAGCAGTGCTGCTTATTTAGCCTTCTGCTTTGCAAAAGGATCTTTCAGGATGGCTTAGGAATGTGATCTCTTGTAATCTTCACAATGTCTGAGTTGCCTATGCAGGCCTTCAGACAGATAGCAATAGAAAAAAAAAACTCTCAGGTATACAAACTTTTCCTGAGCAAATAAATTTTATGTAGCTGGTGTCAGCTCAGAAGTTACTGCCAATTAGAGCTTTTGGCACATACAGGGGTTGGGATCTAAACTATCCTCCACATTTTACAACCTTAGCCTTTTAGTACTATCACAGATGACTGACAAGTTCCTGTCCCTTACAAGGTAGATAGTCATAGACATTAGGCATGCTTACAAACTATCTTTCTATGACCTCCTGGCTTTGACCAATTTTTGAAGGGCCACACACAAATGACTCTAGCTAGGATCTGACATTATTTCTGCCATCCAAGCATTGGCTTACGGTCTCTGGATGCTCCTCCATTGCTTTCATCCAAGAGTGTCTTCTCCACACTGGGAAAAATGCCTCATTGCCATTTCCCTTAGTTGGTTGCTGGACTTGAACGCGGGGCCTGAGTGCTGTCCCTCAGCTCTACAGCTCAAGGCTAGCACTCTGCCATATTGAATTCTAAAGCAGGTCTGCTTGCTCTTTCAGCCTTCTGGTGGCTGAGTAGAGGTGACAGTCTCACACGGTCCTTTTTCTGCCCAGGCTAGATTCAAACCAGTTATAGATCAATGAGTCTCATAAAAGGTCACTTTACTCCAATTAAAAGCAACAAGGTGGTCAACATAGAAGTAGTTTTAAGCATATTCTTACCTGAAACATATTAAGAGCCAAAGTTACATCTGACAAACTGACAAGAATCCTCACTCCTTTTTGTGGTCCTGATGAGAACTGTTACAAAAAAACCATGAGAGCAAACTGAAATAGGAATTAAGCAATTATTTTGGTAATCCTAATTTTTCCTTTTTGCACTTTGAGGCAAATGTTTAGAACAATTATACTTTTAAACTTTATATACAGAAGCCCATTCCTAATTTATAAGCCTCCTATTAATCTCTGTTTTAATATTCTATACATTAGTTTTTAGTTGCATTTTGAAAAAATCCCTTGAACTTTCAAGACGAAGTGTGTCACTAATATTCTCTTGGCTGCTTGTTTTAAAAAAGATACACATAAAAACTTTTAAATTCAAATAACATTTTTTCTTAATGCAAAAATTACAATCACCATCACTGTACCAAGAAGCTAGACTTAACACCTTTGTGCCTTAAAAAACACATACACAATGGCAGAATATCATTGAGAGCAAATCACATTATACAAATAAAATTTTAAACCTCTTTTTAAGGCCTTCTTAATTTTAATTTTAACACATCCAAGGGGCAGTTTTAGCAATGCTAATAAGATCTTTACATCACTCGTTTTTACCATCATGTTTCCAGTGTTTATGTGAAGGGAAAAGGGACAGAATAAGGATGGGCCACTTGGCCCTTCCTGTGGAATGGGCACACACACAATCTGACTCTTTAGGGTTAGATGAACTGCTATTGAGCCAGTTTGCTCTCTTTCACCATGGGTGGACTTCTCCCATGGCCTGTTCCAACATGCATAACCAGCTGAACTGCACTTCTGCCTGTTCACTGTTCACTCCTAAAGAGAGGATTTTTTTGTTAGCTTCTAAGTTTCTCCTTTTTGTTAATTCAGATATCTTGAGTACAGTATAAACAGCCTTATGCATTCTAAAATACCAGATTTTCTGTTTTTCAAGTTAAAATACCCTTAAAAAGCTATTTAAAACCATGTGAAAATTCTTTAAAAATGTTTTGGTAATGTCCAAACCTCATAACCTTTTGAATTTTAAACTTAATCTCACCCACTTGTTACATCATGCTGACAATTTCTATCATGAATATGTTCACAAACACATACAAAACACAATCAGATCTTTAAGCAAAGAAAAATCAAAATCAGTTGTACATACATTTTCTAAAGTTTTCAAACAAAAATTTTGGACAATATTTCTTTGAAACTAAGTAATATTGTAGAGCTTCATTTTCTCAGGGCTTTAGCAAGTCATTTCACCAATCGATCTTTTGACTCACTTCTGTTGGAGGAAGGCTGGGGGGGGGGGTCATCTGAAACTAAACTGTCCTGATTTTTATCCAATTTTATTTTTATTTATTTTTTCTTCTTAATGTGTTTTTAATTGTAACAGTACTGTACAGAGGGGTTAAAATTACATGGGCAAAACAATGAGTACATTTCTTATCAAGCATTGTAGCCTCCTCCTTTGATTCCCCTTACCATCCTCTCCCCGCCCTCCAACCCAATCCTCCTCCCCCTCTCCCCCTCACCACCAAAGTTGTAAAGTTCGTTTTTGACATAATGACTTGTATATCTAGTTGTTGAAATAGGTCCGCCTTTATCCCTATTTAGACGAGTTGTTTATTCCCTTCCCCTCCACAAATTATACCGACATCAAATACAGTGAAAGCAGGGGTTATACCGTGGGGGAGGGACATACAAAGCACCAAAGAAATAATCATATAAATGTGTTAGAAACAATCACATGAAAGAAAAATACATTTGAATATGTATTCAAATTATCTGACTTTTTCTGCTTGACACAGACATATACTAGTTAGTGCAAATAAGGAAACCATGGGACCTATATTCTTTTGGGCCTGGCTTACTTCACTTAACAACATTTTTTTCCAAGTCTTTCATTTTCCTAACAAATGGGGCAATGTCATTCTTTCTGATGGAGGCTTAGAATTCCATTGTGTGTATATACCACATTTTCTTGATCCATTCATCTACTGAGGGGCATCTGGGGTGGTTCCATATCTTAATTATGGTAAATAATGCTACATTAAATGTAATTATGCTGGTAGCTTTAGTATGGTCTTGTTTGTGAACATTTGGGTAAACGCCCAAAAGTGGGATTGCTGGGTCATAGGGGAGCTCAAGCTGATTCAAAACTTTGGCAAAGTAGCAGGGTATAAAATTACCCCTCAAAACTCAATGGCTTTTCTGTATTCCAATAATAAGAAAAGTGTGGCTGAAATTAGGAAAGCAACTCCATTCGGAATAGCTCCACAAAAAAATAAAATACCTCGGAATTAACTAAACCGAAGAAGTGAAGGACCTCTATGATGAAAACTTTAAAAACCTGAAAAAGGAATTCAAAACCGAACTAAGAAAGTGGAAAAATTGACATGTTCCTGGATTGGACAGATCAACATCCTGAAAATGGCAATACTTCCCAAGGTTATCTACAAATTCAATGCGATATCTATCAAAATTCCAACCTTATTCTTCAAGGAAATAGAAGAGGCAATCAAAAAAATTCATATGGAACAATAAAAGACTCCGAATAGCTAAAACAATTCTCAACAGAAAGAACAGTGCTGGAGGAATATCAACTTCCAAACTCTACTACAAAGCCATAGTAATTAAAACAGCTTGGTATTGTCAAAAGAACAGACCTCAGGACCAATGGAATTGAACCAAAAACCCAGAAATGAACCCACAGACCTATGGCCATGTAATCTTCGATAAGGTAGCTAAAAAAATAGACAGCCTTTTCAGTAAATGGTGCTGCCAAAATTGGTTAAGTACTTGTAGAAAACTAAACTTAGATCCTTATAGATCACCCTGCACCAGAATCAAATCCAAATAGATCAAAGACCTCGGAGTCAAAGCAGACACTCTGAAATCATTACAGGATTGAGTAGGAGAAACCCTAGGTCTCCTTGGCACAGGCCGAAATTTTCTTAATAGAGACATAGAACATAACAAATCAAAGAAAGGTTGGACACATGGGATTGCATGAAATAGCAGAGCTTCTGTATGGCAAAGGACATAGCTAGCAAGATCAATAGAAAGCCCATGGATTGGGAGAGGATCTTCACTAGCCATACAATGGACAAGGGTTTCATATCTAAAATATACCTGGAACTCAAAAAATTAAATTCCCCAACAACAAATCTTCAAAGAAACAACTTCGCAATAAATAATTGTGCTAAAGGCTTAAAGAGAAACTTCTCTGAAGAGGAAAGAAGGATGGCCAAAAGACACATGAAGAATTACTCAACCTCCTTAGCCATAAAAGATATGCAAATCAAAACAACATTGAGTTATTGCCTCACCCCAGTAAGAATGGCTGGAATCAAGAACTCTAATAACAACAATTGCTGGAGGGGATGTGGACAGAAGGGAACCTTACTGCATTGTTGGTGGATATGTAACCTTGTTCATCCACTTTCATCCAATTTTAGACAAGAGCACTTTCCATTGTCGGGACTCGTTGAAAAGTCAAAACAGGCACACATCCTTCTATGTGACTGAGCTCAGCTGGAGACTGGAACTTTTATTTCCCCAGAGATTTTCAAATAAATAACAAAAACACTGAAACCAAAAACCCACATTTAAAAGTAGTACAAATTCTAAAACAGAACTAGAGAAGACAATAACCAAAGTTTGAGTTTATACCTACCAGAACTCTGTGCCGTTCTCACTCAGCAAGCTGAATCCAGAGTCTGCTGAGTGAGCCTACCACTCCCACCCAGAACTTCCCTATCTCCAGAAACCTACAACAGAGAACAATCAGGTCTCAGTGAATGAGGTGACATCTCATCAGCATTTGTTGACACAGGGGTCTTCCAAGGGGGAAGAGAAGTTCAAGTCATTTTGGGGCTAGGGACATCAGTCCCTAGAGGCCATCCCCTCAGACTGGCAGATTCTACCTCATACCCCGATCTCCCTGAGCCAAGGCCTAAGGCTAAGATAAACCCCAAATGACAAACAGAAAACTCAACACAAAGACACAACTTACAAAGGCACACTGCAGCTTTGTAAATTACCAACCAAAAAGTGCCAGTCTACAGACTTAGAGTTTCCCAAAAATGTCCGTCCTAAACAGCAATCTACCCTGAGAAGTCTGGGGATGTCTACTCACAGACTCCATTGGCAGTCTTATAGTGTGTCTACTAACACAACTTGCCAACCAGAGTGTAGACCCCTTGGGAAACCAGAATTACAGATACAGAACCTGCTGGCAAACAAATATAAAGAACGGCATTGCCTTGACTTAAGAGCTGGGTTTTTTGGGATTCTGTGGTGGAGCATCTAGAGGATCTTATGAGGCATGTTCCAGATGAGCCCCCAGAAATGTTGTATGGACTTCGGACCCCCAAACATCACTGGAGACCATGACCAATTCGAAAATAAAACAGTTGTTTATTTGCAAGCTTAAGCTTGGTCCCCCGCACACCGGGTAACTGGTGATTCTGAGTCTCCGAGCACAAAATCAGCACAACTTTTATAGTATTAAACAAATAAGTTTAAGGAATTTCCACACAACAAGTTACATGATTATTTTGAATCCACAATAACCGCTCTGCCCTTTTTCTGAACTATTAGTATGTTCTGTTCCTGGAACACTTGGGCAATTTCTCTGCTTTCTTAATGGTGGGCAGGGCTGGTGGGAGCCTGTGTTTTTTTTTTCTCTCTTGGGGTTACTCTGAGGGCAGCCTAGCAAAAGATAGTGGGGTTAATCTCGAATTGGAGTTACTTTAGCTCTTCAGCCTGAATAAACCATATCATACCACATACAAAGCTTGGTAAAACACAGGTCTGGTTTACACTATTGGACCAATAGGAGGGTATGTCTAGTGCTGTTGCAGGTGTGTCTTAAGGTGTGTGGAGTTTTTCATCCTGATGATCTTGAAATGATGAAATAGATTAACTACAGAATTACCTGGGCAGATACCTGCTGAGACCTATATTAAGTCACAGCTAAACAAAGAGCAATATTTACAATGAAATATATTGAACAAGACAACGCAACCAAATTATTTTTTTCTTGAATCAATGTATTTTTTACACTATATATCACATGTACAAGTTCCTCATTTCCTTCTGTCTCATTATGTTATCTTTCTTTGTTTTGGTTTTGTTTTCAGAACCATGGTATAACAGGCCATTTCTTATATTTTTGTGTTCTAGTCTTCAGAAATTCTGCAGTTAAATAGGATTACGTTCCTTTTGTTAGAAAATAAAAAGCATATTGGGTGGGGTCTTCATCATAATATTGTTATGATCTCAAATACGTTTTTATTTCTGACAGGTCACCTGTATAATCTCACTTCAAACTTTTCCAAAGGGCACTTTAGTGGAAGGAGGAAATTCAAAGTGGATTCTGGTAGAAAATTTCTGTTACTAAAATCTCTGGTACATAGTAAAGTAAGCAACTCCAAAATTATTCATTAGAGAGATGAGTTGTAACTCATCTTTTTACACACTAATACTCTTTCCTCAACGAAACCAGAGGATTTATAATAAGTATTTTTTGAAGTTAATGGGCACAAATGTGCACGAGTTTTCTAGAAATAAAATGATCACTTATGAAACCTTACTGATACTTCAAAGAATGCTTTCCAATAAGAGGAATCACCTTCACACATGTTCACACAATATGTGTCTGCCGTGTAACAGAACCCCAAACTAGACTAAGGCATCTAAGAACTTTCTAATTGTTGTTGCCTTTTTGCAATACTGCTTTCCTATCATATTGATTAGTATGAATTCTATGGTCAGTATAAAATCACATTTGTAATAAAAGTTACTAGATGGGACCTTCATGGATGAAGGTGGTATGGGGTTTCTGGTGGAGTCCTGGCAGGTGGATGGGTTTTCAGTGAAGGAAGGACTGGTCACTGGGGAGGAGGCTGTTTGGGGCAGAGTTTTGAGAAGAAAGAACAAGGCTACAAAGGAGGAGGTTAGTTAGAGGAGGGGTGCAGGTAGAGCACTGTGAGCCCTTGTGGGATATGTAGGGTGAGGTTTCCCATAAGGCAGGGCAGGAAATAGAGGCAAGAGGCTGAGAGAAGGTAGGGATTCTGGTGCAGGAATGCGGAGATATGAGGGTGAGTCTTTTCAGGGTGTGGCTTTGAGAGGGCAGGGTAATACTAGGAAGACATGGGATAGTAAGGGGTGGGGTTTCTGGTGGAGAATGGCAGGCCTTTGGGAAATGTATTAGGGTGGAGGTGGGGTTTCTGGTAGAGCAAAATGTAGTCGCAATGTATGGAGGTGTTTTTCAGAACCATGGCTTTGTGAGAGCAGTGATAGGATCCAGTGCACTAGACTAGTTAGGATGCGGTTCCTGGTGTAGCCAGTCACCACTTCGAAAAGAGGAGTAAGGTTGGGTTGGTATTTTAGTCTTGCAAGACAGGACATGGACTTTTGGACAGGGTTTCAGGTATGGCAAAGCAATCTTCCGAAAGGGATTATGGAGGGACAGGGATTTACAGTTGTGCCTGGTGAGGCTCCCAGAAGGTGGCCAACTGGTGCAGTGGTTTCCAGTGGAGCAATGTGGGTGTCGAGAGATGGGAAAATGTGGTGGGGGTTTTCTAGGCTTCTAGAAGGAGGCCAACTGGAGCAGTGGTTTCCAGTGGAGCAATGTGAGTGTCCAGAAATGGCATAGTGTGCTGGGGTTTTTCTAGTGGGGTTTTGCAGGAACAGGGCAGGGTTTAGAGTCATTGGGCTAGTTGGAGGAAGGGCTTTGAGAAGGAGTGGAAAGGCTGCAATGGTGTAGGATAATTATGGGAAGGGTATTTGGTGTAGTAGGGTGTGGATCTGAGGGAGGAGCCAATAAGGGGTGGGTTTATCTGTGGAGCAAGGCATGGCATTGAGAGAGAAGATGTGGGAGGTAGAGAGGCTTGTGTTGGAGCAGGTTGGCTTTCCAGGCAGGAGATGGGCTGTGCAAGAAGGTTCTGGCCAAGTAAGGCGGGGCTTCAAGGGCAGTTATAGGGAGGTGAAGGGTTTTTGGGTATAGCAGGATAGGCTTTGTGGGAAGAGGTAGGTTCAGGGCTGTGTTTGAAAGGTTAGGCCACTTAGAAGTAGGCTAGTTATGGGCGAAGTTTCTGATGAAACCAGGAGGGGCTTGAGGGAGAAGGCTGGTTGGAGTTAGGGTATGAAAGGGATGGGAGGAACTTGGAAGTACTAGAATATGGGAGCAATGGGACTATGAGGGACTAGAATAGTTAGGGGCAGGGTATCTGGTGGATGAGGTGGGGCTTGGGGGGAGGACCCTGATGTAGGCTGGGTTCTTGGTGCAGTAAGGCGGGACGTGGAAGTAGATATGGATGTGGCCTTGTTTTTGGTGGTGCAGAGCAGGGATTCCAAGAAAGGGTGGAGTGGAAGAGGGATTTCCCTATAGCAGAAGAGGGCTTTCAGGAAGGAGTCTGGTTGCAGTCAGGCCTTTGAAAGTTTATAGCAGGTCTACCAGGGGGTACATTACTTAAGGTTAGGCTTTTTAAGGAGGAAGCCTCCTGGAAGTGGGTTTCCAGTGGATACAGTCAAGTTTTATGGGAAGGGAGAAAAGGAAAGGGGCAATACTTAGTGAAGAGTGGGGCTACCAAAATAAACAGTTACCACTAATAAATACCATATAAGAACACCATTTTCTGTCAGTGTAGACTTATATAGCTTTTATGTATGCGAGAGATACTGGAGAAAATAACCTAGTAATAAGTCCTTCCTAGTGAAATTTTTCTTTATTCCAGTTGAGTGAAAATAAAACCACAGGTCAAATAGGCTCAGAGGCACACAGTAGACTAAGACAAATGAAGGACTAGAATTGATTCCCAAGGACCAACATTAAGGACCACAAATAAAAGTTTAAAATGTCTCACTTGGTCATAATTGACAATATTGTCTTAAAATTGTGAATGAATAGAACTTTTACTTTGACAACTTTAGAAATCCTAAAACTAAGTAAATAGTAATGTTTTAACTTTGTACAATATTGGAAAGTATACTAAAATAATTAGGAAAATATAAAATTATACACAGAATGTTCGTCCTCCAGTATCAATTCTAATCTAAAAGAATTTAAAACTAGAAAATTGTCATGTAGTGTGTTTGAAGCATGTTTTCGTTTCTGTCATCAAAATGGTGACTTAACAATGTGTCTTTATCACTGGATGCATTGATGTTAAAACATATCTAAGAATGTGAAACACAATTATACAGACCCTGAAAAAACTCAGAAGGATATATGAAATGATGTTGGAATAAAATTAATGACTAACTACAGTAGGAATTCCTCTTCACTAGGTAGGCCTATAAATACATTCCAGAAGAAAAGGCTACATTGAAAAATAAACAGTGAAATGGAAGAAGGAAGGCAGACCATGAAGTAAATATTATCCAATGAACAACATCTATTGAAGCTTGATTGCAACCTTCTTTTACCTAAGTTAGTTACTGACCTATGTTCTTCTCTAATGCCAAATAACAAAGTCATGAAAATGCAGTAATCATTTTCAAGACATTAGACTTTACAGAAAGAATTCAATGAATGTATTGCTAGAAAGTAAAGATAGATGTCTGAGCAAAAGAGTGAAAAAAAATCCCCAATCTCTGGACCTCTGCTGTGAGAAGGGTACAAGGTGAAGCACAAGGAGAATGGACAGAAATACAGTAGTGTATAACAGTAGTTCCCAAGATGCAAACAGAGGAGAAAATCAACAAGATCATCACAGGACTTAGCATGGGAGAGTAGAGACAAGAACAGTGAAAATGCAAGGAGAATTACAAAGGATGCCCTTGCATATTTGGCAGAAGACTGCATGGCATTGAGGTCTAAACTAAGTGGAGGTATTATAGGAAACTACCTGTACTCATATGGTGCCACAAGAAGTGAATAACTTATGATTTACAAGAAATTGAATAATCATAAAGGTCTTGATTCAGTAGTGTAGAGTTAAACCTTGATAAATTCTGTTTTGAAACACCTAACAAACTTTAATACCAAGACAAGAAGATTCAAATTGTATATAAGTGACTTGACTGTTTGCAACAATAGAGTTCAAAAAATCAAATCACATAATGTGGATGCAAAAGCATAACATTATTAAGGTAATCTTTAAACAACACATATTTTATGGGAATAGTCCTGATTATAAATGATTCGTTTTCCTTACAGATATTGGATGTACAAAATCAACCAAAAACAAAAACAAAACAAATCAAAAGACAATTGAGTATACCAGTGCCTCATCCCTATTCCTAGATAGTCATGAGCCTGAGATTGGAAGATCATGGTTCACAGATGGCTGGAGTACCAATCCATGAGACATTTATGTTCAATTATTCAATCAAAGCAGAGTGAAACCTTGGTTCAAATAGAACATACTCAGTTAGTCATGAGTGAATAAACCAAGCAAGAGTTTAAGGCTCTGAGTCAACTTTAATTACTGTGTGTGCGTGCATGCACGCTCACACATGCACACACTCACACACACACACATGGAATGAGAGAGGAAGACGGAGAGAGAAGAAAAGGAATATTAAGAGTTTAAGGACTATCCTAAGCAATATTAATTAATAAAATGAGGGAAATCATGGAACCTATGTTTCTTGCAGTCTGGCTTCCTTCACATAATATGATTGTTTTCCAAATCTTTCCATTTTTTTATGAAAGGGGCTTTGCCATTCTTTCTGATAGAAGCACAAAATTCCACTGTGTATATACACCATATTTACTTGATCTATTCATCTATGGAGGGGCATTTTGATTGGTTCTAAAAGTGCTGCCAGAAACGTAATTGTAGATTTAGTGTATTTTAGCTTGAGATAATTTCAACAAATGCCCAGGAGTGGGATTGCTGGTTCCAGAGGTATGTACATTTGACCTTACAAAATGATGCTAATTGAAATGAACTCCAAGACATGGAAAAAAGTCTTTTATTTTTCAGAGGTCAACCTTGATGTCTGTAAAGTAGAGCATCTAGATCTTATTTTATTTAATTTGTCTTTTGCCATTGGTTTATCCCTGGCAATCTCTGTCTTGATTCTGGTACCTTCAACTTTGTATATACATTTATCTGATTTGGAGAAAGAAAGGGAAAAATTATAGTGATGAAACAAGTACAAAGAGTGACCCATTGCACCAATGATATTCAAAAGGCTCTATATCCGAAGTGAACTTTACAACTTTGGGGTGGTGGGGGAGGTGTGGGGGATGGGAAGGGAGAGGAGAAGAAAAATGGAGTGGGTACCAATATTCAATAAGGAATGTATCTTACTCATGTAACTGTAACCACTCTGTACAGTTTTTTTGAAATAAAATTTAAAAATTGAACCTATCCTAGAAAAAAATATAGTTTTCAAAATAATACATCTGTCACAGTACTTGTGAGGGATTCTGAAGTCAAGCTGTTAGACTTGAGAAAAAGATAGATTGGGAAGCCATCACAAACAATAATCAAAAGGCTGAGAGCTGTGCTCTGGAAAGGTCAAACAGTCAAGGGAAGACAGAGGTATGAGTTATTATCTCAAGATAATTTAAGTTCGAGCTGTTGGACATTAAAAGATTAAGATTTGGAGACAAGATGGATGTCTGTGTTATGGATGTAATCACTATTGCTCCCTTCTGCTCCTTAACAATAAGGGATTCAATTATCACTATGTATACAAACAATACCTCATGTTAATAGTTGTAAACACAAGCTAGATTTATGCCTTAGTTTGTGGACATACCTATAGCCACTGACCACCGCCCTTGCAAGTCCCTATCTTTTTTCTTGAAATTCTTCAGCCACTGGTTGTCTCATTTCTCATTGCCTATTTGGGTGGGATTTGAGACTCCTTCCTCTCTTCACCCAGCCACGAGGCCCCAGGGGCCAAACTCTGAACCTCAGAGACACTCCCAGAACCCAGCTGCCTTTGGGGCTGCTGCTTCCTTAGCCATTGGCCTACTGCCTCCTTCCTCCCTTCACCAGCCTCTGCCAGTGCCTCCCGTAATCTCCCTACTACCCCATCCCCAACCCCAGCTCGGCCTCCCCCTCCTCTCCACACAGCCCAACCCCAGCAGGGCCACTACTCTGGAGAAGACAACTGTGAGCATGTCCCAACAGAATCAAAGGTTCCACAACATGCAGCCGGCTTAGAAATGGAGGCAGCATAGGTCTCTGCTCAGTGTCTTTCACTTCACTTACACAAGTATTAGTTGTATTCATTTGATATTTAATTTTCGTTTT
Source organism: Dipodomys spectabilis (assembly GCF_019054845.1). Lineage (NCBI taxonomy): Eukaryota > Metazoa > Chordata > Mammalia > Rodentia > Heteromyidae > Dipodomys > Dipodomys spectabilis. The sequence continues at coordinate 2,942,397 of NW_024870964.1, forward strand.
TGTAACTTCTAATTAAGCCTTTGAAGAATAGCTGGTAGAAATATAGTCCCAAAATTTGAATTGTCTCTTGTTTAATTCTTTCAAGATTCAGAGATGTTTAAATAGTTATAACCATCATGAAGTCTCAGTTCCATAGCAGAGTCTATTCAGAAAATAATTGCTTATGCGTCTGTTATCAATTATTTTCAAGACTTGAAAGTTTTAATGTTTCAAATATTACAGGAAGATCTTTGATTCATGTTGAATGGATGTGAGTAGGTTGAGCTGTTGCATATACTTGTGTATTTGTTTGTGTGTTGGTATGTGTGTGTGTGTGTGTGTGTGTGTGTGTGTGTGTGTGTAGAGGGGTGTATGTGTATGTGTATCATTGAAATCAAGGATAAGGATGTTGAGCCCTGGTCTGAACTTGTCTCCTTTTTATGAGATATAATTATGGTGTTTTTGGTTGTTTGTATGATCTGATTGCTTGCCTTTGCCTGATGTGCACATTCCAGCTCAATTTTTTAGTTAAAAGTTCTTATTATTTATTATTGAGCACATAGGGCTCTGATATTCCTTTGTCTTTAGTCTGCCATCTAGGATCTTTTTTTCCTCTTCAAAAATTAACATTCAATATAAATTTTACCTCCTGACTGATTTTTCCTTTAATTTGCAATTTGAAATATCTATTATAAGACCTTTGATATCTGTATTCATGAAAAAAAATAATTTTGAATTCTCTGTTTAATGTAATAACACCTGGACAGATATGTTTGCACCAAGATCTTAAAATTTATTTTGTAGTTTATTTTAAAATATCTCCTCCATGTTTATAGTGTGGGGAGACAAACAATTCCTAGTAACAATGATAACTGTTTTATTCATTAAAATATCTGATAATTCATAATTTTGAATATGTCTAGTTTCAAATGAATGCATTTGCTCAATAGGTTTGCTTGATAGACCCATGCACAGAAATACCAGTCCTAGGGGTTGAGGACACGGTGGATCAGTGGTAGACAGCTTATCTTGAATGCACCAGACCCTAGTATTGATTCCACAGCACCACCTATGCAGAAAAAGCTAGATGTGGTACTGTGGCTCAAGTGGTAGTGCACTAGTCTACAGCTGAAATGCTGAAGGACAGTGACCAGGCCCAGAGTTCACCACCAACAACAAATTAAATAAATAAATGAAGCTCATATTCAAGTACATTAATTTCAAAAGTTGATTACCATTTTAGGTAGGGGCAGGTTGCCAAGATACAGCACCTGACAAATACTGAAAACAAAAAGTAAAACATTAGCTCTGCCAACAACATGTAGAATTGCCACTCAAAGAGAAACCGGTACTAAGAATGAAATACTTTTTATAACATTACTTAAGAGATTATGGCTTTATGTTAATTATCAAATAAATTGACCTTCCAAAACTCCATTGGTGGGCCTGAGCCTTAAGGGAACCTACAAAAACTGGAGGAGAAAATCATCAACCTGTATTTTTAAAATTGTTATTGTTAAGGGAGTGTACATACAGATAAACATATTGTAAGTCAGGTAATGAGTTCATTTCTTGTTTGACAATCCCATCCCTCGTTTCCCTGTCCACAGTGATATAGCTCATTGTGAATACAGTATCTACAGAGTAAAATTGCTGCCTTTGTTTCCCTGTTCTCCTTGAATATCTCTGACTCCCTCAATGCCCATAAATTGATAAACAAGAACAGAAAAATCCCTCTTGTTTCCAATTCCTGGAATACATTTCAATATAAACATCAGTAGTTTTGTGAGAGTGTCAGGCTCTGTACACACATCCCAAACACGTATACTTCCTGCACCCAGTCATAATTCCCACCCAATTCTAAGGTCCACACAGTAATTCTTTTCACTTTCCACACAGGAAGAAGCTGAAATTCAGAAAGATTAAGTAAATTACTGGAAATACAGGGCTGAGCATAGTGGCTCATTCTTATACCTTACCTACTCCAGAGAGTAAGATCTGAAGATCATATTCTGAAACCAACCCAGGTTGACATATCCATTACATGTTTATCTCCAGTTAATCAGAAGAAATTGAGAATTGTGTGTTACAACTCGTAGGGTTAGAACATCACCAGACTTGAATTGGAAACCTAAAGGACAGCATCAATATTATGATTTTTAAGAACCAATGTTGTCTCATACATAATCTCAGACAACACCCACACACACACACACACACACATCTTAAAATAGATGTTAGTACTGAAATCCAAATAGTTTTTTTTTTAATTTTATAAGTTTTATTTTTTAGCTTTAGTGAGGTTTGACCTGATAGTTTCTACTGATGAGCCACAACTTAGAACTTGGTTATAATTATACCCCTGTCGGTATTAAGAAAAACATTCTCCTAGTTAAGTCTTCCTCTTTTTCCAGCAATGATAACTTTTCTCTTCTTGGTCTAGTTTCTTCTTTTGGGACTCAATCTCTTAGACTTTTCTGTCTTGCATTGTCTGTAAGTTCATTGATCCAGCCATCCTAATAACCTAGACAGAACTTGCCTTGGGAAAAGTGTTCCAAGCTCACCATTCAGTGGAGGTTGTTAGTACTCACCCATAATCACGTTCTCTTCAGAACTGCGAAGTTGTTAGGTCCAGGAATTCAGGAAAAGCACTCACTGTGTACTATTTCATACTTTTTGATTTAATGGCAGCTTCCACCTATTGTGTACTTTAAGCATGTGTGAAGAGAAAGATTGCCCCTAAGAGACAGAAGCACTGTACTAACTGTTGCTGTCAAAACATAGAAGGAGGGAAAAAAGTTCTGAAGGAACCATAGAGCCTAGAAACTGATTTCGTAGAAACCCAAACTGCATTTTATCTTACCTTCAAAATAGAAAGTCGGAGACTGAAGTTACATGTAAGCTCCATTTATATTCCTGAGCATGGGGCTCCCTTCCTCTGACCATTTACAACAGGGACAGGTGGGAAGCTGTAACAGGAACACCTAGAGTTTGGGCCTGGGATTAAAAACTCCTTTTTGTGATCATAAACATTCCACCACTTCCTGAATTGGATCTGAGGGGCAGAAGGAATTAAGGTTAGGAATTCAGAAACTTATAATTACTTCTAAGTTTGCTATCTAAACTCATCCCTTCCCACCCCTCAGAATCCTATTTCCCAACTGTGTAGACACCCTTACACTCTGTTCTCCAGGAGCGTTTGAGTGTAGGGCATCTTCTGCTTCTTATGTGTACTGCTTTATAAATGGAGATTTTCTCCTAGGCTCAAAATTATTTCATTGATTGGGACATTGTGCAATATGATAAACACAGAGTTACCTGGAAGGAAGATCCTATGAGGCAAAGCATCTACTAGGACAATGGAAACCCATGGTTTGGCATGCTTAATGTTTTAACTTGTGCACTGAACTAACAGGAGAAAATGACACAATAGGAAATCTGCCAATTTTGCCAAATAAAGAGATATGGTGAAGGTCAGGGAAAGGACATTGATTTCATCATAGTCATGACAAGACAAAACCTTAGCACACTATCAGAATACTAATCCATAATCACCTACTTTTTTATTCACCCGTATCATTAGGTCTGAGTTGTATGTAGGTGTCCTCAGGACTTGCAGAACAGGAAGATCTCGGGGCTAACATTGGCTTGCCATTTTGGACATAAAATACCTAGTTTGATGAGAGCCCTTAGTAATATCGACAAATATGTGCATTTATCCTACTATACTTGATAAGTATTCCCTCACTATATTATCTTTGGTTTGGTCACTTGCTGACATAGCAGCTGTCTGGTAGCTCCATTGTGAATTCACTTTATTCACCAGAAATGGAGAAGGAGAGACTGACCACAACACATTTGCATTTTTCTCAATGAGCAGTGAGTGGCAGGGGAGTATTTCAGAAGCTCCCCATGTTCTCAGTTAGCTAGTACCACCTAGATTCCAGCTCAAATCTTGATAAACAGATATAGAACATACATGTAACTAATTGTGCCAGATTCACAGCAAGAGAGGTAGATGAGAAATTGGAAGGGGTTGGTGTGAAAGCCACAGGTTGATATGAAGCAGAATTCAAAGGATGTGGAGATGAAGCGAGCTATGTGGAAGGAAAAGGAGAGGCAGCTGAAGAGGTAGAGCAACTAGAGAGAGAAGATAGAGCACGTTTGAAGCCACCTGGACATCAAGGTAACCCATCTGAGGTACAACAGTCTGGTTGTGCAGAGCCACAGAGAGAAGCTGGAAGAACATCAGCAAGTGCTCTTGACCATTTCTAGGGAGCTCCCAGAATGACAGGGTAGCTTCCCAGAGCACTGCTGTTGAGCACATCTCAGATCCCTTGCTACCATGATAATTGACATTGGAGAGGAGCAGCAAGAGTTGTATGAAGTGATTGAAACTCACTATGTGGAGGTTGTTCTGCAGAATTGTGGAGTGTGGTCTCTCAGGATGCTTAGGGAAAAGATCCTACAGCTTGTGTCAAAGAATGCAATCTACTTGGAGTAGACATTTATAGATGGCACGTGCCTGAACACAACAAGCTGATAATGAGCTGCTAGAGGTAGTTTCCCTAAAGATCTAACAGCCAAAACTGGACAGGCAAACCCAGAGCTCTGCATCACATCAGGACACCATGACAATTGTTTCTACCTTAGTACTGGCTACCCAGTTTGCACACCTATGATCTTGTTACCCTGATTGTGCCCCACAATCCCTCACAACTTTTACTCTTTCACTTTGTCTATGTTTCTTTTTCCCTGCTAAACAGTTCTGGATGCCTGTATTAGCTACCCCAATCCGTGCAAAACTGTTGCTTATAACCAATTTCCTGACTCTGTAACTCAGCATTTATAGTCACAGTTACCCTTTACCTGGTATCCTAGTCTCTACTACTCTTTTCTGCTACCCATAATTCATAACAGCATGGTTCAAGCCATCTGAAACCTGACACCCCTTTCTCTGATACCCCATTCCCAAACAAAGCAAGGAAATAGTGGGCACACATAGTCGAGTTAGATACCTCTTTTGCAGGCACATTGGGACAACTTATTACTCAGGTATTTAACACGAGGGACTAACGTGGTGGAAAGAAAACAGCTTACTCAAAGGTGACTAAAATCCAAGGACATGACTTATAACTTATTGCTAGAAAAAGAAGGCCTTGCAGTGAAAGTTAATGAGAAAGAAAATTTTACAAGAAATATTGGGGATGATGCAAAAGTTGAGCTTAGTCTCTTCTAGTGGTCTGAATTATGTAATTACTTTGCATTTAAAAATTATATGAAGACACACATTTATGCAGTATTATATTAATTGATGGAATAGTTGCATAGTATCAAGTTAATTATATTCAATATTTTATGCTCTATGATATGCTCATGAGTCTGCCTTTGGCAATATGAATTGAGCTCTCTGACAAAAATGGAATTTCATTGTCAAATACTACAAGGAGATTACAGATGCTAGTACCAAAATGAAAGCTGGAACAATAAAACTGAATAAAGCTACAAGTTTGAAGTGAGGGGGTCAGTGGTAAGGGCTATGATAAAAGAGAAATTATTCACCGTGAAATCTTGGAAAAATAGAAGGTGTTTTCTTGAATTACTAGCTTTTAAAACATTCTTAGAAAGAAAAACATTGTTTTTTTTTTTGTTTGTTTTTTTTTGCTATTTGGAACCTCTTTAATGAATGGTTTAACAAAAAATTATCAAAACGACTTTGAAAATTCAATGATGTGAATTATCATATTAACATTATATTCAAAGTTGCTTTGAGATGCAGGAAGGCTGTATTCCTTTTCTATTAAATTAATGGAATAAGCCTCCTTTTGCATGATTGGATAGTCCATGACACTTGTTCCAAAACACAAAATATACAGGAGAGAAAAAAAAAAGGAGTACGTCTGGGAAAATGTCGGAGAAAAGCTGGAGGCTAAATAAGCTCTCGCATAGAAAGCAGTTTTAGTATTCCAGTGAACAGTCCTAGGCTGGAGAATTACAACAAGTGTGCAATCACAGTACAGAGAGTTTGGCCAGAGAGGGAAAATCCAGGCAAGGAGACAGATCTGAGCACTTGCAGGTAGCCATGTCTGTGGTGGTGGCAGCCCCCGCCATACCTACAAAACAGAGAATCCTGGACAAAGGTGCCAGACACAGCAAGCTAGCAGATTCTACTCAACACCAGCAAGAACTACAAGGAGCAGATATCTTCATCCTACAGATTGCAGACCAGAGACTACAAAGGAACCAAGACTCTGTTCCAAGGAGGAGAAAGTCACTCAGCCCAGGCAGTGAAATTTCTGCCCCTAAAAGAGTGTCTTTCTTCACTGGGTAAACAGAGCCAGAGGCTGCCCCTTCCTATAGTAGCATAGATAATCTATTGAAATTCAGTAAACATAAACCTTGAGAATTGCTCCAGGCTGGGCTCTGTGAATGTCTCAGAAGCTAGCCCCTCAGGGAAAAGCTACTGTTTGCTGAAAACCCTCAACTCTTCGTAGAACCTAGCCTCATTACAGCATCTCCAAACTAGAGGAAACAGCCATCTTCCTCTTTTGTGAAACTCAAAACAAATCTCCTCCCACTGAACTAGCCTGGGAAGAGGATCACAAAATTCTGGGTAAAGCAGAGCATTTTTCTGCCTGTCCAAACAAACTGATTTAAGAAACCAATCAAGCCACAGGAAAACCAAACACCACAAGCAGACCAGAGATTCCACTAAGGGACTGGTTATGGACAAAAGGGAGGTACAGGATCTTCCCATTCACTCCCCCCCACCCCCCAAAAAAATCAAAGAACCCTATTTTTATACCTATTTATAATTATTAATTTTTTAAAAAAATTGTATTCTATTAATCTTTTTTTCCTCTTATAATTTTTATTTTAGGTGAATATGCATGTGTATGTTCTTTTTTATTTTTATTTTATTTCTACTGAACTTTTGGTCCTTTTTCTTTCTTTCTCATTCTTTTCATTTTTTCTTCTCTTTCATTCTTTTTTTGGGTGACTTAATTGCTGTTCTGCTCATCTTCAGATATACCTGTCATCGATTATTAGACCTTATCCCTCTTTGTGTACACATATAAACCAGAAATTCATTACTTAATTCAAAACATTTTAGGCTTAAATTCCTTAATAACTGTATTATCTCTTTATTATATAATATTTTAAGTATTTTTATTTTTTTTCATTTCTCCTTTCTACTCCTCCCCTCCTCTCATCCTATCTGCGTTTTTCTCTCAATATTACTTCATTAAACTTGCATAATTTTTGTGCTTCACTTTTTAATTTAAATTTTTGATTTTCCATTTTTTCTTCTCTTTTTTACTCTTCTCTTTCTCCTATCACTCTGTCCAATACATTTCCCTATTTAAGATTAGGACTCAGTTAATTTTACTCTCTTTTACCTTTCCACATCTCTCTAATCCTATTTTTCCCCACATTTCTCACTAAACCTAGTAATTTCTGGTTTGCCAAATTCTACCTTGCTGTTCTTAACCCATGAATACATAGCTGTTTGACATTCAATAGATTGTATCTGTTGAACAAGATTGTATCTGCAGACTTTTGACTGTACAACTACAGGCTTTGGTTGATGCTTGCCTTAAAATAGTGTTCTAGCAGAAAGCTGGTATTACTTTCATAATAAATAGAGGCATTCATGGAATCCATTAAAAGACAGCTGAAGGAAGTCAGGGAGACCAGAAAGGCAATGTTGAATGGAGCCAACAGAAGGAATGGTAGTCCAAGGAAACCATAACCAGTCAACTAAGTGATTTGAGAATAAACACTGAACACCAAATTAAGGAAATAAGAAATTCATACAAGAACTAAAAGCTCCAACAAATAATTTGAAGCTATCAAAGCCAAGCAATTAGAAGCAAAAGAGCTAAAAAAACAAAAAAGAAATTCTTGACAATAGGTTAGACCATGCAGAAGATCGAAACTTGGGGATTGGAAACAGCTTAGATATTATAGAGAAAGAACATACAACTATCCAAGACAAGTCCAAGAAATATGATAGATCTATTAAACATTTGGAAGACAACATCAGGAGGCCTAATCTGAAGATAACAGGTATAGAGGAGCACCTAGAAACAGAAGTTAATGGTCTAGGAAATTTGTTCACAGGATCCTAGAAGAAAACTTCTCAAACATTCAAAATGATAGGTCTATTCAAATACAAGAAGCTTTTAGAACCCCAAATAGACCAGACCAGAACAGGACGTTGTATCACCACCTTATAATCCCCACAGGATCAGTTCAGACCAAGGAAAAGATCTTCAAAGTTGTCAAGGAGAAAAGATCAATCACCTATAAGGAAAACCAATTAGAATCACCTCAGATTTCTCAGCAGAGACAATTAAAGCAAGAAGAGAGTGGATTGATGTAGGCCATGCCCTAAAGACAAAAAAACTATCAACCAAGCATACTGTACCCAGCTATACTCTCCTTCATAACTGAAGGTCAAATAAAATACCTTCCATACAAAAGAAAAACTGAAACAATATATCTCTACCATACCAGCCATACAAAAGATACTTAAAGATGTCCCACACAGAGAAAACCAACAGGACCACAATAAAGGCCAAGAAACCACACCCAAATTGAGAGTCTATGAACCATAAGAAAAACCCATTTGGCGCAGCCCTCAAGAAGGTGGATTAAATGGCAGGATCTCCCAAATACCTCTAAGTCCAATCTCCCAACATTAACAGATTTAACTCTCCAATAAAGCAACATAGACTGTCTAGTTGGATTAAAAAGAAAGATCCTTCCATCTGCTCCTTTCAGGACTCACACCTTGCACATAAAAACAAACACATTTTGAAAGTGAAAGGTTGGAACAATTCTACCAAGCAAACGGCCCCCAAAAAGAGGCAGGAGTTGCTATCTTCCTATCAGATAAAATAGATTTCAAATTAAAATTAGTGAGAAGAGATAAAGAAAGTTGCAACATACTAATTAAGGGATTTTGCCTTCAGGAGGATATTAAAATTCTAAATCTCTAGTCACAAAACAATGGAGCACCCAAATTTATTCAAGAAACACTACTATCTCTCAAATCTCACCTAGATCCAAATATATTAATTGTTGGGGACATTAACACACCACTCCCCCCCACTAGATAGATCAACTCAGCAAAAACTCAACAGAAAAACCGCAGATATAAACAACTGCATAGATCACCTAGATTTAATATTTCACCCAGCAGTATCAGAGTACACGTTTTTCTCAGCAGCATATGGAACTTTTTCCAAAATAGACCACATTTTTAGGTCAAAAAGCACACTTGTCCAAATTCAAAAACTTTGAAGTTATATCTTGCATTCTTTCAGACGACAAGGGAATAAAATTAGAACTCAACACCAAAACCACCAAAGAAAGTCCTGTAACACATGGAGGCTGAAGAACACACCGTTGAATCACCAGTGGGTCATGGAAGAGATCAGAAACAAAATTCAAATGTTCATAATATTCAACAAAAATTAACACACAAATTACCAGCTCCTCTGGGACACAGGAAAGGCAGTACTCAGAGGTAAGTTTATAGCTCTGAATACATACATCAACAAATTGGAGAGATCTGAAACCAACAATTTAATGAGACAACTGACCCTCCTTGAAAAAGAGCAGCAGGATAAACCCCAATCCAGCAGATGGAAAGAAATAATTAAAATTAAATCAAAATTAAATGAATTAGAATCTATATAAACATAGAAAGTATCAACAAAACAGGAGTGGTTCTTCAAAAATTAACAAATTGACAGATCTTTAGCAAATCCTGTTAGAAAGAGAAGAGAGGTGCTGGGAAGGTGGCTCAGTGGTAGAGGGCTTACCTTGCATGCATGAGGCCCTGGGATTGATTCCTCAGCACCACATAAGCAAAAAGAAAAAAGCCAGAAGTGGCGCTGTGGCTCAAGTTGTAGAGAACTAGCCTTGAGCTGAAGAGCTGAAGGACAGCACCGAATCAAGTATTAGAATACCTAGCTACAGCTATAACATAAGATGCAAATATAAAAGGGAACCAAATACGGAAAGAAGAAGTAAAACTCTGCCTCTTTGCAGGTGACATGATCTTATAATTAAAGAACCCCACAGACTCTAATCCCAAATTAGTCAAGCTGATTCAAATCTTTGGCAAAGTAGCAGGGTATAAAATTAACCCTCAAAAATCAATGGCTTTTCTGTGTGCCACCATGAGAAAGGCATGGCTGAAATCAGGAAAGCAACACCATTCATAATAGTCCCACAAAAAATAAAATACCTAGGAATTAACTTAACCAAAGAAGTGAAGGATCTCGATGATGAAATTTTAAAAACCTGAAAAAGGAAATCAAAACAGGACTTAGAAAGTGGCAAAAACTCCCATACACCTGAATTTGAAAGATCAAAATCCTGAAAATGGCAATACTTCCCAAGGCTATCTACAAATTCAAAGCAATACCTTTCAATATTCCATCCTCATTCTTCAAGGAAATAGAAAAGGCAATCCAAAAATTCATATGGAACAATAAAAGACCTCGAATAGTTCAAACGATCCTCAACAGAATGAACAGTGCTGGAGGAATATCAATAACAGATTTCAAACTCTACTACAAAGCCATAGTAATCAAAACAGATTGGTACTGACACAAAAACAGACCTCAGGACCAATGGAATAGAATTGAAAACCCAGAAATGATCCTACAGACATATAGCCATCTAATTTTCGATAAGGGAGCTAAGAAAGTAGAATGGAAGAAAGACAGCCTCTTCAGTAAATGGTGTTGTCAAAATTGGTCAACTAATTGCAGAAAATTAAGCTAGATCCTTTTGTATCACCATGCACCAGAATCAACTCCAAATGGATCAAAGACCTCAGAGTCAAACAGACACCCTGAAAACATTACAGGATGGAATAGGAGAATCCCTAGGACTCCTTGGCACAGGCCAAAATTTTCTTAATAGAGACCCAGAAACACAACAAAGAAATGTTGGACAAATAGGATTGCATGAAATTGCAGAGCTTCTGCATGGCAAAGGACATAGCTAGCAAGATCAATTGAAAGCCCACAGATTGGGAGAAGATCTTCACTAGCCATACAACAGACAAGGGTCTCATATCTAAAATATAACTGGAACTCAAAAATTAAATCCCCCAACAACAAATCCTCAAAGAAAAAACTGACCTGAAAATAAGTGAGCTAAAAACTTAAAGAGAAACTTCTCTGAAGAGGAAAGAAGGATGGCCAATAGACACATGAAGAAATCTTCAACCTCTCTATCCATAAAAGTAGTGCAAAGCATACCAACATTGAGATACCACCTCATCCAAGTTACAATGGCTATAATCAAGAACTCTAATAACAGCAGATGATGGAGGAGATGTTGGCAGAAGGGAACTTTACTGCATTGTTGGTGGGCATGTAAATTTGTTCAACCACTTTGGAAAGTAGTATGGAGGTTCCTCAGAAGACTCCACGTAGAGCTCCCCTATAACCCAGCATTCCCACTTTTTGGCATTTATCCAAATGGTCACAAACAAGATCATAGTAAAGCTACCAGCACAACTCTGTTTATTGCAGCATTATTTACCATAGCTAAGATATGGAACCAACCCAGATGCCCCTCAGTAGTTGAATAGATCAAGTAAATGTGGTTTATATACACAATAGAATTCTATGCCTCCATCAGAAAAAAATGACATTGCCCCATTTGTTAGGAAATGGAAAGACCTGGAAAAATATTATATTAAGTGAAGTAAGCCAATCCCAAAGAAACATAGGTCCCATGGTTTCCTTTATTTGCAATAACCACTGTGTGTCTGAGACAAGCAGAAAAGATCAGACAAGTTGATGTTAGGCGAAATTAACCCCAAGATAAGAATTCAAATGATTTTTTTTCTTTATTGTGATTGTTCCTAACATATTTATAAGATGATTTCCTTGTTGCTTTGAATATCCCTCCCCCACGGTATAACCCCTGCTTTCACTGTATTTGATGTTGGTATAATTTGTGGTGGGAATTGGAAAAAAAACAAATCGTTTAAATAGGGATACTGGTGGACGCATTGCAGCGATGAGATGTACAAGTCATTATGTAGAAAAGGAACTTTCAACTTTGGCCGGTGAGAGTGGGAGGCGGGCAGGGGGGTGTCTGGAGGGCCAGGGGAGGGAGGAAGGAGAACGGATGGGAAGGGGAAAAAAAGGATGATGCACCAATGCTTGATGAGAAATGTACTCATTATCTTGCCCATGTAATTGTTACCTCTCTGTATGATATTTTCACAATAACATAAATAAATGGATTGGTACAGAATAGATTCTAAATGTAATATTTAATGCTATTGGATTACTTGAAGACAAAGGTTTACAGAAAAATTTAAATTTCAGATAAATTTTAATATTCCAATAAACACGTTAAAGAAATATAATTTAAAAATTCATGGTTCAAGGCAAACCCTGACAGGAGAGTCTGAAAGACACTTATCTGGAAACAGGAAGGAACACTGTGGCTCAACTGGTAGAGGGCTCTTCTTGAGCTGAAGAACTCAGGAATATGTTTACACCCAGGTCCTGAGATTAAACCTCATTACTGACAAAAAGAAAATAAAATTTAAAGAATTAAAGCATTAGGCCTGGGAAGGAGATTCAGTAGTAGAGTGCTTCTCTTGCATGCATGAGGTCCTGGGGGCAATTCCTCAGTACCACAGAAGTAGAAAAAAATTGTAAATGGTTCTGTGGATCAAGTGGTAGAGCACTAGCCTTGAGCTGAAGAGCTCATAAGGGACAGTGCCCAGACCCAGAGTTCAGGCCCTCCAACCACCACCACCACCAACAACAACAAATTAAAGCATCAAACAGCCTGAAGATGTTGTCCAGAATAATGAGTGCGACATTATCCGTTTACATGACTTAGTGACTTTAAACCTAGTTTACAGGGGAGGTGGTGGGCAATTTGTGTGTTTGCCAAAACCTGCAAAATTATTTTGTACTTTCCCAAGGAGGAAGAAAGGAGGGAATGGGGGGGGGGGGAGTGAGGTGTTTGGTGAACTTGCCTTTTGGTTCAGTGGTTATTTTCTGGAGTCAAATTCAGAGAAATTCTACTTGCAATCCTAGTTGCATGGGGAATGAGGAAGCCATGGCCTGGAAGTGGTTTTGTCCTGTCCTTGGCCTGGTTCCAACCACCATTGGATAATCCATGTCCCACTCCAGGACCAAGATGCCTTGAAGACTAATGATCCAAGGGCAGGTGGAACTAATCACAGCCAGAAAGGGCCAAAAATGCAATGCCGAGGGCAACACTGGAAATCTACACCAGGCAGAGATTTTAAAAAATATTTTGTATTGTAAAATACTATACAAAGCTTTTACAGTTACATGAGTAGGGTAATGAGTACATTTCCTATCGAGCATTGTTACCTCATCCTTTGTTTTTCCCCTACTACCCTTTCCCTCCCCAACTTCCCAACTCCTCCCTCCTTGACCCCTGCCCGACATTGTAAATTCATTTTCGACTCAGTGTCTTGTACATCTCATCATCATAATGAGTCAACCTGCATCCCCATTTAAGCATTCTGCTATATCCCTTCCACTCCCCAAATTACAAAATATGTATATAAGGTGCAGAACACTGGAATCAAATACAGTGAAAACAGGGATTATAGCATGGGGGGATAAACCTACAAAAAATCACATAGTGCATTATAAGTATATTAAAAACAAAAACAAGAAAGAAAGAAAGAAAAAAAAACTTTTGTCTCTGACTTGGGGTACATTCCGCTTAATATTATCTTATATGGTCATGTTACACCAGCCTTTGGTCTTCTCTGCTTATCCTAGATATATGCTAGTCCTTGCAAACAAGGGAAACCATGGGTTCTATGCTTTTAAAACTTATTTATATTTCCCACTTCTTTTTATCTCAGTGAAGGAAAATGTTAGAAAGTAGAAATTATATGTGGCACCTCTTTCTTGAAGTACCACGCAGAGGAATGACACTTCCTATTGGGAGTCCTGGGATGAAAACCATACCAGCCCATATAGACCCATCAGAGGTCTGTGTGGTGACTTTGAGGGGATTCAGGACACCGCCTTTCTGCTGGGCGTGTGCAGCACTTGTTGCGGTGGGCTGTAGCCAACAAGGCTCTATGAGTGACCAAACCAAGCAACCCAGCTTCAGGTGCCAAAGCCAAGAGGGAAGGCAAGGCTGACCCTAACTCCTGCCTTCCATCTGTGCAGCCTACACTGACAAGGCCAGACCCATTGCCCTGCTTTGGAGCCCAATGAGGTTAGGGGGTGAGCTCATTACATCCAAACGGATCATCCCCAGAATGGCACTGAGAGCTGGGCCCATGTGGACCAGAAGGACAATGGAGGAAGCTACACAGCAAAGCCAAAGGGGCTACAGGCCCGAGGTGCTGCAGCTGGTGCACTGCAAGTACAGGCTCCTCTGGCACTGAGGGTATAGCGATGGCCTTATACCCTGAGTCCACAGGGTCCACAGGGACCATAAAATGGAGATCCGCAGAGATGCTGAAGGGGCTCCAGGTTGCTGAGCTGCTGCAGCTGTCTCAAGCCGGCGGGCAGAGCGCCAGCACATGGCTCCAGTTCCCAGACCGCCTTACAGACTGATGAGGTGAACCAAGGCTGGGCTGCCTGGCCCCAAGCGGGCAGAGTGCACGCCCAGCCTTACTTCTCCCATGGATTGTGCAGTGTACAAACATGGTGTCCCCCCACCCCACACTCATGGGGGAAGGCAGTTACTCCAGAACAGAGTGTTCCTCGATGGCCCACATACTCAGGACCACCGCAGAATAGTACCAGCACAGCTGGAGGAGGATGGAGCAGCAGTGGTCTCAACTCCAACCCTATGCCTGCCAGCTCCTGGGTGAAATTGAGCAACAGAGACCAGGAAGTTAGGTGGGCAGGGTGGGCGGGGCTCATCCGGTAATGCTGGAGAGCATGCAACACATCCTCACTGCACATCCGCCAAGGGAAGGGGCCCCACTTCTCAACCGGTGACCTAAGGAGGCACCCATACCCACAGGGACTACAGAAATGGAGGCTCATGTTGTGATTCGAAAATTGCTCCAGGGCACAGGCTTGCTGCAGCACTGAATAATTGGCAAAAAAGAAATGAAAAGGAAAGACATCCACTAAAACTTTTCCTCAATGAAAACCTATTATAATTTAAAAAGAGTTACTTTCCTCTTGTCCTATATTTTTGCATAGGGCCCTATGAATTAACCAGAAATCTCCAGAATTTCTTCATGCACAGTAATACAAATAAATATAGCTATACAAATAAATATGTGCTACTTCCTACATTGTAGCTAGTAGGTTTTGATTATGCTTTCGGTAGCAGCCACAGTAACACTAATCCAAGGATTGCTGGGGATCAGAAGATTAAGTCCAGAAAGCAAAATCCATGAGATCTGTATCTCAAATTAACTACTAAAAAGACAGAAGAAAACCTATGGCTAGGTGGTTTAGTGTCATCCTTGCACAGAATAAGCTGACAGCAGAACCCAGGCCTGAGTTGAAGACCTGTGGTGAGTTCACACACACACACACACATTTCCTAGTTAGAGCAAGTAGAATATCTGTTTTCCCAGTAACAATCTGAGTAACTATCCTATATGTTTGGATATTTTTGAAAGCTGTAGCATCAACTTACCTAATTTTAATAAATGACACCCTATTCATTATTATTTAATCCTGGTTGCAAGACCCATTTTCATGTAGAAAACTGTTTGTTCCCAAAATCCTGACTGTTTTGGTTTGTAAGAATGAGATAATTGTGCCTTTAATTCATTAGTTCATAAATTAGAAAAGTAACCCTAACCCTAGAACCAATTGCATTTGGATTCAAAAAGCCACACAAATACATTAGATTTTATTCATCCTTTGTTTCAACTCATCTTTCTTAAAATAGTTTGTGGTTTTACTCCATATCGTGCCATTTTACTCCATATCCGACCATAACCTGAACCCTAACTGGAACTTTTAGATTAACCCTCACACTAATCATACCCTAATCCTAATATTATTAGCAGTTTCCTCTTTCATAGTCATCCTAATTCTAACTTGACTTGTTATTCGAAGATTTACTTCCAGTTTCACCCTAAATTTTCCATTTGCCTAATGCTAAAACTAAGCCCAGCTGGAACTGAAACCTAACTTTCCACCTAATGAGAGTCCAAAATTAATGTTAAAAAATACTCTAATTTTTAATTGTTCTAATGAATACTCCAATTTGCACTCTGGAAATGGGGTTCAATTTGCCCTAATTCCAACAAATTTCCTGACTCTACCTCTGAAGTGATCTTGTTCCCTAATATGAACCATTATATTAATTGTCCTCTAATTCTCTTATCAGGAAAAACACTGTGGTTTCCATTGATCCTACCGTTTCCTAAATCACTGTATCCTAAAACAGTTTCAGATTACCTACCATCTAGTCCATTACTTAAAGCTAACTCTCAACCTAAACCTGGCTGGAAAACTCTCATTAATCATTACAAGAATGATCACTGAGAAATAAATATAATGATAATGCTATAGTTACTATTCCATCTGACATTTTTGCTTCTATTTGTTAGTGAAATCTTAATTTTATACAAAAAACTTTCGTATTTATAACACTAATTATAATTAGAACAAAATACTGACCCTGATCTTAATCCAAATTATATATAAATACTAACATTCACACAAGTACACTAGTTTTCACTCATCCTAACTTGATTCAAATAAGCCTTCCAAACATAGATTTCAATTTTTTTCCAAAATCTTAGTCATTTTCTAACCCTAAACTTAATCTTAACTGGAACATTGAGAATAAACATAAGCCTAATTGCAAGGTGATTCTAATATTAATAGCAATACTCTAGTTAACATTCATTCTAATTCTTACAAGGTTTATTCTAAAATTTATCTTCAATTTGAGCTTTATTTTTTTTAATCTTTCACTCTAACCCTAACCATGGCTGGAATCCTAACCACAACCTTGACACTAATGCTATCCCAATTCTAAATTTTATGAAAAATGCTCATTTTCTGTTATTCTAACTGAAATTCCACTTGGAATTCTAGAAATAAATTGCAGGTTTTCCAAAACCCTATAGATTTTCTCACTCTTAATCCTGAATCTATCTTGTTCCATAAGAGGAATCATCATACCCATTGACTCAAATCCTGATCTAATGAAATACATTGTACTTCCATTATCCCAGCATTTCCTGAAGTCCTAGAACATAAAATAAGCTCATATTTACTTAACATTTATCCCATTCCTTTTTTTTTTTTTTTTTTTTTTTTGTTGGTCGTGGGGCTTGATCTCTGGGCCTAGACATAATCCCTGAGTTCTAGACATGGGCATGATCCCTGAGTTCTTTAGCTCAAGGTGTGCACTTAACCACTTGAGCCACATAACCACTTTCTGTTTTTCTGGTGAATAATTGGAGATAAAATTCGCACAGACTTTCCTGCCCAGGCTGGCTTTGAATTGCATCCTCAGAAATCAGCTTCCTGCGTAGCTAGGATAATAATAGTTTAATCTATTTATTTACTCTATCCTCAACCCTAGTTAACATGAAACCTAATCTTAATCACAATCTGAATTAACACCAAGTGGTTAATGTAAGGAAAATTGTCTCTATTTTATTCAATCACACATTTTTTTGCTTCTACTTCTTAGTGGAAAACTAAATTTTACCCTAAAGCTTATCCGTCTTTAATCCTGACAAGAACTAAAACAGTAACTCACACTTTAAACCAAATTATATCTGAATTTTTAAAGTAACACCGACACTGGTTTTCATTCATTCTTACTTTGATGTCATTCATTCTTCTTAAAATATGTTGCAGTTTTACACAATATCTTACATCTTTTTCTCATCCTAAGCCCAACTCTAATTGCAACACCTTTCCTAATCCTATACCTACATATGACTGAATTATAATGTTAATAGCAAGCCTCTATTTCACATTTATCCTATCTCTTGCTCAGCATGAAGGTCTAAATTTTACTTGCATTTTGAACCGAAATATTTTTGTCATTATTATTTTAATTGTGAAAATACCGTACAGAGGGGTTACAATTACATGGGCAATTTAATGAGTTCATTTCTTATCAAGCATTTTTGCCTTCTCCTTTGTTTCCCCTTCCCATCCCTTCCCATCTCCACCCGCTCCCCAGCCAAAGTTGAAAAGTTCATTTTTTGATATAACGTCTTGTACATCTCATTGTTGCAATGGGTCCATTATGCAGCAAAAATATCCCTAAGAAGTATATTTTTCAATAAAATGTCTCAATCCTTAGGTAAAGTGCATTATAGTTTAATATAAAGTATATCTCAAAATAGAAATTCTGCAACTAATCTAATGTATGTTTTCCTGCACAAAATGCTGTGATTTGATTTTAATTATATTTTTTATTTGTGACATGATCCCTACTTACATTTATTACAAACTTCTGTAATTATACAAATCATGCCTGTACACACTAACTTGCGTAATTTAATATTCAATCAAAATTATTTTTTTCCTGTCTCCCACAGGGAAGGATTTGGTGCTGAAGTATATGGAATGGAATTTTGCAACGTGAGGATGGGATCATGAGCACTTTCTACTTGGCTGAACAGGAATTCTTGTTTCTACAGTACATTCTTACCATTTAATCAGACAAGGAATGCCACAATATTTGAAGTTCATATGAAGGAATTACATTCCTAAAACATGTGGCAACCCAGCTCTAAAGTTCCATCTTATCACTAGTTTTTGTGCTTATGGGCTGATATCTTTCTCTCTCATATGTTTCATATTATTAAGCATATTTGTAATTCAGCTGTCAGTAGATGGCAGGAGACTCCTGAAAATCACAGCTGTTGCTGTGTAATATTCAGAAGAGAGGAAAAAATTATACTGATCTCCAATTCCAACCTTTGGCCTTCAATATACGAATTAATTGTCAAAACAATCATGTAAGATGTTAGTTCATTTTTCCCTTTTTAAATAGAGATTAAGCAAGTGTTTTTCACAGTAAAAAGTGATGACAGTTGTATCAGAGCTCTGATATGAGCACCTGCTCCCTAAGAAGTAATGCTCTATGGACTAAATATGGAAGCCTCTCTCTCTCTCTCTCTCTCTCTCTCTGCATCACTCTCTCTCTCTCTCTCTCTCTCTCTCTCTCTCTCTCTCTCTCTCTCTCTCTCTCTCACACACACACACACACACACACACACACACAGAGCTGCCACCCAGACACATCAGAGATCAATTCCATTCCTTTGTAATTGTAGTTGATTGACTGGACCTGTATGTTTCCCTGAGATCAAGTCCCTTGTTCTTAGTATCCTGTGTTTCTTTGTATGCTTCAGGCCGATTAACAGTAGTCTGAATACAATATCCTCAAACTTTACATTCAAGCCAAACTCCATGAATTCATACTACTGTCCCAAAATAATAAAATGTATTGGATCTAGAAACCAAAAAAAAAAAAAAAAAAAACCTTGTTATTTTAGTAGGAATTGACATCATGAAAGCAGAAGAATATTGATCAGGAACTGAGGTAAGAGAATCTGAGTATGTGGGAAAATGTAGAATACTGTATGTATGTTAGAGATACAGAATCATCTTCTATAGGCCCATTTATTGAATACTTTTCATCCTTTATTGAAAGGTCAATTTATATATACAGTTTTCCAGTTACTTTGCTTACCTATCACTTCTGATCACAAATCCTTTTGTGAATGTTTATACTATCTTTGAATAATTCACACGATTTGCATGTACTTAAATCTTGAGACAGTCTGCTACTACATCTTTCATTCTATGTGACGAACCCTTATGTTTTGTTTCTCTGTTTGCTGAATAAATATATTCCTGGAAACAGGATATTCAGAGCAAATTTGAGTGTAATTTTTATTTTGTAAATTTCAAATATAATATAAACTGTTTTATTTATTTTTATTTTTTTATTTTTTGTGAACATACTGTACAGAGGGGTTACAATTACATGGGCAAGATAATAAGTACATTTCTTATCAATCATTGTAGCCTCCTCCTTTGTTAACCCTTCACATCCCTTCCCAGCCTCCCCCCTACCTCCCCCAACCCTCCCCCCCCCCCCCCCCCCCCCGGCACCAAAGTTGTAAAGTTCGTTTTTGACATGACAACTTGTACTTCTCATTGTTGCAACGGGTCCACCTGTATCCTTAAACGACTTATTTTTCCCCATCTCCTCTACAAATTATACCGACTTCAAATATAGTGAAAGCAGGGGTTATACTGCGGGGAATGGACATACAAAGCTACAAAGAAATAATCTTATAAATGAGTTAGAAACAAATGCATGAAAGAAAAAAATTTAAATACATACTAAGGGTTCATTTTCCTAACATCACATTATCTGACCTTTTCTGCTTGACTCATACATATACTAGATATTGCAAATAAGGGGAACAATGGGACCTATGTTTCTTTGGGCTTGGCTTACTTCAATTAATATAATTTTTTCCAAGCCTTTCCATTTCCTAACAAATGGGGCAATGTATATATCAAATATAATATAAACTTTGTATTGACTAATCATATTCTAAAAATGAGTGATATTCATGAACACAATATTTTGGTGCCTTTAAGTAAATTGATTCTTGATGTGGTGGTTCTTGTGTCTGATTGAGTTAAACATGATCTTATTCATTTATGAACATGTGCATTGCACTTTTAAATTTTTACATATAAAATAGTCCCCAAGAATTTTGTTTAAAGTGATAATCGGGAAAGTGTCTTCCTATTCCAATCTTTATATGTACTTCAGTAAAAGTACTACAAAAACATAATGTTTACTGGAGCAATATAAAAGATGAGAGCTTATTTCTAAGGGGAATGGATTTATTGATTAAAACATAGAAAAGAGTAAAAAAAGGTTTCTTGCTTAAGACTGCATAAATTTCATATGAATGTAGCTCAAGATGAGACTCAAAGATAAATTCATATTTATATTACTGAGATTTATATCACAATATAAGCAATATAGGAATTTAAGAAATTGGTCATTCAAAGCCCTAGATATTTAATGGATGAAGAGTGGAATAGAAAATAGCAGAGGAAAACAATTCAACATGCAGCTATTATGATTTTATAATGCAAATATGAAAGAAATGGAGCTTTTGCTTTCCTGAAAAAGAAAGTTTAGCCAGTAATTTCAATCTAAGTCTTCAGTTGTCATGAGTCTAAAGTCTTTTCCTCCAATATATCGAAGAGTACTATACTCATCCTCAGAAATGTAAATCAGTAATTATTTAACTTTGGTTAATATTAATTTACTTGTGTAGTAAATAAGTTAAAATATTTGCTCTTTTTCCTTCAATTAACACACATTCCATACTTTACTGTCTCTTAATACAAGCCTGAAATCACTACTTTAAAGTAACAAAAACAGAAAAACAAAAATAACCTGATACAACAATCAGAAATCCTAAATTATGTGAAAAAGTCCACAATATAAAAAATAAATCTGAGAAAGAGGAAAAACAATGGCAGAAGATCAACAGAAGTTTATTCTAGCTCTCTTTGATAAAATAGAGATTTAGAGTCCTAGCAAGGACTCCTCTTCTAGAGGGTCACACCAAGTCAGCTATAATATACAATTCAAAAGAAGATTTTATACTGTCTTCACAAGAAAACAGAAATCTATGAAAAGGTGTCCAGCCAGGCAGGTGACTCCTGTGACTGTGTTGGCCAACATATTCAAAAGTACATTTGCAGTGTGAAAATAAAAGGGTAACATGGAAAAAAGCAAGAACAGAAATGTACATTAAAGAAAGCCACATCCATACAGAGAGACAATTCACCATACCACTGGACAGTCCGAACTGTCACTGGAACCACAAGTATGAAAATCACAACATCTCACCACAACTGGTCTCTACTCTTACACTTAATTGTCGAAACAAAAACTTAATTCCAGAAAAGCAAATCACAACAGAAGACCAAACCAACACCTCAAAATCAACCAAGAACATAGAGATTCACCTATTAAGATCATAGATCCCCCAAAAAGAAAACCTCCAAATGGACAGAACAAATCAGAAAAATACAAGAAAAGTGATGTCAAGGTAGTATAATTCACACAGTAAATAACCAGGCATTAGAACAGACAATCAAGGATCTAGAAGATAGTTACCAAAATACATTACATATACGGCTGAAAAATGTGATTAATGGAAAGATAGAAAACCTCTACAAGAAAATTTGTGAACAAGACGAGACCAACCAATCATTAGAAAAATAATTCACGGAGACTACAAACAGAAAGATAAATAAATTCTGAGAATATAAAGGAGTCCAGGAATAAAATGGATGCCTAGTTAAAAGATATAAGAGAAGACACAGCTAAGGAAACAGCCCTTGCAACTCCCCCAACCAAAGAAAAAATGTACAGAAAGTCCATACAAGACCTAAAACAAAGCATTAATAAAGGGATAGAACCCCTAAAAATGACCAATTAGAAGACAGGGAAATCAAAAACAAAGTAGAATGTCTCCACAGTAAAAAAGATGACATAGAAGATAATCTCAGGGTCAAAGACAGAATAGGCCTAATAGGAAAGAGGAGATAGTCATTTAGAAAAACTCCAAGAAATAAGAAATGATCTTGCCAGAACTTCAAGACTCAGTTAGAAGATCAAATTTCAGGGAAATAGGTATCAAGAAGGAGAAGAGCAAGAAAATAAATGACTGTGTTGGCCAACATATTCAAAAGTACATTTGCAGTGTGAAAATAAAAGGGTAACATGGAAAAAAGCAAGAACAGAAATGTACATTAAAGAAAGCCACATCCATACAGAGAGACAATTCACCATACCACTGGACAGGAAGCATAGGAAAGCTTATTAGGAAGCATATTACAGAATTCTAGCAGAGAACATGCCAAACATCCAACGAGATAGGCTCATGCAGAGAATAGAAGTATTTAGAAACCAAACAGAATTCTAGAACTGAACAATCCACCACCAGATCATAATCAATTAGGAGATCATTAACGATCAAGGGTAGGATTCTTAAAGCTGCCATAGAGAAAAGATTAATTATTTATAAAGGATATACAGTCAGAATAAATACAGATTTCTTAGCTGATATGGTAAAAAGGAGAGCCTGGCATTATATATGACAAACATTAAAGGTAAACAACTACCAACCGTGAATATGGTCCCAAGCCAAACTCTCCTTTACATTTAAAGGATATATAAACATATTTCATGACAAAGAAAATTTGAAACAACGTATTTCCACCAAATCAGCAGGATTGAAGTTAATCAAATATATCCTACATAGAGAAGATCAAGATGAAGAGGAAGAGGAACTGGTTATATAAAATGCTCCCTATTACAGAACAAGGTAAATATATTAAGAGTAGATGAGGCACAGCTCCTAACAGCAGGTGTATAACATATCAGGATTTATCAGATATTTCTCAGTCTTAACTCTCAATATCAATGGACTTAAATTTCCAAATAGAAGACATAGATTAGAGATTAGTATAAAAAAACAAGACGCATCCATATAGTATCTAAAGAGTCACATTTTATTGACAAAAACAAACACATACTCAAACTAAAAGGCTGAAAGAAAATTTTCTAGCAAATGGAGACCATAAACAGTCCACAGCAGAATTACTAACATAAGATAAAATAGAACTCAAATTAAAATTAGTAGGAAGAGACATTATATATTGATAAAAGCAACTCTCCATTAGGAGGATATAACAAGTCTAAATATCAATGCCCTGAATACTGCAGCATCCCACTTCGTCAACCAAATACTACTTAACCTAAAAAGACATCTCAACACCTCATTCCCTTCCATGGATTGGTTATGCAGGAAAAAAATCAACCAAGAAACTGCAGACCTAAATCACTACATTGACCACCTATCCCTTACAGACATCTACAGGATATACATTCAATGTCAGACTATACATTCTTCGCAGCAGCTCATGGAAGATTCTTCAAAATAGAACATATCCTATGTCACATAGAAATTCTGTCCAAACTGAAAGAAAAATTAATTGAATTCCAATTTCTTGTCCGACCATAACAGAATAAACTTAGTATTAAACAGCTAAAGCAAAAAAATTGTCAAACCAATGAAGACTGAACAAAAAGTTGCTGAATGACCAGTGCAACACTGAAGGGATTATAATGGAAATCTGAAAGTTTCTACAATTTAACGAAAATGAACACACAAAATACCAGCTACTCTGATATTTGTAGTACTTACATGAAAATTTATAGCTCTGTGTGCCTACATCAAGTAATTGGGGAAATCTCAAATGAATATTTTACTTATGTAGCTCAAGCTCCTTGAAAACAGGAAGAAGCCCAAACCCAAAACAATAGACAGAAACAAATAAAAAAATTAAATCAGAAATAACTAAATAAAGACAAAATAAAACATAGAAAGAATCAGCAAATCAGTTGGTTTTTTAAATAAATTAACAGACTTGACAGACCCTTACTAAATCTGACTAAGATCTGTCTTGTTCTTACATGCATAGGCTTTCTATGTTTTATTTGTTCTACAAGGAATTCTACTTTCTAATCTATGATTTATTTGTTCTACAAGGAACTCTACTTTCTAATCTTTGTGTGATCAATTTTAGTGTCTCTGTTCAGTCTTTCTGACCCTCTCTCTGGAGTCTCATTTCAGTCTGCCTCATAAAAAATATATTATTTATCAGCTAACTGACTTTCAGCTTCTGTTTCTTGCCTGACTTCATGTAGGCTGTGATAGCAGACCTGACTGGCTGTGCTTACTGGAGTTTTTGTTTGTTTGTTTGTTTTGTGTTTTTTATTTTTAGAGGTCTAGGATTACTATTCAAGATGGTAGCTTCTCTGGGTCCCAATGATCCCCTGACCTAGAGTCAATAGGCTTTTCTCCTAAAGATACAAAGAAACAGCTGACTAAATTCCTGTTAATTGTCTCAAAATGAGGCAATGTGGCATCCTTACAAAGCCAATAATAATCCTCTGTAACCACTTATAGAAATGGTCTATCAAGATGGCTTTTCAAGGTTGAGCATGAAAAATGTTCATTTCCAATTCAGCACCATGAAGCAGATCACATCCCATGGAGCAGACTTTTGGAAGGAAGGTACCCTTCCTTCCTTCTCTTATGATACATCAAACCATAATATTCTGCAGTTGTGGCCAGCCTGGAGCACATTTTCCCAAGAATATTCTGTAGTGTAAAAGAGGACCAACTGTGAAAATAAAGGTGAAAATACTTGTCTACTACAGACTGATTTATCTTTCTTTTATCCGTTGTTATTTTCATTACTTTAAACACATGGATGAATTATATTGGGATTAGACAAGTGGCAAAGGATTACTGGAATAAACATTCAGTTTACTTTCATATATCCTATATAATGCACTTAACCCTTTATGGAAAATTAAATCTGACTGTAGAAACAATGTCAGAAATATAAAATAAGCCTCAATATGAATAATCTGGCACATATACACCATCATCTACTCAGAAACCAGTCTCTCTTTAAATATTTATTTGGTACAAAATAATAAAAATTTAATTAATGAATGTGACTTTTAAGTATTATCTGAAATACTCCTCGTGTATATGATTGTATATGTTTTAGATGTCACTTAGACAGGAAATAAAAATGCATGTAAAATTCAAATTTCCACAATTTAGATTAGAGAAGTAATACCCTCCTGTATTGTGTGGTGTGAATTTTACTACAATGCTGAACCCTTCCACCTAATACCAGGAGTCATGTGCAATAATTTATTTTTTCATGTTAAGATGAGTGCTAAGTGTAGGATACATTTTGAATTATTACATTAATTTATTAATATTAGTTTCACTTTTTCTTTTCTATATCTGCAGAAAATAAAATTATATATTAAACATTGAATATGAAGTAATCAATAATAAGTAAACTATTATTAAAATGACATACTATTAAACTGTGATTTGAATTATAGTTCTAACAAATTGTGATGTAAACAACATTTAATAGAATTATGGGTAATGTTTTTTATTTTTTTTTTTGGGTCCGGTTGTGGGGCCTGAACTCTGGGCCTGGGCGCTGTCCCTCAGCTCTTCAGCTCAAGGCTAGCGTTCTACCACTTGAGCCAGAGCGCCACTTCCGGCTTTTTTCTTTTTGCTTATGTGGTGCTGAGGAATCGAACCCAGGGCCTCATGAATGCAAGGCAAGCACTCTACCACTGAGCCACCTTCCCAGCCCTATGTTTTTTAAACTTACCACCTTGTTATAGTTTTCTAATTGTGTCATTTGTTATACTTAATCCAAGTCACCCCTTCACCTCAATTGTTTAGTTTTCTATTTTATCTCTATTGGTTTGCTAATTATGCGTTTTGTTTTCCCTTTTTAGTGACTGACATGAGGCTGAAAATCTGTATGCTAGTTTATTACTTCTTACATTAAAGTCAAATTGTTGCTCTCCATAGCTGTTCTACTTTTCTTTGTATAGTACAGAATTTCCCCTAGTCCCACTGACTGTATTGCTGCTCTCATATATTTTATTTTATTTTTTATTTAAATTTTATTGTCAAGGTAATGTACAGAGGGGTTATAGTTACATAATTAAGGTAAAGAATTAATTTCTTTTCTAACTTGTTACCCCTTTACCCATTTTTCTCCCTCTTCCCTCCCAATGCACCTCCCAAGATAGTTTCCAACCTATTGTTTTGTGAGTATCACTGTTGCATAGGTTCCCCCTTTGTCCTTTGTCTCACTATTTTGTTTTTTTTTTCCTTCCCCTTCTCCAGTTCAGATCAACATATTTACAATACCCAGGGAATCAAAATCAAATACAGAGACTTAAAGGGATAAACCGTAGGTGGGGAAAACACAAAAGGATAAAAATAAATCATGCAGTACATTAAGAACAACAACAACAAAGAACATGTCTTGGAGTTCATTTCACTTAGAATCACCCTATACAGTCATATGTACATAGCTATTGAGTTATTCTACTCATCTACTAAGATTATCCTTGATGTACACAATAATGCTCCTATGCCCCAGTAATCCCACTTCTGGGCATTTAACCAGATGATCACAAACAAGGCCACACTAAAGCTACCAGCACAATTATGGTTATCACAGTAATATTTACCATAGCTAAGATGTGGAATCAACTCTGAAGCCCCTCAGTAGATGAATGGATCAAGAAAATGAGACACACACACTTACATACACACATAGACACACGTATCATGCTTCCATCAGAAAGAAAGATACCACTTCATTTGTAAGGAAATGGAAGGTCTTGGAAAAAAAACATATTAAGTGAAATAAACCAGACTTAAAGAAACATAGTTCCCATGGTTTTCCTTATTTGTAATAATTAGTTTACATCAAGGATAATCTCATGTATTTTAATTTGACAGTTTGTTCTATGTTGAGTATGCAACATTATTACAATATTGTTTGTTATCATTTCTGCAAACAGACAGGTATATTGAAAGAATTACATTCATCTTTTCAATTACTAAAAGAAGAACAACTAAAAGAGCAACCCCTACTAGGAAGAACAACTCCTACTTACTTAGCTTCATTCCTATGTAAGGCCACTGTTGTTCCCTGTGTCCTCATGTTGTACATTTCAACTCTATACCTCATACTGTATATCTAGTATCTTCTACATTGTGAACTAAATGGCCCAGAATTTCCACTTTGCTTTACTTTAAAAAAAATCTGTCTTAATATTTGAGTTTTGTGTGTGTGTGTGTGTGTGTGTATGTGTGTGTGTGTGTGTGTATG
Source organism: Dipodomys spectabilis (assembly GCF_019054845.1). Classification (NCBI taxonomy): domain Eukaryota; kingdom Metazoa; phylum Chordata; class Mammalia; order Rodentia; family Heteromyidae; genus Dipodomys; species Dipodomys spectabilis. Next base: position 2,970,170 of record NW_024870964.1, read on the forward strand.
TGTGTGTGTTTACAAAGATCAGAACACAACATTTTTATTCATTTCGAATACATCTTTCAGGTCATTGTAAGTTGTGGCTAATGGGAGCAGTCTCTTGTTATTTTAAGGATGAAACAGAAAAAGATATTTGTGCATGTACCACAGTTGCTTTATTAGTCTGTAGTTGAACACTCAACATTGACTTATATCTTGTCTGCTGTTGTGAATAATGTGAATAACAATGAACTACAGATATATTTATGAGGTACGCAGAGAGAAATAATCACATGATTGGTGGATCAGATGATATCTCAACTTTGGATTTCTTTAGAAACTTGCATACTATTTTCTACAACGAGAATACTAAACTGTTTTTTGACCAATAGTGTAGAAAATTTCCTTTTCTCCACACTCTCACCAACATTATTACCGTTTATTCAAAGGTAATAAAGAGCAGGTTTTTACTATCTGCAGTACCCTAGACTCGCCTTAGACTTAAATCCAACCTCCTAAATGCTTGGAATTACAAGCCTTTACGACCATAACTGGTTCCATTGATTTTTTGATGAGTTATAATAGTTATGAAGTTGTTTCATAGTAATTTTGAATTATATTTCTCTAATGACTTCTGCTCAAAAAGCATTAAGGCAGCATAGAAGTTGTATTAAACACAACTTTGTAAACCCACAGGAAATTTTCAGGGCTTATGGAGAACATGTCTATTCAGAACTTTTGTCCATTTTTAATCCAGGTTCTGGTTAATCTCATCTTTAATCTCGCTAAATCAGATCAATAGTTAATTAAAGGTAGTAGAAAAGAAAAAAAAATGAAGCAACGCCTAACATTTTTCAGTTTTCAATAACATGGTATTGCTTACATCATTTTCTGTTAAAAATTGACACTATATAACTCAATTTAGTTAGACCTGTTACAAGGCTGTAGTTTATTTATTTTACATTGATTGTTCTTTCCAAAGCCTGTTTGTCTAATTTCCCTTGGTTTCTTTCAGTCTCAAGTAGCTCAGATTTCAAACTGAAGAACAAATGGAAGGAAGCAAACAACAACAACAAAAAAACTACAGTTCCTCTCATCCGATGATGCCTGTATAAGAATGAGGAAAGAGTTCATCCTTTTAAGGAGCTATGATAGGACAACAAAAAAGAATTTATTCTTCTATGAGTTCTTTATCTTTGTGATGTAACTTAAATGTTGTAAAACACAAAATACTGCTCAGATACTTTTATGTTTTATCAGTTTTGCACATTTTCATATGGATTTCACCTCAGTCTACAATATTCCTTCATCATTCTGTCCCTGATATTTTTACACTATCAAGACATAACATAACCAGTTTGATTTACAGCATGAGAAGTTATCCACCTGGCTTCCTTGGAAGCAGAGCATGATCAATAGATATTACTTCTAGTTGCTCACTACATGTAATTGTTTCTGTACTACTTATGACATTCTATTTAGTATTTACAAATGATTGCTGGCTCAGCTCAAAGCTCATTCCTAGAAGTTTATTTTAAGTATTTCACAAGTTTTATTCCCTTAATTGTTAAGATAACATTTGCTATAATGTTAATGTTATTACCATTTTAGTGTTGGGAAAAATTGTAATTAAATGCAGTAAGTGCACGGCCTAAAGACACACACAGTGGGGAAAGAAATGAGTCAAAGTTTCCGAAAGTCTTTCAGCAATACACAAAAGGTAGATAAAATCTCTTCATTCTATTACACTCTCAATTCAATATTCATATTGTCCAAGAAATAATAGCATACTAAATATTGCCCATGGTGATTGTTTTCTATCACATTTGTCTTCAATACAGATTGTGTTGGTGACACTGGGTTATCATGTACAGAACTGAGCTTATACATTGAGGTCCAAAGAGAGGCAAATTTCTTCTGTCCCACAATTCCAGTATCCTTTTTAAAAAGTACAAAAACTTTTAAATATCCTCACCTACTGTTTTATAAGTATCCAAAAAGAAAAAAAATCATAAATAATCACTCCAAAATGCTTTAAAATTGGAGATGCTAAAACATGCCCTCTGAAGTAAATTTTCTTCTACTTTTAACGTTATTCTGAAAGCTTTTGCTGGTTTGTCACACCTGTAATCCTAACTACTCTGTATATCTACTCAGGAGCCTGAGATCTGTGGATAGCAGTTGGAAGCCAATCAGGGCAAAATAAATTCAGGAGATTATTTTTCAAAAATTTTAATGAACTAGCATAGGGCCAAGAATGGAGATGTAGCTCATTTAGTAGCTCATCAATCTAGAGAAAAAAGGCCCAGCAAGACCTTGAAGCCCTGATTTCAAACACTGAGCACGTCAACACACATTCAAGTACTTGAGCACATGCGTGAATTCACCCACATATGTATTCAAAATGCCTTCATATCGGAGTTTTGCATGAATTCCTTTGCTAACGATATTATATGAGTAAAATAAAAGAAATAAACTCTTCCATCTCAGAACATTTTTATACATTCTTATTGTAAAAATACTGTACATAGGGGTAACACTTACATGAGCAAGGTAATGAGTACATTCCCTAACAAACATTGTTACCTCCTCCTTTATTGTTCCCCTACATCCCTTCCCTCCCACCTCCACAAGTCCATTAACCTCCTCCCTTTCCCCGCCTCAATTGTAAAGTTCACTTTACAACATAGTGTCTTGTGCATCTCATTGTTACAATGGGTATACCTGTATCCCTATTTAATCATTTTGTTTTTTTTTTCCTTCCCCTCACCAAATTAGAGGAGAGTATATACAAGATGTAGGCGCACCAACTTCAAATACAGTGAAAACAGGTGTTGTAGCATGGGGGAGGAACATACAAAGAAACAAAAAAAAAACACACTGCACGTTACAAGTACATGAGAAACAATAGCAAGAAGAAAAAAAAAAAAAAACACTTGTGTCCCTACCATGGGTTTCATTTCCCTTAACATAATCTTATCTGGTCATATACACATAACTTTTGGCCTTTTCTGCTTATCCTAGACATACATTAGTTATTGAAAATTAGAGAAACCATCGGACCTAAGTTTCTTTGGACTTGGCTTACTTCAATTAATAATTTTTTTTCCAAGTCTTTCCATTTCCTAAAAAATTGGGCGATGGAATGCTTCAGGAATTTGCCTGTCATCCTTGCGCAGTGGCCATGCTAATCTTCTCTGTATCATTCCAATGTTAGTGTATGTGATGCAGAATTGTGCACAGAACATTTTTATATATAAATTTTAATTGATTTTCTTTAACTAGACAATTCAACAAAAAGTAAGTTTAAAAGAATTTTCGTGAAATTTTAGAACCATGTACATAAGTACACATTTAAGAATAAAGTCAAGATTGACATGTCAAAAACAAAATAATTCCAGATATTTGTTGTTCAAGAGATGTGTAGGAGGAGGAATTCAATTATTCTATGCAAGGGACCTGCCATAATGAACACTGCAGCAAGTGTTAAGGTTTGTTAAAAGTTTTAATGTTTTCAATATATTTAATTTTGGGAATTTGCTTATATATGCCCAAACTGGGACTGTTTGGCAGGTCATAATACTTTTCTATAAAGTATTTAAGATTTATGGTAGCAGATAAGTACTACTAAGTATGTACATTTCAGATTTTATAGAAACTTTAGTAATGAGAAGTTGCAAAGTCTTTGTGTAAAGGAGCAGAATAAAGAGTTGACTAAGTTAACTACACAGTTTCTGTTAAAACTGTAGGCCTTCCTTACTTCATATGTTAGTGAGAAACAAATGATGATATAAGCCATATAAAAATTATGAGATGAACTATAAATAGTAATCTTAGTGGGTGTCTTTAAACACTACTCATAGCCTATAAAATTCTTGTGGAACATCATAATCTTAGCCAGTGTTAAATGTAAAGAAATATGACAATAATAAAATCTAATTTGTAGTACACTTCAAATACTGAAAACACTGGTAATTGTTTTGTTTTTCATTTTATTATTCATTAATATTTCATAATTGGTTTTCTTTATTTTTAGCATTGTATTCCTTGTTGTAATATAATACAACTTTTTGTTAGTTGTCATTAGGAAGTACTTTGAGAAGGTTACTGGGATGGCCACATTTTTTATAGGTGTATGTGAATTTATAAAGAGGAAACTTAGAACAAAATATGTATTTAAAAAATGATCAAGTGGAGTCTGATTCAAGAGTGTTAATGTATGTCCTCACCTAAAATATTAGCCCTAGGCTGAAGCAGAGTTATTACAGAGTTGAGGGCACAAAAGTGAGAGACTGTGTTTTGTTTTGCTTTTTATATTTATTTTGTTGGTCATGGGGTTTGAACTCTGGGGCCTGGTGCTGTCCCTCAGCTCAAGGCTAGTGATACCACTTGAGCCACAGCACCACTTCCATCTTTTTCTGCTTATGTGATGCTGAGAAATCAAGCCCAAGGCCTCATGCATGCAAGGCAGGCATTCTACCATTGAGCCACCTTCCCAGTACCTGAGAGACTGGGTTTTAAAAAATCATCTAAACAACATTTGCTTTCTGCTTTGGGTTATATAATGAAATATATGAGTATCTTTTTTATGTTTTTGTGCATTGTCATACTTCTAAATTTATACTAACTTCACCACTTTATCCTTGTCAAAGTCATGAAATATCTCTGAGAGTTTGCTTCTGTGAAGATTGTTTTTGCATTTATAATTTCTTCTGAGTCATTTTTTTAAACAAAATCACTTTATATTTTATGTTGATGGGTATTTAAACAGAGACAGGAATATAGAGGATTTAGTTTACCAAATAAACATTAAAATTAGAGCTCAAAAATAAAAATCACCCTTAACACATATTTTCATATCTTTCCCTACAATGTATGAGGGAGGCTTTTTAGCTCCAATTTTCTTGGGATTCCTAGGTTTACAATTCTTAAATCACAGAGACATGCTGTAATGGGAGTAAGATTTTTTGGTACACTTTGCCCTTCAGTCTGTGTTTCTTGTTCCTCCCTTTTCTCAACTCCATTATTGGAGATTTTTCTCAGAGATGACTCCATCTCCAACTTTTCACTCTTCCTAACTGGACAAATGAATTTGCAGATCAAGACTCTTAGACAGAAAGAATTTAAGAGCCTGAATCTAAGACACTTCTCTCATACACCATCCCTACAAAGACACAAGTACCAAAACAGGATACATAGTTTCATTTTTTTATACCAAGGCCAATGCATGAGGTTGCTTGCTTCTGAGGGTGCCTGTTTGTGGCTATTACTTATGTTGCAGATTAACTTTATACCTAGTTCCATTATCAGCTACCAAGGATGCCATGTTTAGGCCATCCAGGAGGTTGGCTCTACAGGGCGGCTGGATGTGTCTCCTATGAGGGGTTCCTAAGATCCCTCATGAATGGCACAGAAGATCTGTGTTGGAAAAACCGGGGGCAATTAAGGTATTCTACAAATACCTTCTCAGCAAGGCAAAGTTTACTCCTGCAGAAGGCATGCTGTCGCATGTCGAAGTTGAATAAGCACACTGGATAGGCAGCCCACCACTGGTTCCCATGAATTTGAGCTTTGGTATCATCTTTTATGATGGCTCAAACTTTTGACTCCTTTCAAACTAATCAAAAGCTTTAATAATCAACCAAATCTGAACACCTGGCCATATGAAAAATAAACAACTTTTACCCAGCTGTTGTTCTACTACTATTGCCATGCCTCTAGCCCCTAGCACTTCTCTAAAATAGCATTGGTAAGGTTTTGACTACCTTTACAAGGGCAATGCTTATATCAGTCAAGCACTTCAAGATTTAACTTCTACAATTCTCCCATCTGATTTTGCTTTCTTTTCTTCCAAACAATAATCATTGACTTTCCTATTCAGCAGTATCCAATAAGATATTTTGATTTAAAAAAGGGTTTGATTAAGGCAGTTTTACAGTCAGTCACAGAAAAAAAAAAACCTGTTATAGAAGAGATAAAGCACACATTAATATGAAAACAATTACTAAAGAGGTAAATATTGACACCATGACTCATTGTTGAAATGCTTGTTCTATCATCAAACTTGTAAAAGAATCTGCTACCACACACAGACACACAACCTTTTTTATAAGTGACTGGGAGCTGGTCTTGGGTTTGATCTCATGATGTGGGCATTGTCCCAGAGCAGTTTTACTCAAGGCTACCACTTTAGCCACAACTCCAGTAGTATCTTTTTTTGCACCCTTATTGGAAATAAAAGTCTCATCTTTCCTGTCTGGGTTGGCTTCAAACACAAAATTCAGTCAACTGAGCATTTAGGATTATACTCAGGATCATTTCAGTTTTTAGGTAATTTGTTTCCATTATTCAATCCTTGTAAGTTTTTCTGTATCATTGGCCTCCAACCACCACACAGATTACCTTTGAAGTATATTATTCTTTTATTTTTATATATTTATTGTAAAAATACTGTACAGAGGGTTAGTTACATGAGCAAAGTAAAGCATACATTTTCTATCAAGCATTGTTACCTCCTCCTTTATATGTCCCCTACCATCCCTAACCTCTTAGCTTCAAAACTACCCTATACACTCCCCCCGAACCCCGCCTAAATTGTAAAGTTTGGTTTTCAACAGTGTCTTGTGCATCTCATTGTTACAATGGGTCAACCTGTATTCCCATTTAAGTATTCTGTTTTTTCCCTTTCCTCCCCAAACTAGAGAAGTGTATATACAAGATGGAGGGCACCAACATCAAAAACATTGGAAACAGGGGTTATGCTCTTTTTTGGGGGGACAGAATACAAAGAAACAAAAATCACATGGAACATTATAAATATGTTAGAAACAATAACAAGAAATGACAAAAAACACTTGTGCCCCTATGGTGGGGTTCATTTCACTTATCTGTTCAAGTACTATATTTAGACCAAATTTTTCCCATTTAATCCTACCAGTGGCTCCTAGTTACTTTTACATGGTGGCATTTCCAATAAACAAATCTTGCTGATAAATAAAAGCACCTATTGGAATAATTTGATTATGGAGATCATAGATTGTGGAGATCAACAGAATAAAACTAATTTAAGCTGCTACTTCTGGTTTCTAGCTTGAAGCTCTTTAAGCTCCTAAGTAAATATGAAATTTGTAAATATGTAGTTTGTATTTGCAAATATGAAGTTTGAATGACCCACTAGCTAAGAAGTCTCTTCTTACTTAATTTAAGGTGTTTGAGAATGGTCAGGTATGGATTGGCCAATGGAACCAAAGCACATATTCCACTCCAGTTGGCCAGTAACATCTCCAATAGTGGTCTCCTGGAATACCACCAGACATTTCCCCTGGCTATGATTTATACTTACTGCTCATCTTCACTACATCCAGATAAGTTTCCCAGAAATGTTGAATTTTCCCCAGGTAGTTGACCTAGAAAAAATGGAGCTGATCAGTTTCAGGGGTTTTTGAAATAGACTCTTGCTTCTGAGAAGAGAAACAAGGTGTTCCAAGTTGTCTCGGATCACATTTTGCTGACCTATCATGAATTTCATGCACATGGGGTCTGGGCTCTATGACAGCACAAATAGAACCTCTTGTGTGGCCTCCCTGCAACACAGTAATAGCAGTACTCCGTATGTGGACAGAATCACCTTAGTATTTCCTCACTTATTCACTCTCAATTTGAATCTGGGTAAACTCAATATTGGAAGACATACACAGAGTGTCTGCTCCAAGATGGAATTTGCAATCATATCATAAGATTAAGTAGAGGGTCCATTGAGGCCCTGGAACTAAGCATGATCATGTTAAGGGCATTAAGAGTGTTTGGATTTCCCCAAGTAGGATGTTTTCACAAGTCAAACATTAGACATTTATCTGAACATTATGAAACTGAATCATATTTTGACCAATTTTTTCATTAACACCCTCATTACTAGAAGGCAATGCCCCTGCCCAGTAGAAGGGAAACTTGCATTCTTGTTAGATAGAAACGCCCAAAACTCCTTCCCTCTTGGTAGGAAACCCTTCCTCCCTCTTGGTAGAAAATGCTTCAGGTGTAGCTTGCCTTTGTTTTTTTGTTTTGTTTTGTTTTGTTTTGTTTTGTTTTGTTTTTTGGTCGGTCTTGGAACTGAACTCTTTGCCTGGGTGCTGTCCCTCAGCTCTTCAGCTCAAGGCTAGTCCTCTACCACTTGTGCCACAACACCACTTCCAGTTTTCTGAGTGGTTTATTGGCGATAAGAGTATCACAGAATTTACCTGCCTTGCCTAGCTTTGAATGACCATCCTCAGATCTTAGCCTTCAGAGTAGCTAGGATTACATGTGTGAGCCACCGGTGCCCATATTATTTTTTCTTTTTTCTTTTCTTTGTTCTTGGATTTGTCGGTTGTGAGGCCTGAAATTTGGGCCGGGACACTGTCCTTCAGCTCTTCAGCTTAAGGATATCTCTCTACCACTTGAGCCACAGTGCTTTTTCTGCTTACATGGTGTTGAGATTTTGAACCCAGGGGTTCATGCATGCAAGACAAGCACTCTACTGCTAAGCCACCTTCCCAGCTCTTCGTCTGAGTTTTTAGTTAACTCACTTGCCAATGTTCAAACCAGGGTCTTTGTGCAGGGGCTGGGAAGGTGGTTCAGTGGTAGAGTGCTTGCCTTGCATGCCTGAGGCCCTGGGTTCGATTCCTCAGCACCAAATAAGCAAAAAAGAAAAAAGCTGGAAGTGGCACTGTGGCTCAAGTGGTAGAGCGCTAGCCTTGAGCTGAAGAGCTGAGGGACAGTGCCCAGGCCCAGAGTTTAGGTTCCATGACCGGACTCCCCCTTCTCCCCCTCCAAAAAAGGTCTTTGTGCAGCTTTGGTCTCCAATCACCATAGAAGCTCTTCCCTTGTCAGATAATGTTTCTAGAGCTAATTTTCCCATGCCATCCTACTAGAGCATTTAATTTATGGGTTACAATTTTTTTTTAGTATAATTAACAAACCTCTTTTGATTTTATTCTACTCTATATTTTATTTTTGCCAGTCCTGGGGCTCCCTGAGCTTCTTTTGCTCAAGGCTTACACTCTACCAGTTAAACCACAGTGCTATTTCCAGCCTTTTCTGTTTATGTGATTCCGAGGAATAAAACCCAGGGCTTCATGCATGCTGGACAAACAAAGCCATATTCCAAACCCCCAAAATATTTTATTTATACTAATCATAAGAATAAAATTTATTCATAAGGTGCTGTCTGGTTTCAGGCTTTGAACTTTTTGGAAACTTTGAAGAGGGGGATCCTGAAAACCACCTAAGTAATTAGGAAATACGAATGACTCTCTAGGGAAGGGGTCTCTCCTAACTAGTATAAAATGTTTGAGAATGGACAGGTGGATGAAATGCTAGGGTGAAAGGGATGGTCAATTGAACCAAAGTACAGGTTCTACTCTAGTTTTCCAGGAAGGTCTACAACACTGGTCCTCCACAATACCATTAGACATCTCCCCTGGCTATATTTACTGATTACTGCTCATCTCTTCAAGGTTTGGATTTCAGTGCATCTTGATAAGTTTCCCAGAAATGCCAATCATCCCTCCCGATACCTACAGAAGCAAGGGGTATAGTTGGCTTGGGAAAAGAGGGTTTTTGTCTTAGATCCATACTCTTGTGAACAGCAACAGTAGGGTCTTACAAGTTTCTCCAGGCCATGTTTGACTGACAGATCATGCACTCCATGCTCTTAGGGATATGAGGTTCATCATAGTAGGAAGTGGACCACGTGTTTTTCTGGTTTCTGTGCCACAGAATCTTAATGGTGGTCAGAATATTTAACCCATTTCACTCAAGCATTATTTTCTTGGTCATAAGACTTGAGCTGAAGGGATCAGGGACAGCACCCAGGCCCAGAGTTCAAGGCAAAAGCCCTACTACTTGAGCCACAGCACCACTTCCAGTTGCTGGTAGTTAATTGGAGATAAGAGTGTCAAGGAATTTCCTGCCTGGGCTCGTTTTGAACTCTAATTCTCAGATCCTGAGTAGCTACGATTGCAGGTGGAAGCCACTGGCACCTGGCTTTTGACTTGAAATTTAAGTCTACCCAGAGAGTCTGCTTCTGAAACTAAGGTTCAATGCCATACATCCTTGGATCAGCTAGATGATCAATCCAGGCTTCAGAGTCAAAGTGGGCAGCAGAATGAGTTTAGTGAGTAGGACTTTTTGGAGTTCCCCTTTCAGGATATAATATTTAAAACACACACATGCAAGCACATATTCATAACAAGTTTTTGTTTGGACAAGTGCACATTATGGAACTCCATAATGAAAATCATCCATTCTTTAATAGTGTTCTCAGACCTTTGTCAACATTCTCCCAATGGATTATCAGAAGAACGTCCTTAGATCATTTTCCTTGGGTTCCTTAGGCCTAGAATTCTTATTCCCCATTTTAGCAGATCTCTTGTGATTTCAGTTTTGGGTGCACTTAACCCTCCCTATTGTAAGTTTCTTGTGCACCCTTCTCATATTTGACGATCCCGTTACTGGAGATTTCTCAACAATGGATTCCTCCAGCTCCCCCATTTTTATTCTTGGGCCAGTGAATGAAAACACATATTGAGACTCAAGTTCTCTTTGTGCCTAAGACACGCTCAGCCCATAAAAATCCCCAACCAACCAGGTAGTATGCTCTAATCCAATTTTTCCTCTCATGGCTTATGCATGAGATTACTTTTTATTGAGGTGTTTCCTTGGGCCCTTTCCTGAAATTGCTGATAAACTTTCCATCCTTTATCACAACAGATGGTGTTTAACCCAACCTTGAGGTATCTCAACAAGTCAGGATGTGTCTCCTCCTGAGGGTCTCCCTACATCCCCCTTGCATAACATGGATCCTGGATTATTCCCCACATTGTTGGGAATACTCCCCTACAGTAACCCAATATCCCAAGAAAGACCACCAAGTTGAAAGGAACTTAGCATGGCAAAGTTTAGTTCTGTTAAAGGGCATATTATTGACAGGAAGCAACCACTCTGAGTAGGAAGTCTGCCAAGGTTATACCCCTAATGAGTTACTACTTCTGGTATTGATCACAAGTTGTGTTCACAATCTTGCTCTATTGGCTCTTTTGAAGCTCAGCTGATTATTTTGAAAGGGGTTAATAGTTTCAGAGCAATTCACTAAACCAGGACAACCAAGCCATAAATTGTTAGAAAATTCTTACTCAGCTTGTGCTTTATGAGTTAAACTATTCCACAAGTCCTTAGAACTATTTTAGTAACAAGAAATACTTTAGTTATATAGCTTTTTGGAAGATAATTATGCTTAGTCAATGCTTTCCCTCAATCAATCATTTTAAGAGAAAATGATTATTCTAACTCCTACACAGTCTATTCCCAGAAAGAATTTATTGTAAGCAGCTTCCTTTTTGGAATGGAAACTCATGAGCTTCCAGGTGAAAACACCTTATTTGCATATTGTCTTGATTCCCTTAGGCAAACTCGCCTCAGCAAGTGATTATGAAACCAACAGCTATGTGTGGCTGTTTCATTATAAAGAACCTGTCTTGTTCTTGTGCTCCTACTGCTAATAGAAAGAGGAAAGTCTGCTTTCTGGAAGCACATATCTATGGACTTAAGCACGCTTACTGAACCCTGAGCACAGAGCACAGATTGAGCTGCAGCATTTCAGAGCCATAGATGAATCAGTCAGATACCAGCTGCTGGGCTGACCACAGGGCACAATTCTGATGCCACATTTCTGAGGCAAAGCAGTTCTAAGCTGCCGAGACACTATGGTAAGAAGAATCCTGAGGAGGAATTCTTGGTGGGAAGGAGAATGTGAAAGTTTGGATTTAGGTTTTAGAAAATGCAAGCCACTTTCTGAATTGCTTGAGGCAGTGAGCAGATCATCATATTTTCTAGCTCTCTAGATGCAGAGTATGAGAAAACTTCCTACATCTCACACTCTATCCCTCCTGCCTAGCAGTCTTCAATTCCTTCTTACAGGAGTTAAGCAATTTTTAAGAAAGCAAAATTCAGCTAACCTGATCTAGCTTGTGAAGAAAACATAACCTCTGGCTTTAGAATAGATCAATTTCTATCTCAGAATAAGAGGAAGAAAATAAACCAGATTCTAGAGAATTAACACTTTGCTGCATTAACTTTTCATTTATTAGATTCATACAAGAAAAAAGAAGAAATCTGAGAATTTCTGGAGCCTTTGCTAGCCTAATATCAGGTTCTTGTTGTTTTTATTTGTTTGTTTGTTTTGTTTTTTTCCTAATACTTTAGAGATTCTAGTTAGAAGAATTGAGAAAATGCAGACATTAGCCTGGTTCAGATTAATCTGAAAACACAGCACCTAAGTTATCAAATTCTAAATCTAGTCTCAAAGCTGAAGGTCAAGGCTTCCCTCCCCGTAACATCTTCAGAATAGCAGTATTGTCTGTGTATCGGGTTTGTTTTCTTTAAAGAATTAGAGGGCAGAACAGATTTTAAAGCAGTTTTTCTTCAAAGCGAAAAGAGAGCAGTGCAACAGTCTCTTCCTCAAAGCAAAAACAGAGCAGTGAAACAGACTCCCTAGCGAAAAGGGAGACATAGTGTCTCATAATTGGTTTCCTAGTCTCAGAGCATGAGTATGGAATTTTTCCTTATTGGATGCCCCTTCTCAGAGCACAAGCACAGAAAACACTTTTGATTGGATGGGAAGTAGAGGGACACTCCCCAGACCATAGTCAGAAAAAGCCATGTGTTAGCACCTAAAGCTTCATGGGAAAGGGTGTGTATTTTTTGCTGCATCATTCATCCCCACCATGTTGGAACCAGTTCCAACCATTACTTTTTATCCATAACTACCCAGATGAAGTGGTTTAACTCCCTTTGAGTGGCACATAACCACTTGTTACTCACTGGGCACTGTACATTGTGATGTCCCATCAACACTATGTTGACAGAGAAATTGGATGTCTAAATTGCTGTTTTGAAGAAGCAAAGCCCTCTGACTTAAACTTGCACACTTAACTTAAAATTTATTGTCTTTTTTCAACTATATTAGCATTACCTACTTAAATAAGTGGATTTTTCATTTTGATATATCCACATAGGCATACAATGTACCATGATTATGCTTAACCCCTTCATAATTCTCTCCCAGGTTTTATTAATCATTTTAAGCATACAACATAGTAGTAATAAGTACATTTACAATATTGTACAATCTCAATGTCCACATTCTTTACATCCTCCAAGATTCAAATTCTTTATTTATCAAAACAATTTTCCACTCTCCTCTGCTTCAAGTTATACATCAAGTAAGTTTTGCTTCCTGTCTCTATCAATTAGACTGTTCTATGTAACTACTCTTATAAGTTGAATCATGTAATATTTGATCTTTTTTTGACTGGCTTATTTCACTTAGCAGTATTCCAAAGGCTCAATCATAATATAAGATATGTCACAACATAATTCTTTTTTTGGGGGGGGGTTCCGGTCGTGGGGCCTGAACTCTGGGCCTGGGCACTGTCCCTCAGCTTTTCAGCTCAAGGCTAGCACTCTACCACTTGAACCACAGTGCCACTTCTGGCTTTTTTCTTTTTGCTTATGTGGTGCTGAGGAATCGAACCCAGAACTTCATGCATGCAAGGCAAGCGCTCTACCACTGAGCCACCTTTCCAGCCCCATAATACTTTTAAAAGTTGAAATAATATATCACTGTATGCATAAACCACATTTGCTTTAGCTATTCATTTGTTGATGGCCACTGGATTGCCTCCATATTTGAGTATTGTACAAAATGAATATGAGTGTGCAAGATCTCTTCCAGACCTTGCTTTTAGTTGTTTAGAGTATATTCCCAGAAATGGCGTCACTGGATCACAGGAAAACTCTCTACTTTCTTTTTTTTTTAAATTTTTTTGTCATGGGGCTTGAACTCAGGGACAAGTCACTGTCCCTGAACTTTTCCTCAAGACTAGAGTTCTACAACTTTAAACCACAGATCCACTTCCAGTTTTCTGCCCAGGCTGGCTATGAACCGTGATCCTTGCATTTCAGCTTCCTGTCCTGAGTGCTTAGGATTACAGGTATGAATAATCCTGTTTTTAATTGTTTGAAAAGATGCCATTCTATTTCCCATAGAACGGTTCCAATTTTACCACACTTTTGTCAATATTGTTACTTTATTTTTTTGTAGTTATCCTACCTAATTCATATGAAGTGGTGTTTTTTTTTCATTATTTTGACTTACACTTTCGTGGTGATTAGTGATGTTCAACACCTTCTTCTTTGGCGTGTTAACACTTTGTCTTCTCTGGAGAAACATCTGATTTATTTGCACATTGTAAAATCAGGTTGTATGTCATTGCCATGATGTTTTTTATATATTCTTGATGTGAACCACTTATCAAATATATACTTGCAATAACTTTATCCCTTGCTTTTTTGGACACTATTGATTGCAATCTTTGGTGCATCCTGATTTATGTTTTCCTACAATGAATGACCCTTCATTGATGTCAGTTTCTAGTATATCTTCTGGTCCTGTGACTACGAACCATCATATTGATTTGTACTCCTGCTATGGTAACAGTGAAGTAAAGCTATATAATTATGCTCTGGTCACCTATCTCCTGCCACTTTTGGATCTCTCTCCCTTAGCTTTTCGTAAAGGTCGTGGGGCATATCCACAACTTATTTGGTCCTTAAAAACCTGTAGAAAGTTACAAGCCTTAAATTTAGTTAGTTTTAATGAAAATACGTGACTTCCAATTTCTTTTTTTTCCTTTTTGTACATTTTTGATTGTAAAAATACTGTACAAAGGGGTTACAGTTACATGACAAGGTAATGAGTACATTTCCTATCAAGCAATTTTGCCTCCTCTGGGCAAATAAGATGAAAATTGAGAGCTTCGTAACATAGAAGCACACCAAAACTCTAGGTATATATTTTTCTTCATACGAGTATTTAGAATTGTGTGAATCTATAGATTTAACCTACTTGCAAGTTCATAATGAACTTGTCCCACTTTAATGGATGCTAGACGGTTTATGATGCTCTTGGGTCAGAGACAAAAAGGACTTAATTTTTACAGTAGTAGTGAAAGCCAGTGAGATATGTGTGTATGTGTATATTTATATATTTCAAGTGTATCTCCCATCCCTCAGTGCCACTGAGTGAAATAAAGATAGCCATGTGAAGCCTATACAAACAATGGTTTCTGAGTTTGAGCAACTGTGATCTTTATAATGAGCAATAGGCATGCCTAAACTTTACTATGGATGATGACAATAGCTTAGAAAAATACTGCAAATATACCATGGAATATAGAGCAGCTAGTATTCACTTGAAGATATGTAAACACTTGAGACTGCCGTGGAATTTTTCTTTTTCTTTTGTTTCTTGAATGTTCCTAGCTACAAAGACCAATACATATTTCTCCTAATAAACGCAAACCTCCCCTTAAAAATGAGGCATGACAATTTGTTGAGAATACTTATTATTTTTCTAACCATAAGCCCTCAATCCTATTTAGAGTACAATTCAACAAAAGAAATAGATGGAATTCAAATTTAACACATCTAGAAGCTTTTCTCTTAGAGCCATTTCTTAATGTAGGTGTGGAAGAAATTAAGGAAAAAAATAGCCCCACAAATATATATTATGAAGATATTCTATGTATTTTAACAGTAATAAAGGATTGCATGTCTGTTTTTTAGTGTGTGAATATTTACAGAGTATGTACAAAGTGCAAACATTTATGCCAGGGCCTATCATAGAATAGAATGTAGCAATTTTTCTCTATATTGTTTGTATATTTATAGAATTTATCTGTCTGACTTCTCTCCCATTTTGATAAACAGAGCACCTGTTTGATTGAAATACAATCATTATTTTTCTACCTTCAGGATTCCACACACTTTGTTGTCTACTAAATATAGAAAAGATTCATGCATAACCCTCAGCTTCAAGGAGCAATTCTCAGTATCCCAAGTAGCTTGTGTTTATCTCCCTCCCCTTTCCTCCCAGCTGTCAATCTAGCTGAGTGATGGCTGAATTCTATAAGACAAGAAAGTTCAGATAATTCACAGGCATTCAGTTAGTATCTAATGGAAACTTCTTCACTTGGATTATATTTTATCATCATCTTTGTGAGAACTTCAGCTTCCTTATTTGGAAACTGAGCTGTTCAGTTAACAGTGAGTAGATGAATCTTATTATTTAAAATTTCATTTAACTGAAATTGGAAGAATTAATTTTTCAGACATTCTACATTTGAGATTCATTAGCCACATATAGCCAGTGGCTAGTCTGTTAGACAATGCATATATAGAATATTTCCATTAACACAGATGTTTCTGTTAGAACTGTTTTAGAGCATGTTTTAGCTTGTTAAGTCATGGTCCATGTTCACAAACTATATATGCTCCATAGGTGGTACTCAGACTGAAGATCCAACAAGAAAGGCTAGACACCCATGAAGTTAAGATATAGGTATAAATTGTTCTACATAGGCACACTTATTTGTGAGGAGGAAGGGGATCAAACAGTCAACATCCGGAGAATCAACACTCTCAACTCCAGGAAAGAATAAGTAAAAATTAACAGTTCTTTCCAGCTTTGCTTCTGTGATTGAAATTGACTGTGGTATTCTCAATGGTAATTTTGTTGGAAAATATAAATGTGTAACTATCACATTAGCTCAGTGAAGAATTAGGGTTTGTGCTTTGTAAATGTAATTTGGTATTTATATGTGACATTCCAATTTCTCCTGGTATCAATACACTACAAATATCTTTATATGGTTTCTGAGTTGTTTCTTTCATTAATTTTGTTGTTCTTACAGCAGGCATTTTAGAAATTAGTGGAAAAGTTAAGACTTTCTTGTGTTTTGCAATTCCATCATTTCTCAGTAATAAAAAATGAGAATCTAAGAACTATATGAAGAAATTGTATCTCCAATCACCCGTTCACGTTCATTAATTACTGGAGCAAAGGGAACTGGCTTCCCAGAATCTCACCTTCAGAATTCAAGAATGAGGTGGGAATAAGACAAGGAAAGAGACATAGTAATTTGCACTGAAGTTACTGTGCTGTCACAAGGAACAATCATTTTGAATCCCACAGTTAGCTTTTATTGTGGTTTTTATTAGTATGACAAAGATGACTGACTTTCCCAGATTTACAGTTTGAAGTGTGTGGGACACATTCCTTTACCTATGGAATCTTCCTTAAAATTGTGTATTATTCACTTTGGATCTCAGTGTCTTTCCTACAAATGGAGACGTTGGTTCATCATTTGTCTTTAAATGATTAAATTATGTGGATTTGGGAGGTTGTGTGATTTGCTGTAGAAGGAAGGTATTATGGGTAGGACCCTTTGGTCCATGTTGACATTTCTTTGTGGAATTCTTATTAGGGTCCTTACTCATGGACTCATGGGTAAGTAATTCTCCCCATATTCCAGTACACTCCAGTAGAGTGGAGCAATGCATTAGAAATTTTAAACATGCCTATAACTCTTTTAAAGTATACTTTTAAATATAACGATATAAATAAAAGCTTTTGTTTTGTTTTTATTTTTTATTTTAATATTATTGTCCAGGTGATGTACAAGGGATTACAGTTACATAATTAAGGTAGTGATAACCTTTCTTATCTAACTTGTGACCCTATCCTTCATTTTTCTTCCTCTTTCCTTCACTCTCTCAATCCCTCCCAAGTTGTACAGATCATTTCCAACGTATTGTTACATTTGATTTCCTTTAATTAAATGTTTGTGACGTTCCCGTCCTGGAACTCCACAATGTAAACACTGAAACACCACGGTTAGACCTCTCTGCCATGCGTATATGCATATGCATATTTTCCTACAATTTGTTGTCATATATTTGTTTGATTATTCATTTGTTTATTGCCCAAACTGGAGCTTGAATCCAGGGCCTACGCATTGTTCTCTGTTTTTTATTTTCCTCAGCGCTAGCCACAGGCCCATTTCTGTCATTTTGGTGGTTAAATGGATTTTCCTCTGGGGGCTGGTTTTGAACCATGATACTCAAATCTCACTCTTGTGAGCAGGTAAGATTACAGGTGTGAGCCTACTTTATAAGTTGACTTTTCATCTCATTATATCATTCATATATTTCCTATCCTTAGAAATTTCATACTGTTCTAAGAACATCACTTATAATGATTACATGGAAGTCCAGTGCTTATAAATTCCAGAATTAATTAAACTGTCCCTATCACTGAAAATCTTTGTTGTCTCCAAAATATTAAATGCATCATTAAAGTTCCTTTGGATTTTTCATTCTAGTATTTATTTTTTATAAATAGATAAGTATCTGCTAGCTGTTAGAAAGAACCAAATACGAAATTTCTTGTTACATAATGAGCCATCTTAACTTGGCTCATCTAAAACAGTACGTTACTCCTCCCCATAAAGTTATTCTTTTCCCAGCATGCAGTTCTAGTTTTGTAACTTTTACACACCTTACCCACTATAATGCTTTTGTCGAAAATCCTTCTTGCTATCATCCAGTTTTGTAAAAACATTTTCCATGGTATTTCATTAATAGGAAGGCATATTAACTAATACCAACTCAATGTCATCATTTCCACAGGTATTAGCATTTTAGCCTGGATCAGAACTTGATTCTAACAATATTTTATTTTAATGGAAGAATCAGAGTATCAATCAGAAGGCTGAGGGTTCCCTTATGAACAAATATTATCATTCATTGCTTATTTTTGTTTTGGAATTTGAAGGTTAAAGATTACCAGCTCCCATATCCTCTGTTGTCACTGTATTTGATTCCAGTTCTCTACATCATGTATATTAATTTTTCTAATTTGGGGAG
The DNA here is from genome assembly GCF_019054845.1 of Dipodomys spectabilis. Lineage (NCBI taxonomy): Eukaryota > Metazoa > Chordata > Mammalia > Rodentia > Heteromyidae > Dipodomys > Dipodomys spectabilis. Next base: position 2,988,944 of record NW_024870964.1, read on the forward strand.
GGGAAGGGAAACAACAAAATGCTGAAACAAGGATACAGGTTGACCAATTGTAACAATAAGAAGTACAATACACTATGTTGAAAACGAACTTCACAACTTCAGGGTAGGGGGAAGGAGGAGTTGGGGAAATAAGGAGGGAAGGGAATATAGGGGAAAACAAAGGAGGGGGTAACAATGCTCAACAGGAAATGTACTCATCACCGTACTGTAACTGTAACCCTGTAACTTTCTATACAGTTTCTTTACAATAAAAAACACTTTTAAAAAGATTACCAGCTCATACTTCCACGGTTAACTTGCTATGCACCTTAAATGCTTCATATGGCTCAAAATGGGAAACCAAAAAGAAAGCAACTTTCAATATATATATTTTTATTGTTGTAACAAAGAGATGCCAAATCCAGTGCCAAGTGCACAAGAACCCAGAGTAGAGTCATTAACATCTAGAATTCTGAGATGTTTTCTTTGGCTGGAAATCTCTTAATTATATTATGCACAATATGCAGAAATATCCTGAAAAATATTCATGGATAAAAACAGTTCTACAAGATCAGGAAAATTTGCACCAAGTCAAAAAGAGGAAAATAAGTCAAGAAAAATTCTATTCCTGTTTATATAAAAACTAGGATTGGACATGGGTCTACCAATAGACTGAAGAAGAGAAACAATTATTTAAGTGACTTGTTATTATAAATGTAATAATTTAATGATATACATGGTAAAATAGAACCTGATGATGAGCCATGAACTCTGCCTGGGGAGTTCAAGAAAATCCTTATTGCTACGTATCGTGATACATAGGAAGGGAGAAAACAAATATTCTGTAAAATGAAGATAATCTTATGAAGTTCAGTACTCTCCAAATATTATGATCAAGAAACGTAAAGTAGGGCTGGGAAGGTTGCTCAGTGGTAGAGCGCTTGCCTTGCATGCCTGAGGCCCTGGGTTCGATTCCTCAGCACCACATAAGCAATAAGAAAAAAGCAGGAATGGCGCTGTGGCTCAAGTGGTAGAGCGCTAGCCTTGAGCTGAAGAGCTGAGGGATAGCGCCCAGGCCCAGAGTTCAGGCCCCACTACTGGACCAAAAAAAAAAAAAAGAAAGAAATGTAAAGTATTAGGAACAAGGTAGCAGTGAATTGGAGAGTGATGTTGGAGGGATTGAAATGACAATATTGCTTGGTATTATGGCACTTCCTTAATATGCACAGGGCCCTGGGTTCAATCCCCAGCACTAAAAAGGAAGGAAGGAAAGAGACCATGAAAGAATTGCAAGGTGGGTCTGGCACCATCATAGAAGTTTTAGTCTCTAGCCCTGGATTTCATACTGTTAATTACACATTATTACTGCATGGGAGATTTTAAAAGTACAGTTGCCCAAGTCTCAGCAATTTTTATATGTGTGGGTACAGATGTATCAACTACAGCTGGTAAGACTTGGGGGCACCAGTAAAGCACCCAGGATAGACATATCATGGTAGCACATATGAGTCTAGACCTTGAAGAAAGGTCTGTGAGCCTTTATTTCTGCAGAAAAATAAATGCACATGGTATGTTAGCCTAAGTATGGATATAGATTACTCTGAGTTTAAATGTACCAATATACCAGCTTTGCAACCTTTGGTAAATTACCTACCTCTTTTTAAGCCTCTGTTTCCTATTTTGGACATGGGAGCCAATGAGACTACAGTGCAAGAGTGTTCATAAAGTGTTTTCTGGCTATGTATTTTTAAATTTATTATAACTACCATTAGTTGACTTGATTACATAGTGTGAATGTGCACCAGGTGCTGAGGAGCAAGGCCGAAGGCTATGAAGTGTCCTGTCTTAGGTCTCTCAGGTACTTGATGTCATTCCTTACACTACAAAATTTATGAAGTCAGAGTTGGACAATGGGCAGTTTTAAAACTTCTCTCTATGGAGCCTTAGCATTTTTCAGTATCAAAAGTTCTCTGGAAAGATGGAAAAATAAAATAGAGAAACCAAGGCTGGAAGGTAGCTCAGTGGTAGAGTGCTTGCCTTGTATGCATGAGGCCCTTGGTTCAATTCCTTGGTTCCATTCCTCAGCAGAAAAAGCCAGAAGTGGAGCTGAAGCTCAAGTGGTAGAGTACTAGTCTACAGTTGTAAAGCTGAGGGACAGTGCACAGGCGCAGAGTTCAGGCCCCACGATCGACAAAAAACAAAACAAAACAAAACAAAATCACAGTCCACTTCAGATGGCTTACTGTTAGCCCTTTAGACCTATGATGATAAGTTACCCGTTACTGGATTGGTTTTAAACAACAAATTTATTTCTACATTCTGGAGCCTGGAGATACAAGATTGCAATGCCAGCATAGTCGGGATTTTTTTTTCTGTGTAATGCACTGTATTAACTATCAGAAGTAAAATCTATTTGGTTTTATTTAAATCCCATTCAGGAAGGCTTGCCTCCATGACTTAATTACCATCCACATATAAACAAAGGCCCACTTCTGCCTCAAACTGTGATCGTCCTACTTTTGCCTCTCTTATCAACATGTGGCACCAGTTTGTTTTATATATTGAGGTACCAGTATTCTGATTTTACCATACCAACAGCAAACCTTCTATAACTTCCAGTGTCTAGTTCTTAAGTAGTTAGAATTATAAGCATGTACCACTACATCAAGATGAATTTTTCTAAAAAGGAATCTTCAGTAGCTCTGCTAACAAAGAGATATTCAATAACTTCTCTTTAGTCTCCAATTCTAGGCCTCTGGTACTTCTTTCACATTTATCTCCTCACTGAAGCTGGAAAGTTTGTGATAACTTCAGTTTGTTAATGCTTTCAAAATATTCCTTTTTAGACTACATTCTTCATGCTTCATGTCCCATAGCATAGTAATTTTCCTTACTAAAAATATTTGTCTCAGCCAGGAAAGGTGACTGATGCCTACAATCCTAGGTACTCAGGGGGCTGATATGTAAAACTTTAGTTGGAATCCAGCCAAATATTTTCTATCTAAAAGGAAACTGGGTGCCTCTTAATAACATAAAAATCATAATTCCATATTTGTTATAATAACATCTTACAAATTTAAAGTTATTAATTTGATAACCTTAATAGAAATAAAGAATTAAACATGGATTCTCTAAGGAAATAAAAGTAATTCATTACAACCCTAACTTGTTTTTGGAGAGAGCTGAAATCTCCTTCAGAAAACATTAACCAGGTGCCATTGTTACATTCTCCTTTCTGTCATTATCAAAGATGCTTCAAAGGAAACAGACCTAAACAGATATGAATGCTGGAACATATTATAAATGCCAGCACTGAATGATCTCTCCATGGTAAGAAAGACAATCTTCACAAATTTTCACGCACCTGAACAATCCATCCTATTGCTTTGCTCTGAGCCTGGATGAGTTTTCCCATTTGTCCTTCTGTGGAACTGCTTCTGGGGCACATGTGTGTCTTTTCCTTTATTTAGCCGATATGGCGTCTTATTTCCTCTTGCAAACATTCTGAGAAGATATTGCCAGGCCACAAAAAGTATACATAAAATTTTCCATCCCATATTCTCCCCTTACAGTTCTCTTGTCCTGAAAAACTGTTTACTGAACAAAATGAAACAATGATTGCACAGTCATATAAACCAGAGTGAGCAGTATCACCCTAGTCATAACACCAGAGAGGAACAAGTAGAGGAATCATTATCTGCATTTCACCAGTATCAATTGACCTACTGCTCCATTTGTTTAAGTGGGACAACTAATAGATGTTTTGCTAGCTGCCAGTGGCTCACACCAGCAATCCTAGCTACTCAGGAGACTGAGATCTGAAGATTGTGGTTCAAAGCGAGTCCAGGATAGAAAGTCCGAAAGATTCTTACCTCCAATTCACTACCAAAAAGCTGGAAGTGTTACTGTGGCTCAAGTGGTAGCAAAGCAGCTCAGGGGAAGCACACAGGCCCCAGAACTAGCACACACACAAATACAGATGCTTCTACTTTTCCTGGCCATGTTCTTTTTTATAATGCTTCTTTTGGTGAAGATTTTGTAAGTCAAATAATCTTGATGCCAATTAATAGCTATGCTGTCTTGGGCTTGTCGTCCACATCTTCATCTTCCTTGCCTGTACAATGAAGAAAATTCTTTACAAAACTGGTGCAGTAGGCTAATCCAGTCATAATGTAAGTGTGTGAATGTGTAACCAGGTAAATTGAGGGGATGGGTTGGGAGAGAGAGAGGAATGATTAAATTGGTGACATCAATCAAGATGTACTCACAAAATGACATATTAAATTAAAACTCCTCAAAATAAAAAATAAAACCACCTTTTTACACGACTTATGTATAAATTCTTAAGTAGAAAAAAGTGTAACCAATTCATCAGTGCAATCCACACCGCTTAGGTATAGATTGCACGTAGCTGTTTTTTTTTTTTTTTTTAAGAATACAGAACAGAGAAGAGTGGAACATATCATTTCCTGACGATCAACTCTACCCCAAAGTTACCATCAATATTGATGTTGACATACACCCTTGATTTCATGCACTGAGAGCATATTTCCCCTCCATCCCTCAATCCTGGGTTTGAACTCAGGGCCAAAATTCTCTCCCAGAGCTTCTCTCACCCACACTCCCTCACAGCTAGTGCTCCAACATTTGAGCCACAGCTCCAATTCTGGCTCTTTCTGGTTAATTGGAGATGAGTCTCATGGGTTGTCCTGCCCAGGCTGACTTCGAATCATAATGCTCAGATCTCAGGCAGAGAATATAGGTGTGAGCCACCAGTGCTCAGCTTGAGAACATACTTTTGCACTGTAATTCTCCTTCCTGAAACCTCACAGCCACAATCTTAGGAGAAAAGTTTCAGAGAGCCCCCAATTGAAGAACATTCTACAGAATGCCCTGTCCCATACTCCTGAAAAAGGAGAAATGCCATCCCTTTCCCTTTGGTGAAAACAATAGATGTTAGATCATTATGACAATAATAATAGATATTATTATAATGCTCACAATATGTATTCCCATCCCCATTGATACCAGGCTTTGTTGTATAACTTACTTTGACAAAGGACATGTGAAAAATGATGACATGTGTCTTTTCTGAGCTTTAGTCCTGTGGTTTACATTCTTTTCTTCCACTGGGAACCTCCAGCAGTCAGTGAATTTCAGAATGTACACCATGCTGAGTGGCAGTGGACCTGGAAAAGGATTGGTAGCATGAGAGAAACTAATCAAAGTTGTAAACTATTGTGGTTGGTTTCCCACTGTGAAATTGAGCTCACACTCAGGTCCCAGTTCTAGGTAATCTAGGCCTCTTTCTCTCCACTCCCTCACACCCCTTCTCATTTTCTGAATATTTTCTCTTCTACCAGATTCTCCTCAGGTGACACCAGATCCTGAGTCTCCTTATCCAAGAAACTGTTTTTAGGGTTAAACATTGCAGCTTCCTATATTACATTATTTTTAGGTGTTTCCTCACTTTTGTCTTTCTGGGGTTTTCAGCCAGAAGCACAGAAGTGTGATAGATCCCGAGATAAAATCGTTCTGCTGGGATTGGGAAGGTGGCTCAGTGGTAAAGTGATTGTTTTGCATGCATGAGGCCCTAGATTCAATTCCTCAGCACCACATAAGCAGAAAAAACCAGAAGTGGCACTACAGCTCAATTGGTAAAGTGTTAGCCTTGAGCTGAAGAACTGAGGGACAGTGGACATGCTCAGAGGTCAGGCCCCACAACCGACCCAAAAAAAATCCCTCTGACACATCTCCCTTGCTTGCTTTCACTCCCCTCAAGTTGGTATATTAAGAGGCCAGAATAAGATGAAGCTCCAGAAACCTTTGGACAGAAAAAGAAACCAACGCATGGGAAGTGAGGGGCGTTTTAGAAGAGATTGGGAGCTGAACACAGGCAGGAAGGCTCATGGCTTCAGGCTCAGCTGTCTTTTGAATCATTGCCCAGTTACCAGCTGTGAGTCTTGCTCCAAAATCAATGTGGCGAATTCTGCATTTCTTATTGACTCATACACATACACAGACCTAGTTAAGCATCCAGAATGACTTAAAATATAGATTTCCTAAATCAGAAAAATCTGTACCAGAGAAAATGGGCAGAAAGGACTTCATTTAATCAGGTTCAATTCATTTTTACATGCTTACAATTTAACTGAAAGAATATCAAATTCACCCAGCCTTCACAAAATCAAAATATCCAAGCAACTACATTTAACAGGAAGTAAATATTCACAGCACAAATCAGAATTTCTGATGGAGTGGTACTCTCAGAAAATAAGGAATTCGGGTTCAGGACACATGGAAGACATTTCACTTCAGCATCAACATTAAATTCATTATCACAGGCTGCAAAAGTTGCTTACTCGGGTTGGGAAGGAGACTCAGTGGTAGAAAACTTGCCATGCCTGAGGCCCTGGGTTCGATTTCTCAGCACCACATAAGCAAAAAAGAAAAAAGCCGGAAGTGGCACTGTGGCTCAAGTGGTAGAGCGCTAACCTTGAGGTGAAGAGCTAAGAGACAGCGCCCAGGACCAGAGTTCAGGCCCCACGATGGGATCCCACCCCCCAAAAAAGTTGCTTATTCTCAGCATGTAAGCACATATCATTTTTTTCTGATTCTTAATAAAACAATAGATGGAAGAGTTTGATTTCCCTTCTCAATTTCAATCTTCAAATTCACATTTTCTTCTAAGGAAATCATTTATCTTACTCACCTGAAAATACGGAATATGTCTTCAAAGGAGGGTCTTCTGGGCATCAGGGAGCAAAATAGGAGTGAAACAGGCTACAGGAAGCTTAATTGTTCAAGAATAAAGATGTTTGTAATTCCATGGAAAGCCTTGATGTCACAGCTAAGCTAGTTTGAAAGGGCTTGTCCTTTCCACAACCTAGGTGGGAAGTTGGTTAGGAGGGAGGGGAGAAATGTCTTATTTTCAGAAAAAGGCAAAAGAATGGTGCATGGGTTTTCTTCTCAGAAGAGAACCTTTAAATAGGATACATTTTTCTCTTCACAAAACACTTAATTATACAGTAGTCCTCTTCACTGTAATTTCCTTCTGTAGTTAGTTACCTGTGCTCAACTGTGCTCTGAAAAGATTAAAAGGAAAAAAAATCTCATATTTTGAAAGAGATCACATTCACATAATACTTTTTTTGGATTTTGTGGATGTAAGGTCTCACTGTAAATCTCTCTCATTATTTTCCTGGCTCGACTTTGATTTCTGTGATTACAGGTGTGCACTTCCACACCTATTTCACATTACATTTTACATTATATTGTTACAATTCTTCTATTTTATTAGTTACTGTTATTATTGTCTTATTGTACCTAATTTATAACTTAAGCTTTATTGTAGCTCTATTTGCCTGTGTAAAAGTATAAAATTTTCATCTTGGTATTAATAGGGTGGCTTCCAGAACTGATTGAGTGTACTAAAATCAGTATAGGCTCCAGGCCCATATAGAAAATAGCATAATATGTTATACAAAGTAAGCTACACTTTACATCACGTCAAGGTTATATCTATTACCAACATATATGTAACAGTATGTAAATAGTTACTATATTGAATGTGAGGGGAAGAATTTTTTTCCTGAATATTATAAATTTCTGGTTGGGTGAACACCTAATGTGCAAATTCTGAATACAGAGGGTACATCATTGATTTTAGATATCCACTTGGAATGTATATCCGGAGGCTAAGCAGGAACTACTGTAAAGATCAAAAAGATACGTGAACCTCTTATTTTGACATAATTATTCACTAAATAAAATGTGGATAAATGTGATTCTGTACCTCTTCCTCCTCTTCTCCCTCCTCCTCCTCCTCCTCTTTTTCTTTTTCTTCCTCCTCCTCCTCCTCCTCCTCCTCCTCCTCTTCCTCCTCCTCCTCCTCCTCCTCCTCCTCCTCCTCCTCCTCCTCCTCCTCCTCCTCCTTCTCCTTCTTCTCCTTCTTCTCCTTCTTCTACTTCTTCTTCTTCTTCTTCCTCCTCGCCGTCGTCATCGTCGTCGTCTTCTTCTTTTCTCAGTGCTGAGGATCCAATGCAGGGCCATGCACATGCTAAGCTTGGTCTCTACCACAGTTCTACATCCCAAGCCTGTAGAGCTTCTGAAAAGCTAGTTTGAGAATTTTACAATGCTTAATAATCAACACCAATTTTCCTTTTCCTTTCTAGGCTCCAAAATAGGGAAAAGGATGTGGGGGCAGGAAATAAATGGGACAGTCATCTAGGGAAAACTTTGTTGATTATAATATTTTAATTTTTGTTTAATTGGCATTTAAAATATATTGCTATATAATTTAAAGCCTATTTTTAAAATTTCTTCATAGGAACAAAGACCAACTAAATTTTTTTGTCATTTGTATGTATAAAGTTCAAAATGCTGTCTCTATAAGAATCTTTTCAAACATTCTTTTTTTTTTTTGTCAATCATGTGGCTTGATCTCTGTGTTTGGGTGCTGTCCCTCAGCTCTTCCGCTCAAGGTAAGCGCTCTACCACTTGAGCTACAGTGCCACTTCCTTAACCATTCTTTTGACATGACTTATACTATCTCCTTTGAGGCAAAGCTGAAGTCTATATATTAAATATTCTAATCATCATATGCAATAATTAGGAAGGATAAAACAAAAGAAGTCATTAAAAATATGTCAAACACAATAAAAAGGACAATTACCCATCAAACAGATGCTTATCATCTTGACAGTTGGAGAACAACAGTCTGAGAATATGCAGAATTCCTGAAAGGACAATATTTGAATTCAAAAGAAAGAGGAAAACACTTAAAATATTGAAAGACAAACATGCACCAATCAGTCATGCGTATAATCCTAGATGCTCAGGAGGCTCATTAGTGGCTAAAGACAAGCAAGAAATAACTAGATAACATCAACTGATAACTTTTCATATTTCAAAAAAGGATAGTATAACAAAAATGAAAATATATGCAACAGATAGAGAGCATATATTTGTTAATGCTACAATATTAATGCTACAATGATCCTGAGTCTTAACTATTTTTATATCTTCTAATTCTATATAAATTATTTCTGAATAGGATATTTATTTAAAGAACATATGGAAATTAATAGTCAATAGGAGAAGCATATGAAATAAGCTCCTCTTTAGTATCTAAGAAAAAAGAAAAAGTGACTAGCATGACCATTATATAAGAAGATGACACAAAATATATTAATGCATTTGTGGAGAAATTGCTATACTCCAAATAGCAGATAGATTTGTATAATACTGCAATCATTTTATCAAGCAAGTTTTCAAGTCTTCAAAAGGTCAAAGAGAATTGTATAGGATCCATGCATTACACTTCTATGAATGTATAGAGAAGTAAAAAACTTGTTTGCACAGGTAATGTAGTTCATTGACAGTACACTGGAATGGTATATGTTAGACCCTAGAAATAATCCGCAAAAACAAATTTTGAAAAGATACACTATAGAGGATGTATGCTGGACATATACTTGTAACTGAATTTTATATCTATTTTAATGTCTGTTCTAAAGTTTACAGATTTTCTATTTGAAGAAATGTAAGTTTGTGAAAATTACGCTTGAAAAACCCATGATTGTCTAATTCGCTTCCAAACCACTAAAATGTATACAATAAAAGGAGATAATATATTGCATGTGAATTACATGTCAGCAAAAAACTAGTTAAAAATATTTCACACAAAATTCAGAATACCTAGAAATATTTTCGCTGTTGGCTAAAACTCTCTGTAAACTACAGCTTTTATTTATTTATTTATTTATTTATTTTTTTGGTCAGTCGTGGGGCTTGAACTCTGGGCTTGGGCACTGTCCCTCAGCTCTTCAGCTCAAGGGCAGTGCTCTACCACTTGAGCTACAGCGCCACTTCCGGTTTTCTGGTGGTTTATTGGAGATAGGAGTCTCACGGTCTCTCTTGCCCTGGCTGGCTTTGAACCACAATCCTCAGATCTCAGCCTCCTGAGTAGCTAGGATTACAGGCGTGAGCCACCAGCGCCCGGCTTAAACTACAGTTTTTAAAACGAAGATGTGATTTCTGTGTATTTTGAGTTTATACAGAGATAACTCAATCAAAAAGTGTATGTGATAACTGGAATACCTTGAAATTAGGTATCTCTTATGAATAATTAATAACTTTTTCTGGAAGAAATTTTAGAAATGACAGAAGACACATATATATGCATCTGCATTTTATGAAAGCCATATGTTACTTGCTCAATCAAATTGCTTTTCTCTACTTTGCTAGGAAAAAGTATTCTCAACATAAGAGCCAATAACAATGAAAAGAAACAAAATACACAATCATGGTGATTTATTTGGGAAAATAATAAGTGAAATAAAAAAATTCCACTTAAGGGCCTCCGATATTAGTGTCTATGAAGATATTCCTGAATGCCAATATCCACTGAATTTTTGGAATTTTAATTTCTACTAACATATGAAAACTAGAACAAGAAAAGAAATATAGTCTTAGATCAATCCAGCCTTGGAATATTTTTTTGAGGGGGTCTGGTGGTGGGGCCTGAACTCTGGGCCTGGGCGCGGTCCCTGAGCTCTTCAGCTCAAGGCTAGCGCACTACAATTTCAGCCACAATGCCACTTCTGGCTGTTTTCTTTTTGCTTATATGATGCTGAGGAATCGAACTCAGGGCCTCATGCATGTAATGCAAGCACTTTACCACTGAGTCACCTTCCAAGCCCTGGAATAATTTTCTTAATGGTTTTCTTTTTCTTTTTTTTAAATTTTATTAATAAAATTTTTATTGTGAAAATACCTGCAGAGGAGATACAATTTCTGTTTTTTAAGGTCTTCAAGCATTTATTTATCTTATTTTATTTTTGATTTTTCCTTATTGTGAAAATACCATACAGAGGAGTTACAATTACATGGGCAAGATAATGAATACATTTCTTATCAAGCATTGTTGCCTCTTCTTTGTTTCCCCTTTCCATCCCTTCCCATCCTTCCCCTATCCCCTTCTCAATCCTGCTCCCCTCAAGCAAAGACGTGAAGTTCATTTTTGCACATAACGTATTGTACATCTCATTGTTGCAACGGATCCACATGTATCCCTATTTAAACTATTTGTGTTTTCACTTCTCCTCCACAAATTATACCAACCTAAAATTCAGTGAAAGCAGGGGTTACACCATGGGGGAGGGACATTCAAAGCAACAAAAATACAATCTTATAAATGTGTTAGAAACAACCACATGAAAGAAAAAATGCATTTGAATACATAACTTAGGGTTCATTTTTCTAACATCAACTTATCTGACCTTTTCTGCTTGACTCAGACATATACTAGTCATTGAAAATAAGAGAAACCATGGGACCTAAGTTTCTTTGGGCCTAGCTTACTTCACTTAATATAATTTTCCCAATACTTTTCATTTCCTAACAAATGTAGCAATGTCATTCTTTCTGATGGAGGCATAGCATTCCATTGTGTATATACACCACATTTTCTTGATCCATTCATCTACTGAGGGGCATCTGGGTTGGTTCCATATCTTAGCTATGGTAAATGCTGCTGCAATAAACATAGTCCTGCTGGGAGTTTCAGTGTGGCCTTGTTTGTGATCACGTGGGTAAATGCTGGGTCATAGGGGAGCTCTATGTGGAGTCTTTTCAGGAACCTCCATACTGCTTTCCAAAGTGGTTGAACAAATTTACACTCCCACCAACAATGTAGTAAGGTTCCCTTCTGTCGACATCCCTCCAGCATCTGTGGTTATTAGAGTTCTTGATTATAGCCATTCTAACTGGGGTGAGGTCGTATCTCAATGTTGTTTTGATTTGCATTACTTTTATGGCAAGGGAGGTTGAGCATTTCTTCATGTGTCTATTGGCCATCCTTCTTTCCTCTTCAGAGAAGATTCTCTTTAAGCCTTTAGCCCAATTATTTATTGGGAAGTTGTTTCTTTGAAGATAGGTTGTTGGTGGATTTAATTTATTGAATTCCACGTATATTTTAGATATGAGACCCTTGTCTGTTGTATGGCTAGTGAAGATCTTCTCCCAATCTGTGGGCTCTCAATTGATCTTGCTAGCTATGTCCTTTGCCATACAGAAGTTCTGCAATTCCATGGAATCCCATTTGTCCAACATTTCTATGATTTGTTGTGTTTCTGGGTCTCTATTAAGAAAATTTCGGCCTGTGCCAAGGAGTCCTAGGGTTTCTCCTATTCCATCCTGTAATGTTTTCAGGGTGTCTGACTCCGAGGTCTTTGATCCATTTGGAGTTGATTCTGGTGCAGGGTGATACATAAGGATCTACCTTAATTTTCTGCAATTAGATGACAAATTTTGCCAGCACCATTTACTGAAGAGGCTGTCTTTCTTTCATTCTACTTTTTTAGCTCCCTTATCGAAAATTAGATGGCTATAAGTCTGTAGGCTCATTTCTGGGTTTTCAATTCTATTCCATTGGTCCTGAGGTCTGTTCTTGTGTCAGTACCAATCTGTTTTGATTACTATGGCTTTGTAGTAGAGTTTGAAATTTGGTACTGATATTCCTCCAGCACTGTTCTTTCTGTTTAGGATCGTTTCAGCTATTTGGGGTCTTTTATTGTTCCATATGAATTTTTGGATTACCTCTTCTATTTCCTTGAAGAATGATGAAGGAATATTGACAGGTATTGTATTGAATTTGTAGATAGCCTTGGGAAGTATTGCCATTTTCAGGATTTTGATATTTCCAATCCAGATATATGGGAGTTTTTGCCACTTTCTAAGTTCTGTTTTGATTTTCTTTTTCAGGTTTTTTAGTTAAGATAATTACTAGGTATTTTTTTGGGGGGGGCTATTACGAATGGAGTTGCTATCTTAATTTCAGCCACACTTTTCTCATTGTTGGCATATAGAAAAGCCATTGGTTTTTGAGGGTTACTGCTACTCTGCCAAAGTTTTGAATCAGCTTGAGTAATTTGGGAGTGGAGTTTGTGGGATTCTTTAAATATGAGATCATCTCATTTGCAAAGAGGGGAGTATTACTTCTTCTTTCCCTATCTGGATCCCCTTTATATTTACATCTTGTCTTATTGCTTTAGCGAGGCATTCCAATACTAGATTGAAGAGAAATGGAGACAATGGACAACCTTGTCTCCTTCCTAAGTTAAGAGGAAATGGCTTTAGTTTTTCACCATTAAGTATAATGCTTCCTGCAGGTTTGTCTTATACAGCCTTTATTGTATTGAGGAATGTTCCAATGGATTCCTAATTTTTCCAGAACCTTCATCATAAAGGAGTGTTTGATCTTGTCCAATGCTTTTTCTGCATCTATTGAAATACCCATGTGTTTCTTATCTTTGCTCCTGTTGATGTGATGAATTATATTATTTGATTTATGTATATTGAACCAGCTTTGCATACCTGAAATGAATCCTGTTTGATTGTGGTGTATGATTTTTTGGATGAATTGTTGAAGTCGATTGGCCAAAATTTTGTTGAGAAGTTTTGCATCAATATTCACCAAATAAATGGGTCTACAAAAATAAAAAAGAAATGGATTTACAGTTCTCTTTCTTTGATGAGTCCCTGCCTGGTTTGGGGATGAGGGTTATTGTAAAGCACATGGGCAGCAAAGATGGCGTTGAAGGTGAGTTGAGTGGCCAGAGGCCAATTTGCTTTAGGTTTAGTGCTTAACCAGCCCGAGGAAGCTTAGGGACATGATAGGGTGTGACCTTGACAGTGATTGGTTCCTTCTCCTCCACTGCCATGCCACTTGCTGCTCTTTTATTTGCTTTAAAAAGGGCTTGCTCTGTGTTAATAAATGAGTTTTCCTGCTTGACTTGACTCCACGCTGGGTCTGATTGTCTCCCAGGATAAGGGAGGCTGAGGAACATGAGAGCATCCGCATTACCTTTCCTCAGACCCCGTCCATCTTTTGTGGGATGGACAAAGACTGGACATCTGGCGCCCAACTTGGGGCTTGAAAGGGAAAGATACCAGCTGAGGCTAAATGGTCTCTCAGGGTAAGTGAAATCCTTAATATGTGTAATGCTATCTCACAGAAGAAGGAGGAGGGGCAAGATTAGGCCTAGAAGGAGTAAAGGAGAACTTGGGAATTGAGAAGGAACAATAATGGGTCAAATTTGATGGAGAACACACTGAAACATGCACAGTGGAAGTCAAAACGAGGGTGAAAGTTACTCCCTCTGACTCAGGTGCTCCTGACGGTCCTAAGCCCCCTTCCTATTCCCCCTATTGGGGAGGAGGTACGGAACCCCACTTGACCCTCAAGAGGTACCTGCAAGACCTGCATCCCTACCGACCTTCTGTGGAGGGACCAAGGCCTTGGGAAGTAACCTACTCGGAGGCCTACCCTGGAAGGGAAGGGCTAATTGAAAGCCTGGACCCTAGGCCACAGGATTCGCTTCCCCAAGCATATGTGGTCCATCTGGCACCAGGATCTAACAGGCCCTGGTAATGGTATCCATGGGAAGCTAAGGATCTTAATGAGCTCCACAAGGAGGTGGTAGAATATGGCCCAAACTCTACTTGGGCCCAGAACTTTTTACGGGATATTGCTTATCACTCATGTGTCCTTAAGGACTGGCTGGATGTGACCAAAGCTGTCCTTACCAGTTCTGTTTGTTAAATGATGTGCTTTCTTTAAGGAGGAATGCGGAGTGTGAGCAAAGAATATATGGCAGGCTCAACCGAAGATACCTATTACTTATGCCATGTTAACAAGGATGGGGGACTCCACTGGAGTCAAACAGGCCGCAATACCTGGCCCCTACCATGACCAGGTGAGGCAGGCAGGACTTGCCGCGTGGTACAAAGTGGGCGATGGGCCTACTGAGTCCCCCATAGCAGGAGTAAAACAAAAATCTGGTGAGCCTCTAGCTGAGTTTGTAGACTGAGGCCAACAGAGCATTCACCACCAGCTACCAGCAGGTAACTTCTGAGATCAGTTCGTAAAGCTGCTGGTGTGGGAAGGAATGAATGAAGACCATTGCATGGCCTGCACGGGATTGAGAGAGAGTTCCTTGAGCAGATGGGTGGTGGCCTCACAGGACGTGGGAGCACAGCAGCAGCAGTCCCAATCATTAGCTTTAGCTTTACAGGCTAAGACATCTGCAATGACTGAGGCTATTACCAGGTGCTGGCAGCCCAGGGTCGAGGAACCCAAGACCATCGGGGAGAGGGACTTGTTTTAAATGAGGGCAAGAGGGGCACTTTAAGAGGGACTGTTTACAACAATTCCTGCCAACCGGGTGGGGAGGGGCAAACTGCCCCTACACCCTGTCCCAGGGGCAAGGAGTGATACCATTGGAAAAAGGATTGTCCATCCAAGTTTTATTTACATGAGAAGCCTTATTTGGGTGTAGCATCGGCCATTAACCAAACCTAAACTTGTAGCCCTATACCTTATGGTGGAGGAACAGATAAACCTTGGGCACATACACC
The DNA here is from genome assembly GCF_019054845.1 of Dipodomys spectabilis. Lineage (NCBI taxonomy): Eukaryota > Metazoa > Chordata > Mammalia > Rodentia > Heteromyidae > Dipodomys > Dipodomys spectabilis. Next base: position 3,004,343 of record NW_024870964.1, read on the forward strand.
CTACTGTGAGTCCTTGGAACACACCCGTATTTGTTATTCAAAAAGCATCTGAGGCTTGGCACATGCTCCAAGATCTATGCTAGGTAAATGAAAGGATGGAGCTAGTAGGAATGCCCCTAAGAAGCATGCCCTGGACTCCCACTATACCTCAAGAATATACCTTGGTTTGGATTGATATTAAAGATTTTTTTATATCACCCTGCATCCAGATGACTGTGAGAAGTTTTCTTTCTCCATCCCTTCTCTTAATTTTCCCAGCCTGATCGGAGGTTTGAATGGATGGTGCTGCCACAGGGAATGACCAATAGCCTGGCATTTTGCCAACAATACACTTGCAACAATACACTTGCAACACACTTTTAGGGCCTGTGCTAGGTTTAGATACCTCCGTTGCTTATGCCTACATGGATGATATAATTCTGGGGCACCAAGACCCTGGACACCTGGAGGGCTTTCTGGCCCTGGTTCTCGCCATATTAAAAAAGGGGTGTTTTACCATAGCCCTCAATAAAATTCAAAAGGTACCCCTTTTAAAATGCTCGGGTTCCACCTTACCTTGACTCAGGCCAGCCCCATTAAGCCTTTGCTGGATATTCCAGCCTCTCTAACCTTAATCCAACTTCAGAGTCTTTTAGGGGAAATCAATTGGATGTTGCCATGGGTTTCTGTCCCTAAAGATAGTCTTGTGCCCTTATTTGCCCTACTAAAAGACAGGATGTCCCAAGAAGTTATTACATTACAGAAAGCCATCAGGCAATATTTTTACAGTTCCATAGCTTTGTTTACCATTAATATTTTAAATTTTTCAAAAAGGGCAACTGAATCCAGATTTCAGAAGCACTGGGAACATCTAAACTCTAAGCCCCAAGTAAAAGTCAGGTGAAAGGACCCCCTGACACAACAATGGAGAGGACCTGACCTCCTAGTTTCTATGGGCAGGGGATTTGGATGCATTATTTCCAATAGGGGAGAAAACGCCCATTTGGATACCTTCCAGGAACCTTAAGTTTTTATCCATTTCCTCTATACAGGAGGATGTTCAAGATTAAACTAACCAACAAGAAAAGAAAAATGGCTATGGTTCCCTAGGCTTGTGTTTAAAAAAGGAAAGCTAGAAAGATTACCATTAACCATCCCCAAGGGCAACCAGCCGTTGAGAAGCCTTGTGTTCTCTAACAATTGAAGATGGCGATACTCTGGCTGTTAGCTGTCCTGACCCTCCCAGTCCTGGCAATTGCCCTATTGAATCTGCATCAACCTCAACGGGTGACCTGTGCAGTGATCAGCGCTGGCAATGCAGCTGTCCCTTAGACCTGGTGGCCTGACCTTCATTTTGATCACCACCCTATGTCATTATGTATGGACTGTTTAATATTTCTGTAGGAGCTAATTATTTTAATCTTACCTGCTTTAATTGTCCTTTTACTAATTGCTTGTATAATGACATTATTGAATCCATACTTATTGTTAAACAATCACCTTTTGTTATGCTTCCAGTTTAGATCTTTTTCAACCCCACAGGCAAATAGCTGGATTAGAACAAGCCCCACCTCTGGACTCTTCAGTGGCAAAGACTGCTATCCCATTCTTGACTAATGTTAAAGGACTGCTAATGACATTTCATGGCCTGGTAATGCTTTTCCTGATGGTTTTCCTATGCCTTCCTTGCATTATACATGCACTGCAAAACTCATATGAGCTTAGCCAGCCAGTTACATAAGATCAAGCTCCAAGGGAATGAATTTCCCTTGAGAGGAATCACAGCCAGAGACCAGTAAGAGGGGGTGTCAGTCTGACCAACCTAAGACAGGGCCTTCAGCTTCACTCTGAAGAAGTTCCTGATGATGGGTAAGGCAGATAAGGCACTCCACCCAACCTAAGACAGGTGGGTTCGCTTCTTTAAACAAAGAAGGGGTAGAAGTTGGGAGCTCTTGGGAGCTAGGAGTAAAGTTCAAAGCTCCTCTTGACCCCTGTGCTCGCTTAAAGGCACGTACAAGGAACTGGCTTACTTAAAAGACACCAGGTGCCCAGGATTACTTTGCTACGTCTGCAGTTTGTTTTATATTTTCATGTTTTTCTGGACTATAGTAGAATGGCCTGAGTGTGGGGGCCCATGAAGATGCACCGTGCGGCATGTGTAGGATTCCCAATACCCAGGGTGCTCCTATGTTCTGAAGAGAATGACCTTACAAGATACTGACTTTTATATATGCCCAGGAATTAATTGAACTGCTTTGGATATTTCTAACTGTGGTGGGACTGATGTTTATTACTGTGCTAGATGGGGATGTGAGGTAACTGGGACAGGCTCTTGGATCATGCACGAGGGCCCTCCCTATCCTTGTCTGGAGAATCAGGCCCGCCAGACTTGCCTCGAACCCCCAGTGTGGCCAATGCTATTCTTACCAATGTAATCCTGTTAAAAATAACCATTACAGAGGAGGGAAAAGGATAACTAATTTAGAGGTGGGTCTGCCATTAAAACAAAAAAGGGGGAATCTGTAGAGCACATGGGCACCAAAGATGGCTCTGAGAGGGAGTTGAGTGGTCAAAGCCCAATTTCGTTTACATTCAGTGTGTAACCAGCCCGTGGAAACTTAGGTGCATGGTAGGGTGTGACCTTGACAGTGATTGGTTCCTTCTCCTCCAATGCCATGCCACCCAATGCTTTTTTTTTTGCTTTAAAAAGGGCCTGCTCTGTGTTAATAAATGAGCTTTCCTGCTTGACTTGACTGACCGCTGGGTCTGATTATCTCATGGGCTAAGGGAGGCTGGGTAACAGGTGAGTGGCCACATTACCTTTCCTTGGCCCCCATCCATCATTCGTGGGACGAACGAAGACCCGACAGGTTATGATGGTTTCATAGAATGAGTTCGATAGTGAACTTTCTTTTTCAATTTCATTGAATGGTTGGAGGAGTATTTGTGTGAGCTCTGCTTTGAATGCTTTGTAGAATTCTGCTGTAAAACCATCTGGTCCTGGGTTTTTCTTAGATGGGAGCACTCTAATTGCTGTTTCTACTTCAATACTTGATATGGGCCTGTTAAAATGATTTAACTCATCTTGGTTTAGTTTCGGCATGTCAATATTTGCTAGGAAAAGGTCCATTTCTGCCAAGTTCTCAAATTTATTAGTATAAAGTTTTGAGAAGTATTCCCTTATAATGTTCTGAATCTTGCTTGTTTCTCTGGTGATGTTTTATTCTAACCTCTAAGTTTATTTATTTGGGTTTTTCTGTTCTTTTTCTGATAAGGTTTGCTAAGGGTCGGTCAATTTTGTTAATTTTCTAGAAGAACCAATTCTTTCTTTTGTTGATTCTTTCTATGGTTTTTGTGGATTCTAATTCATTTAATTCGGATTTAACTTTAATTATTTCTTTCCATCTACTGGATAGGGGTTTATATTGCTGCTCTTATTTAAGGAGGCTCAGATGCCTTATTAAACTGTTGGTTTCAGATCTTTCCAATTTGTTGATGTAGGAACTCAAAGCTATAAACTTGCCCCTGAGTACTGCCTTTGCTGTTTCCCAGAAAAGCTGGTAATTTGTGTGTTCATTTTCGTTGAATATCATGAATATTTGAATTTCCTTTCTAATCTCTTCCATGACCCACTGGTGATTCGGCAGTGTGTTGTTCAGACTCCATGTGTTACAGGACTTTCTGTGGTGGCTATTGGTGGTGAGTTCTATTTTTATTCCCTTGTGGTGTGAGAGAATGCAAGGTATAAGTTCAATGTTTTTGAATTTCGACAAGTTTGCTTTGTGGCCTAAAATGTGGACTATTTTGGAAAATGTTCCATGTGTTGCTGAGAAAAACGTGTATTCTGAAGCTGTTGGGTGAAACATTCGGTAGATGTCTGAGAAATCTAGTTGATCTATGCAGTTGTTTTGATCTGCGATTTCTCGAGTTGATCTTTCTAGTGGGGAAAGTGGTGTGTTAAAGTCCCCAACAATTAATGTCTTTGGATCTATGTGGGATATGAGGAAAAGTAGTGTTTCTTGGATAAATTTAAGTGCTCCATTGTTTGGTGAATAGGTATTTACAATTGTAATATTCTCATGGAAGAGAGATCCCTTAATTATTAGTATGTAGCGACATTCTTTATCTTTCCTTACTAATTTTAATTTGAAGTCTATTTTATCTGATATTAGGATAGCAACTCCCGCCTTTTCATGGGGGCCGTTTGCTTGGTAGATTTGGTTCCAGGCTTTCACGTTGAAAATGTGCTTGTTTTTATGAGCAAGATGTGACTCCTGAAGGGAACAGACAGAAGGATCTTGCTTTTTAACCAACTGGGCAGTCTGTGTGGTTAATTGGAGAGTTAAGTCCGTTAATGTTGACAGATAGGACTGAGAGGTATTTGGGAGTTTCTGCCATTTTATGCACCTTCTTGGGGTCTGCAGCAACTGCGTTCTTCTTATGGTTCTTGGATTCTCAGTTTGGGTGTGGTTTCTTGGCCTTTGTTTTGGTCTTGTTAGTTTTCTCTGTGTAGGAAATCATTAAGAATATTTTGTAGGGCTGGTTTGGTGGAGATATATTGTTTCAGTTGTTCTTTGGTATGGAAGATTTTTAGTTTACCTTCGGTAATGAAGGAGTGTAAAGCTGGGTAAAGTATTCTTCCTTGATAGTTGTTTGTCTGTAGTGCATGACATACATCATTCCAGGCTCTTCGTGCTTTGATTGTCTTTGCTGAGAAATCTGAGGTGATTCTAATTGGTTTCTCTTTATAGGTGATTCATCTTTCCTCCTTGAGAGCTTTAAGGATCTTTTCCTTGGTCTGAATTGATCCAGTATGGATTATAATGTTACAGTGGAATGTCCTATTCTGGTCTGGTCTATTTGGAGTCCTAAAACTTATTGTATTTGAATAGGCTGCTAGGATCCTGTTAAACAAATTTCCTAGACCATTAACTTCTGTTTTTTTTTTAAATTTTATTTTATTTTACTTGAGAACATACTGTACAGAGGGGTTACAATTACATGGGCAGGATAATGCATACATTTCTTACCAAGCATTGCAGCCTCCTCCTTTGTTTACCCTTCACCTCCCTTCCCAGCCTCCCCCCTCCCTCCCACCCAATCATATCCCCCCTCCCCCCCCCCACCGACATTGTAAAGCTGGTTTTGACATGGCATTTTGTACTTCTCATTGTTGCAACAGGTCCACCTGAATCCTTAAATGACTTGTTTGTCCCCATCTCCTCCACATGTTATACTGACATCAAATATAGTGAAAGCGGGGGTTACACTGTGGGGGAGGGACATACAAAGCAACAAAGAAATAATCTTATAAATGCATTAGAAACACATGCATGAAAGAAACAAAAACATTAAAATACATATTTGAGGGTTCGTTTTCCTAACATCACATTCTCTGACTTTTTCCGCTTGACTCATACCTATACTAGATATTGCAAATAAGGGAAACCATGGGACCTATGGTTCTTTGGGCCTGGCTTACTTCACTTAATATAATTTTTTCCAAGCCTTTCCATTTCCTAACAAATGGGGAAATGTCATTCTTTCTGATGGAGGCATAGAATTCCATTGTGTATATATACCACATCTTCTTGATCCATTCATCTACTGAGGGGCATCTGGGTTGGTTCCATGTCTTAGCCATGGTAAATAATGCTGCAATAAACATAGATGTGCTGGTAGCTTTAGTGTGGCCTTGTTTGTGATCATTTGGGTAAATTCCCAAAAGTGGGATTGCTGGGTCATTGGGGAGCTCTATGTGGAGTCTTTTGAGGAACCTCCATACTGCTTTCCAAAGTGGTTGAACAAGTTTACATTCCCACCAACAATGAAGTAAGGTTCCTTTCTGTCCACATCCCCTCCAGCATCTGTTGTTGTCAGAGTTCTTGATTTTTGCTGTTCTAAATGGAGTGAGGTGATATCTCAATGTTGTTTTGATTTGCATTTCTTTTATAGCTAGGGATGTTGAACATTTCTTCATGTGTCTATTGGCCATCCTTCTTTCTTCTTCAGAGAAGCTTCTCTTTAAGTCTTTCGCCCACTTACTTATTGGGCAGTTGTTTCTTTGAGGATTTGTTGTTGGGTGGTTTAATTTTTTGAGTTCCAAGTATATTTTAGATATGAGACCCTTGTCCATTGTATGGCTAGTAAAGATCTTCTCCCAGTCCGTGGGCTTTCTATTGATCTTGCTAGCTATGTCATTTGCCCTGCAGAAGCTCTGCAACCTTATACAATCCCATTTGTCCAGCCTTTCTTTGATTTGTTGTGTTTCCGGGTCTCTATTCAGAAAATTTCGGCCTGAGCCAAGGAGACCCAGGGTTTCTCCTATTCCATCCTGTAATGTTTTCAGAGTGTCTGCTTTGAGTTCAAGGTCTTTGATCCATTTGGAGTTGATTCTGGTGCAGGGTGATATATAAGGATCTAGCTTTAGTTTTCTACATGTAGTTAACCAGTTTTGCCAGCACCATTTACTGAAGAGGCTGTCTGTCTTCCATTCTATTGTTGTAGCTCCCTTATCGAAGATTAGATGGCTATAGGTCTGTAGGTTCATTTCTGGGTTTTCAATTCTATTCCATTGGTCCTGAGGTCTGTTCTTATGCCAATACCAAGCTGTTTTGATTACTATGGCTTTATAGTAGAGTTTGAAATTTGGTATTGATATTCCTCCAGCAGTGTTCTTTCCATTGAGGAGCGTTTTTGCTATTCGGGATCTTTTATTGTTCCATATGAATTTTTGGATTGCCTCTTCTATTTCCTTGAATAATGAGGGTGGAATTTTGATAGGTATTGCGTTGAATTTGTAGATAGCCTTGGGAAGTATTGCCATTTTCACGATGTTAATCTTTCCAATTCAGGAGCATGGAAGGTTTTGCCATTTTTTAAGTTCTGTGTTGATTTCCTTTTTCAAGATTTTAAAGTTTTCATCATAGAGGTCCTTCACTTCTTTAGTTAAGTTAATTCCTAGGTATTTTATTTTTTGTGGGGCTATTACAAATGGAGTTGCTTTCCTAATTTCAGCCACACTTTTCTCATTGTTGGCATACAGAAAAGCCATTGATTTTTGGGGGTTAATTTTATAACCTGCTACTTTCCCAAAGGTTTGAATCAGCTTGAGTAATTTGGGAGTGGAGTCTATGGGATTCTTTAAATACAAGATCGTGTCATCTGCAAAGAGGGAGAGTTTTATTTCTTCTTTCCCTATTTGGATCCCCTTTATGTCTGCATCTTGTCTTATTGCTGTAGCTAGGCATTCTAATACTAGATTGAAGAGAAGTGGAGAGAGTGGGCATCCTTGTCTTGTTCCTGAGTTAAGAGGAAATGGCTTTAGTTTTTCACCATTGAGTATAATGCTGGCTGTAGGTTTGTCATATACAGCCTTTATTGTATTGAGGAATGTTCCATGGATTCCTAATTTTTCCAAAACCTTCATCAGGAAGGGGTGTTGGATCTTGTCGAATGCTTTTTTGCGTCTATTGCGATAACCATGTGGTTCTTATTCTTGCTCCTGTTGATGTGATGAATAATATTAATTGATTTGCGTATATTGAACCAGCTTTGCATCCCTGAAATGAATCCTGTTTGATCGTGGTGTATGATTTTTTGGATGAATTGTTGAAGTCGGTTGGCCAAAATTTTGTTGAGAAGTTTTGCATCAATGTTCATCAAAGAAATGGGTCTATAGTTCTCTTTCTTTGATGAGTCCCTGCCTGGTTTTGGGATGAGGGTTATGATGGCTTCATAGAATGTGTTCGGTAGTGAGCTTTCTCTTTCAATTTCATTGAAGAGTTGGAGGAGAATTGGTGTGAGCTCTGCTTTGAAGGCCTTGTAAAATTCCGCTGTAAAACCATCTGGTCCTGGACTTTTCTTAGCTGGGAGGTCTCTTATTGATGTTTCTATTTCAATGCTTGATATGGGCCTGTTAAGATAGTTTAACTCATCTTGATTTAGTTTTGGCATGTCAATATTTGCTAGGAAGAGGTCCATTTCTGTCAAGTTCTCAAACTTATTAGCATAAAGATTTGAGAAGTACTCCCTTATAATGTTCTGAATCTTGCTTGTTTCCGTGGTGATGTTTCCATGCTCATCTCTGAGTTTATTAATTTGGGTGTGTTCTCTTCTTTTTCTGATAAGATTTGCTAAGGGTCTGTCAATTTTGTTAAGTTTTTCGAAGAACCAACTCTTTGTTTTGTTGATTCTTTCTATAGTTTTTTTTGGATTCTAATTCATTTAATTCTGATTTAATTTTGATTATTTCTTTCCGTCTACTGGATTGGGGTTTATCTTGCTGCTCTTTTTCAAGGAGGTTTAGATGTGTCATTAAATTGTTAGTTTCAGATCTCTCCAATTTGTTGATGTAGGAGCTCAGAGCTATAAACTTGCCTCTGAGTACTGCCTTTGCTGTGTCCCAGAGGAGCTGGTATTTTGTGTGTTCATTTTTGTTGAATAGCATGAACATTTGAATTTCCTTTCTAATCTCTTCCATGACCCACTCATGATTCAGCAGAGTGTTGTTCAGCCTCCATGTGATACCGGACTTTCTTTGGTGGCTTTTGGTGTTGAGTTCTAACTTTATTCCCTTGTGGTCAGAGAGAATGCAAGGTATAACTTCAATGTTTCTGAATTTAGACAAGTTTGCTTTGTGGCCTAAAATGTGGTCTATTTTAGAAAACGTTCCATGTGCTACTGAGAAAAACGTGTATTCTGATGCTGCTGGGTGAAATGTTCGGTAAATGTCTGTTAAGTCTAGTTGATCTATGCAGCTGTTTAGATCTGCGGTTTCTCTGTTGAGTTTTTGCCGAGTTGATCTATCTAGTGGGGAGAGTGGTGTGTTAAAATCCCCAACGATTAATGTCTTTGGATCTATATGGGATTTGAGGGAAAGTAGTGTTTCTTTGATGAATTTGGGTGCTCCATTGTTTGGCGAATAGATATTTAGAATTGTAATATCCTCCTGAAGGAGAGATCCTTTAATTAGTATGTAGCGACCTTCTTTATCTCTTTTCACGAATTTTAATTTGAAGTCTATTTAATCTGATATTAGGATTGCAACTCCCGCCTGTTTATGCGGTCCGTTTGCTTGGTAGATTTTGTTCCAGCCTTTAACATTGAAAATGTGTTTGTTTTTATGGGCAAGATGTGACTCCTGCAGGCAGCAGATAGAAGGGTCTTGTTTTTTAATCCAACTAGACAGTCTATGTCGCTTAATTGGAGAGTTCAGTCCGTTAACATTAAGAGATAGGACTGAGAGGTGTTTGGGAGTTCCTGCCATGTTATCTACCTTCTTGGGGGCTGCGAAAACTGGGTTCTTCCTATGGTTCTTGGATTCTCTGTTTGGGTGCAGTTTCTTGGCCTTTATTGCGGTCTTGTTGGTTTTCTATGTGTAGGACATCTTTAAGAATCTTTTGTAGGGCTGGTTTGGTGGAGATGTATTTTTTCAATTTTTCTTTGCTATGGAAGGTTTTTATTTGGCCTTCAGTTATGAAGGAGAGTTTAGCTGGGTACAGTATTCTTGGTTGATAGTTGTTTGTTTTGAGGGCATGGCATACATCATTCCAGGCTCTTCTTGCTTTGATTGTCTCTGCTGAGAAATCTGAGGTGATTCTAATTGGTTTCCCTTTATAAGTGATTACCCTTTTCTCTCTGACAGCTTTAAGGATTTTTTCCTTGTTCTGAGTTGATCCTGTGTGGATTATAATGTGACGGTGGGATGTCCTATTCTGGTCTGGTCTATTTGGGGTTCTAAAGGCTTCTTGTATCTGGACAGGCCTATCTTTTTGCATGTTTGGGAAGTTCTCTGCTAGGATCCTGTTAAACAGATTTCCTAGACCATTAACTTCTGTTTCTAGGTGCTCCTCTACACCCATTATCCTTAGATTAGGGCTTCTGATGGTGTCTTCCAGGTGTTGGATAGATCTATCATATTTCTTGGATTTGTCTTGGATGGTTGTATGTTCTTTCTCTATAATATCTAGGCTATATTCAATCCCTGAGATTCGATCTTCTGCATGGTCTAACCTGCTGTCAAGACTCTCTAGTTTGTTTTTTATCTCTTTTCCTTCTAGTTGGTCAGCTTTGATGGCTTCAAGTTCTTTGTTGAAGCTCTGTTTTAGGTCTTGTATGAATTTCTTTACTTCCTTAATTTGGTGTTCAGTGTTTGTCCTCAAATCACTTAGTTGATTGGTTATGGTTTCTTTGGGCTCCCTTTCCTTCTGTTGGGTTCCATTCAGCATTCCCTTTGTGGTCTCCCTGACTTCCTTCAGCTCTTTGTTAATGGATTCCATGAATGCCTTTAGTGATCTTTGTGTGTTCTCTACCTGGTCTCTCAATTCCTGTATTACTCTTTGATTAGCTTCCTCCCATTCGTGGGATTCCTGCAGATCTCTTTGAGTGTTCTCAGCCTGCTCACCCCATTCCTCCCTTTCTCTTTGAGTATTCTCAAGTTGTTCACGCAAATCCTGTATCAGTTTTTAAGTAGCTTCCTCACGCTTATGATATTCCTGTATAAACTTCTGGGATGCCTCCTCTCTCTCCCTATCACGCTCATACAGAGTCCTTTGTACGTTGTCAAACTTTTCATTTATCATGTTTGCCAGCAGTGTTTGTAGAGCTGTTTGGGAACTCTCCTCTGGATTATTCATTATCTGTTCTAACCCCTGATTATCAGGATTGGGAATTGAGATACCCGAATTTGCCATTTTTCTTGTGTTTTTCCAGCTTACTCTGCCCATTTGAGATGAAGATAGCACCAGTTTTGTGCTAGAACACTATCTTAAGGCAACCATCAACCAAAGTTTGCATTTGTACGGTCAATAGTCTACAGATACAATCTAGTTCAACAGATACATCTATTCGACATCAAACAACTATATGTTAAAGGACTTCGAACCACAGAGAAGAATTTGGAAAACCAGAAATTATTAGGGTTAGGAAGAGATGTGGGTAAAAAATAGGAATAGATTGGTGTGGGGAGGCACAGGGAGAGTTAACTATGTCCTAATCACAATGCAGGAAATAGGTTGGGTAGGATGTAATTAGAGAGAGACAGAAAAATAAGAAAGGGAAAGGGGAATGAAAAGAGACCAGAAAAAAAAATAGAAACGTAAAAATTAATGTTATTTTAGAGATTAAAAGACCATCTATTCATAGAGGAATATGAATATGTTGAGAGAAAGGGAGGGACATAGAGGAGATGAGAAAAACTTTAAAAAAATGCTTAAAATATTATATAGGTATAAAGAGGTAGTGCTGCTATTAATGAATTTAAGTCTCAGAGGTTTTGAATTGAGTAATAAGTTTGTGGATTAAGTGTGTACACAATGGGGGATAGGGTCTACTGGTTAACTACGGGTTTATCTGAGGATGTGTTGGAAAAGAGTTAAGTCACATAAAGATTAACAAGGAGGAAAAGATGGAAAAGATAGGAAAGTGAGATGAAAAGATCAGAAGTTCAGTAGAGCTAGAAAAAAAAAGCAAAAAGATAATTAAGAATGAAAGAAAAAGAGAAAGAAGACAAGAAAAGAAAAGAAAACACACATTCACGTATTCCTAAAATAAAAATTATAAGAGGAGAAAAAAAAAAGTTAATGGAAAACAATTATTTTTTCAGAAGAGGCAAAAATTAAAGATTAATAAAAGTTTTAGAAAAGCAAAAAAAAATTTTTATATATATATAAGGTAACAAAAAACGAAAAAAAACAAAACAAGAAAAAGAAAAAAAGAAAAGAAGAAGAAAAAAAAAAAGTTCTTTGATTTTTTTTGGGGGGGGGAGGGGTGGGAAGAGTCCTGTATCTCCCTTTTGTCTGTAACCAGAGTCTGGTTGGAGTCTCTGGTCAGCTTGAGGTCCTGTGGCTTGATTGGTTTCTTAAGTCAGTTTGTTGGAACAGGCAGAAAAATGCTCTGCTTTACCCAAGATTTTGAGATCCCCCTCCCAGATTAGTTTACTGGGAGGGTGATCTGCTTTGAGAATCACAAAAGAGGGGGATGCAGTGATGAGGCTAGGTTCTGGGTAGAGTTGAGGCCTTTCAACGAACAGTAGCTTTTCCCTGGGGTTGTTTTGTGAAAAAAAAAATCTCACAGCACCCAGCCTGGAGCCATTCTCAGGGTTTCTGTTTTTCAATTGATTGTGGTGGCTGCTAGAGGGAGGGGCAGCCTCTGGCTCTGGTTACCCAGTGAGGAGAGCCACTCCAATGGCTGGCGCCTGAGCTGGGTGACTTTTCCCTGGATGGAACTGAGTCTGTGAGGTCACTTCGCCGTTAAGTTCTTGTGACCTGCTAAATGACTAGTTTTATTCCAAGGCCTGAGCTGGAGCTAGCCGCTCCTCCGAGCTTTGTCGGTATCCAAGATGGAGATCACCGGTGCTGGGGGGGGAGGGGTGGCCTTCCCTCCTCTGCTCCCAGAGAAGGAGTGAGGAAGTGGGGCTTCTACTCACGCCGATTCTTGGATCCCGGGTCGTCTCTGGTCTGCAAAGTGCAGGATGAAGTTGTCCGCTCCTTGTCGGTTCTTGCTGGTGTTGAGTAGAATCCGCTCGTCCGCTGCGTCTGGCTCCTTTGTCCCGGACTGCGTCTCAGGTATGCCTCCGCGGCGGTGGTCGCCGCTGCGACCCTGCCGCCGCAGCGGCAGCTGCTCAGATGTGTCTGCTTGGCTTCCCCTCTCTTGACTAACTCTCTGTCCTGTGATGGCACACTTGGTGTGATTCTCTGGCTTGGGACTGTTCCCTGGAACTCTGAAACTGTTTTCTATGCAAGAGCTTGTTCAGATTCCAGCTTCTCCTCCGCCATCTTCCCGGAACTCTAACTTCTGTTTTTAAGTGCTCCTCTACACCCATTATGCTCAGATTAGGCCTTCTGATGGTGTCTTCCAAATGTTGAATAGATCTATCGTATTTCTTGGATTTGTCTTGGATGGTTTTATGTTTCTTCTCTATATTATCCATGCTATCTTCAATCCCCAAGACTCAATCTTCTGCAGGTCCTAACCTACTATCCAGACTTTCTACTTTGTTTTTTTTTTCTTTTATTTCTAGTTGGTAGGCTTTGATGGCTTCAAATTCTTTGTTGGAGTTTTGTTTTAGATCTTGTATGAACTTCTTTACTTCCTTAATTTGGTGTTCAGTGTTTATTCTCACATCACTTAGTTGATTAGTTATGGTTTCCTTGGACTCCCATTCCTTCTGCTGGGTTCCATTCAGCATTCCATTTGTGGACTCCCTGAGTTCTTTCAGTTCTCCATTTATGGATTCCATGAATGCCTTTAATGATCTTTGTGTATTCTCATCCTGCTCTCTCAATTCCTGTATTACTCTTTGATTAGCTTCCACCAGTTCATGCGGTTCCTGTAGCTCTCTTTGACTGATCTCAGCCTGCTCACACCATTTCTTTATTTCAGTTTGAGTGCTCTCAAGCTGCTCATGCAATTCCTGTATCAATGTTTGAGTAGCTTCCTCATGCTCATGATATTCCTGTATTGGCTTTTCTTTTGCCTCCTCTCTCTCCCTATCATGCTCACAAAGAGTCCTTTGCAGGTTTTCAATCTTTTCATTTACCATGTTTACCAGTAATGTGTGTAGAGCTTTTTGGGAACTCTCCTCTGGATTATTAATTACCTGTTCTGTCCACTGTTTATCACGAGGGGGAGTTGAGATACCCGGACTTGCCATTTTTCTTGTCTTCTTCCTCCTTGCCCAGCCCATTTGGGATGAAAGTAACACCAGTTTTGTGCTAGATCTCTATGTTAAGGGAAGCATCAACCAACGTCTGTAGTTGCTCAGTCAAAGTCTGCAGATACACTCTAGTTCAACAGATTTATCTATTCAATATCAAACAACTATGTATTAATGGGTTATGAACCCCAAAGAAGATTTTGGCAAACTAGAAATTATTAGGTTTAAGGAGAGATGTGGGTAAAAATAGAGATAGAAGGATACGGAAAGGCAGAGGGTGAGTTAACTTAACTAAGTCCTAATCTCAAAGCGGGAAATAGGTTGGATAGAATGATAGTAGAGAGAGAGAAAAGAAAAGAAGAGAAAGATAGTAAAACAGACAAGAAAAAAATGGAAAAACAAATATTAAAAATTAAAAACTGAAACACTTAAAAACTTTAAAATTATGCAAATTTAAAAACGTAATATTCAGTGAAGAATGTGGATAGATAAGATAAGGGTACAGATAAAAAGGAGATGTGGGAAACTTAAAAACTGCTTAAAATATTATATAGATATAAAAAGGTAATACTACTATTAAGCAATTTAAATCTAAAAGGTTTTGAATTGAGTAATGCATTTCTGGATTAAATGTGTACACAATGGGGGATAAGATCTGATAATTGAATACCGGTATATCTGAGGATGAGCAGAAGAGCAATTAAGTCATGCAAAGAAGAACAAAAGAGAAGAAAAGGTGAAAAGAAGATCAGTAGCGCTAAGCAAGTAAGAAAAAACAGAAAAAAAGAAAAAAGAGAAAAAAGCACACACTTATACCCTTAAAATAAAAATTATTAGAGGAAGAAAAAAGTTAATAGAAAACAATTTTATTTAAAAGAAAAGTTCAATATTAAAAATTTTAAAAAGTTTAAAATTATTTTTAAAAACAGGAACAAAAAAGTTCTTTGAATTTTTTGGGAGGTTGGGAAGATCCTGTATCTCCCTTGTGTCCTTAACCTGTCTCTAGTTGGAGTCTCTGGTCTGCTTGTGGTGTTTGATTTTGCTGTGGCTTGGTTGGTTTCTTAAGTCGGTTAGTTTGAGCAGGCAGAAAAATTCTCTGCTTACCCAGGATTTTTTTATCCTCCTCCCAGGCTAGTTCAGTGGGAGGGAGATCTGCTTTGAGTATCACAAAAGAGGGAGGTGGCTGTTTCCTCTAGTTTAGAGATGCTGTATTGAGGCTAGGTTCTGGGTAGAATTGAGGCCTTTCAGCAAACAGTATCTTTTCCCTGAGGGGCTAGCTTCTGAGTCACTCACAGAGCCCAGCCTGGAGCCTTTTTCAGGGTTTATGTTTACTGTATTTCAATTGATTTAAAAGGCTGCTGTAGGGAGGGGCACCCTCTTTCTCTGTGTACCCAGTGAAGAAATCCACTTCTGGGGCTTGCAGCCTGTGCTCAGTGACTTTTTCCTGGGTGGAGCTGAACTTAGCAGGTCAGGTTAGGTTCCTTTGACCTGCTAAATTACTTTTGTTTTCTTCCAATGCCTGAGTTGGAGATAGCTACTCAGCCAGGCCTTTGTCAGTATCAAAGATGGAGATCTCTGGTAGTGGGGAGGGGAGGAGTGGCCTTCCCTCCTCTGATCCCTGAGAAGGAGTGAGGATGTCAGGCTTCTACTCACGCCAGAATCTTGGTTCCTGTGTTGTCTCTGGTCTGTGAACTGCAGGATTAAGATGTCTGCTGGTGTTGAGTAGAATCCGCTCACCTGCCGCCTCTGGTGCCTTCGTCCCAGACTCTCTGTGTTGTAGGTATGGCGGCTCCGGCCACCGCTGCAGCTCCCACCGCAGCTGCGGAGGCTGGCAAGTGCTCAGATCTGTCACCTTGCCTCGATTTTCCCTCTCTGGCTTAACTCTCTGTCCTGTGATGGCACACTTGGTGTGATTCTCTGGCTTAGGAATGTTTACTGGAACCAAAAACTGCTTTCTATGTGAGAGCTTTTTTAGCCTACAGTTTGTCTGCCATGATTCTAGAACTTCCTCTGAAACTTTTATTCAAATATTTTTCATTTCAAAGATAGGCAGTCTATTTTTCCAAAAGTTTCCTAGTGTAAAATAACTAATATTTCAATAGAAAGTAGAGTTTATTAATTTCAAGGGAATTTTAGATATACACATGATATTGTAGTAAGGTTTATAGTATATTACTTGAAAAAATTCTTTTCAAACTCTTAAATATTTGTGTGTCATGACAGGGAGAGAGGAAGATAATTCATACTGGTTAGGAATTTGCAATGCTTCAAAAATCTATTCAATAATTTGTTATGAGCACATAATCAAGCTACCTGGTATGGCTTAGTTTTTTTTTGTTTCTTTATTTATTCAAAATTTTAACATGGATGCCTGCACAGTGGTAACATTAAAATTATTAATTAAAATACCAATATTGCAAAATCATAGACAGGTATCATACATTCAATAGTTAGCACTTATGATTCTAATAATAATTTTGATGAAGATAATGATGACCAAAGTGTAGCCTGATAATGACAAGGTTCTGATTGAAAAGGAAAAAAAATTATACATCTTTTAAACCAGATTTCTCACATTGAATACATAGTACTAAAAAGCATTGGATTAATAAAATAAGAATAACAATAGGAGAGTTTGAATATCAAGAAATACAATCATATAAACAGGTGAGAAAGTAAAAACCCTAACGCTATTCTTTCAGTCTCTAAATATACTCACTTTTCTTGGTACTATTGTTTTCTTATAAATAAAATCGTTTATTTGCACATGTTGATTATCCCACATAGATAAAATATAATAAGCTGAGTGCTTTCTGTTACAAATGATCTTGTTTGTTCTAGCCTTGGGAATTTAGGAGAAAGCCTTTCACTATCCATAGCCATTGGCTTAGATATATATCTCTAGAAATTAACAACACATGCCTCAAGCATGCTTCACTCATTAGGCAGAAATCCATGATCAGTTTTAGTTTCCATCCAGTTAACTGGAGAAAATCTGTGTATAAATTTATTAAGAACACTTGGCAACAGATAAAGCAATAAGAAAAATATTGATGGACTAAGATGTAGTTTTCAACTTAGTGTGATTAGTTCAATTACTATTCTCATAAAGACACTATTCAATAACCAATGTTTTCCAATGACATATTCTTCCATATAGCTGTAAACACATGACACAATTTACATAATACCACTTACATATCTGGAGTTACCTTAAAAGGACACGTTCCTTAGAGCCAAGAGGAAAATTTATTCTTATTTCTGCATGAAACAATTTCTGACTTTATACCAACAAACTGAATTTGACTCTTTCCTTATTTGAAAGCTAAGGGGGAAAATGAAAGGACTCCTCACTTTTCTTTTTTATGCTCTAGAAGTCAACAAATATATTCTTCAATATTTCTGATCGGTTACATCCATTTACAGATGAGAAATGTAAGGCCAGTAGTCAATGTAATGAGTAAATAATGATACTAGAATGTGTGTCTGATCTCTTCACTCTGTGTGCTTACAAAGAGAGTAATTTAGTGATGGAAAGGACCAATATGAAAAGACTATGGGGAAAAACATACTTTGTAAAAGGTTGTTTAAGACTAGGTGACCAGTAATGATTACATGAAACAGGCTGTTGTCAGGGGCATAAAAAGGTGTTCATAGAAATCGTATCAGTGACAAAAACTCAGAAAATCTTGATCATTCATCTTATCTAATGGGTGGGAGCAGAAGGGTAAGAAGAAATCTAAAGTGTTCTACATCTCTGGCCAGGCAACTGTGTTAGTGATATCCTTGGTGATAGAGATTGCAGGTTGAAATGATGGATTTCGGGGGAAAAAAACTCTGATAATTCTAAAGTTTATATTAAGCAGATGCAAAGATAGGTTTGTTTAGACATTATCAAAATATCCATGACCATGAATATGAAAAAGAATAATAAAATCGGGGGCATTATTAAAGGGAAGAGGAAAAGGAAAGTTCTGACACAATTCTGAACAATGTGAGTACCAGTGTGGACAAGATTGGAAGAATGAGATAAATAAGGAAACAAGAAAGTAATAAACGCAGAGTTACATAAGTAAAGAAAGGAAAGAATTTGCAGGAAGAAAAGGTCAAAACTGTTACAGAGATATTGAAGGAAATATGCTATTTGGATTTGAAAACTAAAAAGATATAGACAAGTTCAATAAGAACAGTGTTTTGGCGATATCTCCATGATGAAATAAACCTGTCAATCAACCTGCCACAAATTTTTATATATAGACAGTGCTCTTATAAATTTCAAGCTTTTATTGAATGGAAGAGTTCAGACATTACCATCACCACTAGGATTATACTCCTAAAAAAATAAGGCATTTTGCTTTAATGCCTTTCTTTCATTTTCTCTTACACATTGGCAAGTAGGGAAGAATTCTGATGTAACAATATTACAATGTCCACTTGTAATAACACAACATCTAGGATCTAGTGTTAATTCAGATATTTACTAATTAGCTCCATAATTTATGGATATTTATATTTCTCCTAGGTAAACTAATGAGCTCCAAAAAAATGTCCCTAAGGAGCGTTTCAATTCTACTGTCCATTTCCTATCAAATGGAGTATTGTTATTCTTTCTGATGGAGGCAAAGAATTCCTTTGAGAATATATATACAACATTTTCTTGATCCATTCATCTACTCAAGGGCATCTCGGTAGGTTCCATATCTTAGCTATGGTAAATAATGCTGCAATAAACATAGTTGTGCTGGAAGATTTAGTATGGTCTTGTTTGTGATCATTTGGGTAAATTCCCAAAAGTGGGATTGCTGGGCCATAGGAGAGCTCTAGGAGTTTTTTGAGGAACCTCCATACAATTTTCCAAAGTGGTTGAACAAGTTTGCACTCCCAATAACAATGAAGTAAGATTCGCTTCTGGCCACATCCACTCCAGCATCTGTTATTATAGTTCTTGTCTATGGCCATTCTAACTGGGTTGAGGTGGTATTTCCATGTTGTTTTGGTTTGCATTTCTCTTATGGCTGAGGAGGTCGGTCATTTCTTCATGTGTCTATTGGCAATCCTTCTTTCCTCTTCACAGAATTTTCTCTGTAAGTCTTTAGCCCATTTATTTTTTTATTTATTTATTTTTATTTTGCAAATACTGTACAGAAGAGTTACAATTACATGGGCAAAATAATGAGTACATTTCTTATCAAGCATTTTAGCCTCCTCCTTTGCTTCCCCTTCCCATCCTTTCCCACCCCCCACCCCTCAATCCTCCCCATCCCCCACCCCAGGAAAGTAGTTAAGTTTGTTTTCGACATAACGACTTGTACATCTCATTGTTGCAATGTAGCCCACTTATTTATTGGGCAGGTGTTTTGTTGAGGATTTGCTGTTGGGGGATTTAATATTTTGAGTTCCAGGTATAGTTTACATATGAGAACCTTGTCCATTGTATGGCTAGGGAATATCTTCTCCCAATAAGTAGGCTTTCTATTGATCTTGCTAGCTATATCCTTTGCCATGCAGAACTCTGCAATTTTATGCAATCCCATTTTTCCAAATTTTCTTTGATTTGTTGTTTCTGCATCACTTTTAAGAAACTTTCGGCCTATGCCAAGGAGACCTAGTAATGATTTAGGACCTGTTATGATTTCAGACTGTCTGCTTTGACTCCGAGGTCCTTGATCCATTTGGATTTGACTCTGGTGCAGGATGACATGTATGGATCTATTTTTGATTTTCTACAAGTGATTAACCAGTTTTGCCAGCACCATTTACTGAAGAGGCTGTCTTTCTTCCATTCTATTTTCTTAGCCCCCTTATCAAATATTAGAGGACTATAGGTCTGTGGGTTAATTTCTGGGTTTTCACTTCTATTCCATTGGTCCAGAGGTCTGTTCTTTTGCCAGTACCATGCTGTTTTGATTACAATGTTTTTTTTTAATTTAAATTTTTAGTCTTTGTGAACATACTGTACAGAAGGGTTACAATTACATGGGCCAGATAATGAGTAAATTTCTTATCTAGCATTTCAGCCTCCTCCTTTGTTTACCCTTCACATCCCTTCCCAGCCTCTCCCCTGCCCAGCCTCTCCCCTGCCCCACCCAATCCTCCCTCCTGCCCCCCCCCCCGCACCAAAGTTGTAAAGTTCATTTTTGAAATGACAACTTGTACTTCTCATTGTTGCAACAGGTCCACCTATATCCTTAAACGACTTGATTTCCCCTATCTCCTCCACAAATTATACCAACATCAAATATAGTGAAAGCAGGGGTTATACTGTGGAGGAGGGATACAATGGTTTTGTAGTAGTGTTTGAAATTTGGTATTGATATTCCTCCAGCACTGTTCTTTCTGTTATGGATCGTTTTTGCTATTCGGGGTCTTTCATTATTCCATATGAATTTTTGGATTGCCTTTTCTATTTCCTTGAGGTCGGAATATTGATAGGTATCACACTGAATTTTTAAATAGCCTTGGGAAATGTTGCCATTTTCACGATGTTGATTCTTCCAATACAGGAGCATGGGAGTTTATTTTTGCCACTTTCTAAGTTCTGTTTTGATTTCCTTTTTCAAGTTTTTAAACTTTTCATCATAGAGATCTACCACTCCTTTGGGTATGTTAATTTCTAGGTATTTTATTTTTTTGTGGGGCTATTACAAATAGAGTTGTTTTCCAGATTTCAGCACACTTTTCTCATTGTTGGCATACAGAAATGCCATTGATTATTGAACGTTAATTTTATACCCTGCTACTTTACCAATATTTTGAATCAGCTTGGGTAATTTGAGAGTGGACTCCTTGGGATTCTTTATATACAAGATCATGTCATCTGCAAAGAGGGAGAGTTTTGCATCTTGTTTTATGGTTTAACTAGGCATTCTAACACTAGATTGAAGAGAAGTGGAGAGAGTGGACATCCTTGTCTCGTTCCTGAGATAAGAGGAAATGGATTTAGTTTTTCACAATTAAGTACAATGCTGGCTGTAGGTTTATCATGTAGAGCCTTTGTTGTACTGAGGAATGTTCCCTGGATTCCTAATTTTTGCAGAATCTGCAACGTAAAGGGGTGTTGGATTTTGTCCACTGCTTTTTCAGAATCTATTGAGATAACCATGTGGTTCTTGTCCTTGCTCTTGTTGATGTGATGAATTATATTAATTGATTTGCAGACATTGAACCAACTTCGCATATTCGAAGTTGGTTCAATGTACGCAATGAAGAATGTACGCAATGAAGACATGAAACATGAAATGAATCCTGTTTGATCGTGGTGTATGATTTTTGGATGAATTGTTGAAGTCGATTGGCCAAAAGTGGGTTGAGAATTCTTGCATTAATGATTATCCAAGAAATGGGTCTATAGTTCTCTTTTTTGATGACTCCCTGCCTGGTTTTGGGATGAGAGTTATGATGGCTTCATAGAATGAGTTCGGTAGTGAACTTTCTCTTTCAATTTCATTGAAGATTTGGAGGAGTGTTGGTGTGAGCTCTTCTTTGAAGGCCTTGTAGAATTCCACTGTAAATCCATTGGGATCTGGGCTTTTGTTAGATGGGAGGACTCTTATTGCTGTTTCAATTTCAATGTTGGATATGGGCCTGTTAAGATGGTTTAACTCACATTGGTTTAGTTTCAGCATGTCAATATTTGTTAGGAAAAGGTCCATTTCTGCCAAGTTCTCAAACTTATTAGCATAAACTTTTGAGAAGTATTCCCTTATAATGTTGTGAATCTTGGTTGTTTCTTTGGTGATGTTTCCATTCTTATCTCTGAGTTTATTTATTTGGGTATGTTCTCTTCGTTTTCTGATAAGATGTGATAAAATTCTGTCAATTTTGTTAATTTTATCAATGAATCAACTCTTCCTTTTTTTGATTCTTTCTATGGTTTTTTTTTATTCTAATTCTTTAATTCTGATTTAATATTAATTATTTCTTTCCATCTACTCCATTGGGGATTATCTTGCTGCTCTTATTCAAGTAAGATCAGATGTCTCATTAAATTGCTGGTTTCAGATCTCTACAATTGGTTTGTGTTGGAACTCAGGGCTATAAATTTGTCTCTGAGTACTGCCTTTGTTGTGTCTCAGAGTAGGGGGTAATTTGTGTGTTCATCTTTGCTGAATATCATGAATATTTGAATTTCCTTTCTAATGTCTTTCATGACCCACTGGATATTCCACAGTGTGTTTATCAGCGTCCATATAGTACAGGATTTATTTCAGTGACTTTTGGTGGTGAGTTCTAATTTTATTCCCTTGTTGTGTGAGAGAATGCAAGGTATAACTTCAATGTTTCTGAATTTGGAAAAGTTTGTTTTGTGACCTAAAATGTGGTCTATTTTGGAAAATATTCCATGTGCTGCTGATGAAAACGTGTATTCTGATGCTGCTGGGTGAAATATTTGGTAGATGTCTGTTAAATCTAGTTGATCTAAGCAGTTGTTTAGATCTGCGGTTTCTCTGTTGAGTTTTTGCTGAGTTGATCTATCTAGTGAGGAAAACGGTGTGTTAAAGTCCCAAACAATTAATGTCTTTGGATCTATGTCAGATTTGAGGGAAAGTAGTGTTTCTTGTATAAATTTGGGTGCTGGGTTGATTGGCGAATAGATATTTAGAATTGTAATATCCTCCTGAAGGAGAGATCCCTTAATTAGTATGTAGCAACCTTCTTTATCTCTTCTCACTAATTTTAATGGAAGTCTATTTTATCTGTTATTAGGATTGCAACTTCCGCCTGTTTATGGGGCCGTTTGCTTGGTAGATTTTGTTCCAGCCTTTTACATTGAAAATGTGTTTGTTTTTATGGGCAATATGTGACTCCTGAAGGCAGCAGATAGAAGGATCTTGCTTCTTAATCCAATTTGACAGTGTATGTCGCTTAATTGGAGAGTCAATCTGTTAATGTTGAGAGTTAGGATTGTGAGCTCTTTGGAAATTCCTGCCATTTTATGCCCCTTCTTGGGGGTTGCAGCAACTGGGTTCTTCCTATGGTTCTTGAATTCTCAGTTTGGTGCAGTTTCTTGGCCTTTATTGTGGTCTTGTTGGTTTTCTATGTGTAGGACATCGGTAAGTGTCATTTATAGGGATGGTTTGGTGGATATATATTTTTTCAGTTGTTCTTTGGTATGGAAGGTTTTTATTTGGCCTTCGGTTAGGAAGGAGAGTATAGCTGGGTACATTATTCTTGGTTGATAGTTGTTTGTCTTTAGGGCATGGCATATATCATTCCAGGCTCTTCTTGCTGTAATTGTCTCCGCTGAGATATGTGAGGTAATTCTAATTGGTTTCCCTTTGTAAGTGGTTGATCTTTGCTCCTTGACAGCTTTAAGGATATTTTCCTTGGAATTGATCCTGTGGGGATTATAATGTTGCAGTGGGATATCATGTCCTAGTCTGGTCTATTTGGGGTTCTAAAAGCTTCTTGAATATGAATAGGTCTATCTTTTTGCATGTTTGAGAAGTTCTCTGCTTGGAACATGTTAACCAAATTTCTTAGACCATTAACTTCTCACTCTATGTGCTCCTCTACACCCATTATCTTTAAATTAGGGCTTCTGAGGGTGTCTTCCAAATGTTGAATAGATCTATCATATTTCTTGGATTTGTCTTAGATAGTTGTATGTTCTTCCTCTATCATAACCTGGCTGCCTTCATCAGATTCGATCTTCTGCATGGTCTACCCTGCTCTCAAGACTTTCCACTTTGTTTTTAATTTCTTTTCCTTCTATTTGGTCAGCTTTGATGACTTCAAATTCTTTGTTGGAGCTTTGTTTTAGATCTTATATGAACTTCATTACTTCCTTAATTTGGTGTTGTGTTTATTCTCAAATCACTTAGTTGATCAGTTATGGTTTCCTTGGACTCCCATTCCTTCTGTTAGGCTCCATTCAACATTCCCTTTCTGGTCTCCCTGACTTCTTTCAGCTGTCTTTTATTGGATTTCATGAATGCCTCTATTTGGTAGGAAAGTAACACCATTTTTGTGCTAGAACACTATTTTAAGGCAAGCATCAACCAAAGTCTTGTAGTTGCACAGCCAAAAGTCTGGGTTTTTGTCAGTATCAATTTCTGGGCCTTTGTCAGTATCAAAGATGGAGCTCTCTGGTGGTGGGAGAGGGGCCGCCTTCCCTCCTTTGCTTTCTGAGAAGGAGTGTCAGGGTTCTACTCATACCAGAGTCTTGGTTACTGGGCTGTCTATGGTTTGCGATCTGCAACATGAATATATCTGTTCCTTGTCAGTTCTTCCTCGTGTTGAGTAGAATACGCACACTGTGTCTGGCATCTTTTTGACTGGACTCTCTCTGTAGGCATGGTGCCTCCGGCCGCTGATGCTCAGATATGTTTCCTTGCCTGGATATTCCATCTCTGGCCAAACTCTCTGTTCTGTGATGGCACACTGGGTGTGATTCTCTAGCCTAGGACTGTTTACTGGAACACTAAATCTGTTGTCTAGGCAAAAGCTTGTTAAGCCTAGACCTTCTGCCATCTTCCACAGAACTCTAGATTATGACTTTTTATTCTCTAACTTGGGACAATGATCTGCTGTCAGTTATTTTCTTCTCTTCTCCTTCTTTTGCCCTTCCACTTACATAATTTTTTTTTAAAGAAACATATTTGAACTTGTATTTCAAAATTATCTGAATTTCTTCATACTCCTATC
The DNA here is from genome assembly GCF_019054845.1 of Dipodomys spectabilis. Taxonomy (NCBI): domain Eukaryota; kingdom Metazoa; phylum Chordata; class Mammalia; order Rodentia; family Heteromyidae; genus Dipodomys; species Dipodomys spectabilis. The sequence continues at coordinate 3,028,626 of NW_024870964.1, forward strand.
TCAAGGGAATATTTTGTCACTACCATTTTTATCCTATATGATATTGGATATCTTCCTGCCTAATTCAGTGCAAGATATAAATTTCACTCATCCAGATATTTCAACACTTGTACCATCATAAAATCCTTTCTTACATAGAAATCATTATTTTAGTATTTCTGGGGAGGTGTCATCTCTCATTTTTGAATGACCCTAAGTGATACTTACATGCAAACATGTTTTCAACCCATATGCCATTCAGTAGATGAACGAATATATATATATATATATATATATATATATATATATATATATATAATCTCTCTCTCTATATATATATATAGATATATATTTCACATTTTGTATATGGTTGAATTCTAGGCTTCCAATTCAAAAGGAAATGGAAAGATTTTTTAAAATCCTGCGAAATAAAATAAGCAAGACTCAAAGAAACAGATTCCATAGTTTTCCTCATTTGTAATAATAGGAAATGTATAGAATAACACTAGCAGATGAGCAGAATGGTTCAAAAGCTTTGTATATAGACCATACAAGATCATGTTGAGCAAAATGAACAACTAGATATGGAAATAGAGGTTTTTCTTTGTGTTTTTTTTAATGTACTATGTGATTTCTTTTTTCTTTTGTGCTTTCCCCTACAGTTTATCCCCTGCTGTATTTGATTTCAGTACTGTGTGTATTGCACATGCATTTATCTTAATTTGACAAGGCAAGATGAACAACATATTGGGGAGAAAAGGACAAAGGGCAAACCAATGCAATATCAATACTAACAAGACAACATGTTGGAAATTTACATTACAACTTGTGAGGGGTTTGGGGGGGAAAGGAAAAGTGTGAGAAAAATGAGGTAGTGTGTAAAATTTCGACATGTTATGTGTTCACTACCTTACAATTAATCCAACCCCTGTATATATTTCCTTAAAAATAAAATTAAACTAAAAATAAGTTACATAAAGTATAATTTCACTATATTGCTACAGTAAATATTATTCTATGTGCATTACTTTTTAAAAAATGAACAGTTTGGCATCTAATTTGAATTAATTATACCTTTCTTTATCAGAGGTTCATCAACTTGAATGTTATCCAAATATGCAATATTTTCACAATATACCTGCCATAATTTTCAAAAAATTATAAGTTTAGTATTGTCTCATAGTAAAACAGAAAACAGTTTAATTCTCTGGCAACTCCTAACTTTTAAAACTGAATAATTGTTAAAAGGACAGAATATATGTGTTCTTCAAAGTTCTTACAAATACTAACTACTCATTTTCAAATTCTGAACATTCCATATCAGAGCAATTCAAAACAGTACCTATTTGCATGTTATTTAATTCTGCAATAGCTGCAGATTCTAATGGGGTGTTACATAATGAGAAATCAACAGAAAAAAATAGCCACATTCTGCTGGAGGATATAACTACAAAGTATGTGTATTAATTAATTCCTCAAGAGTAAACATTTGTCCATCAGAGTAAGCTATTATTTCTGTGACCATCAATCCCATGCTTTTATGCCATAAAGTCTTCCTAGCCCAACAGTTTCCAATTTGTAAGGTGCACCTTAAAAATCCCTTAATTCACATCATGAATAGCTTATCACTATTGTGAAAAAATACTTCATTTGTGCTAATATGATGCCCTTCCTATTGTGGAAAGTACACTACACTAAACTTTGCTGCAACATTTTTCTGATTTCTAGAAATCAGAACACTTGCAAATATTATTTATATTTTTTATCTATCATAGATATTCAGGAGGCTAAAATCAGAATATTATGGTTCAAAGCCCACCCAGTCAGGAAGATTCCTTAGATTCTTATCTCCAATAAACTTCTCAGGAAAAGCCAGACTCAAGTGGCACTGAGGTTGAAGTGGTAGGGCATGAGCCTTGAGCACAAACCGGCTCAAAAAGAGTGGCCAGGCCCAGAGTTCAAACCTGAGGACAAACCAAAAAATAAAAACCAACTCCAACCCTAGCATTTTTCTCATTGTATACAGAAGCATGTTATTAAGGAAATTTCTTCCGGTATTACAAGTAGATAGAAGAACCAAGACCTCACACAATTACTCTCTTCATACCAGGATACACCAAAGCCTCAAAAAATTGCTTGTTCTAAATTTATAAATTAATATCATCCATTTGTTGACAACTCTGTCTAGATTATTCACACTATCATTTTATATATGAACTGTTGGAATTATCAATTAACTAAGTTCTAGTTATACCTCGCTTGAAATAATATTTTAGGCAAATAAAATACCAGATTCATTTGTGAATTTGTCAATTAAAACCTCTATTTAAAAAGAATTTTGTAGTATCCTATAGAATATGAATTTACAAACAAAACCAAAATATTTATTTTAAATCTAAATTCTAATTTAGCAAGGTCTACAAAGTCCTACATTAGATGAACTTTGTATTTTTCCAGGCTTAAACTTTTGTAATCCTTCATTATTTCTTTGAAAACCAACATAATGGTGCTTACTTTTTCAAATTTTTGATTGGGAATCGTGAGCCATTTTGCATCTAGGAATGTTGTGTAATGAAGAGAGCATTTAAAACACAACTGAGGATTATATGTGAGTTGCATTTCAATAGGAAACTTGCCTTCATAAAACATAATGACAAAATTAGCCCAAACTTCCAACTGTGTATTCCTTTCTTGTTGTTTGGCTTGTTTCATTGAGACAAAATTATACTACCTGGTCCAGGGAAGGTATCACTATGTAATCCCCCTCTCTAATCTCCTGTCTTAGTCTGAGTGCTAGAATTTCAGGCTTGTATCAAATTGCCCTGCCATAGTTTGGTGGTTTATTTAATCTAGATACCGACTAGCAATTCTGAACTTCTCCTATGATCTTATCCATTAGACTGATTTTTCACTCTTTATGTACTATTTTCAAAGTGGTTCTATCATTTGACACAGGACATGAACATTTTCAGATGCACCTGCAGGGGTCTTTGATTCATTCTTCCATGGATCCAATCCCTTTAATAATGATTACTTGACTTTCTTATTATCTTTGGTCCCTAGGTAGGTAATATTCTCAAACTTCTTTGAAGAAATTTCACTTGAGGACTTTCTAATATTAAAAATTATCACTTGATCTAGTCTTAATCAGGATATATTTTCTATTGTTTTCTAACATTTCTCCATATTCTGAGAGTTGTTTCATTTGTGCAGGTGTGTTTGCACATATATGTGCCTCTGTGTATATGTGTATGTTTGTATGTCTGTATGCAAAACCCTCAGCAACTTTATTCAGCAATCTTGCTCATGACTAGTATTCCCTCACTTGAGCTCATGCCTATAATTCTAGCTACTCAGGAGGCTGAGATCTGAGATTTGCAGTTCAAATCCAGTACGAGTAGGAAAGAAGGTTCTGAGACACTTATCTCCAATAAACCACCAGAAAACTGGAAGTGGGGCTGTGGCTCAAGAGGTAGAACACTAGTCTTGAGCTTAAGAGTGGAGAGATATTGCCCAGGCTGATTTCAAACCCTGCCACAACCATCAAAAAAAAGATAAAAAGAGAAAAGAAAGAAAAAGAAATGAGATCTTGGCCACCAGTTCATTGCTAGTATAATTCCTGCTTTCTCACCATGGACTTTTTTCCAGTTAAGTCCATTCTCTTATATCTAACTTGCTTTGGAACCAGAATAATTCTTCCATTATGCATTTTACAAATTTGCATGATTAGCAACCATGATTTAGTGACAGAAGTTGAAAGAGAGTGGCCTCATCGTTCATGTTCCTCTTAGTATTAATTATTTCTCTATGTCACTCCCATGCATCTACATAATGGCCTTGCTTTTATTGGTTCAATGTTGTCTTATTTTCAGAGTCTTCTATAGTATATTGAACCATTATACTTAAACACAGAACTTTTCTTTCTCTTATTATTCCTATTGTTTCTTCTACTGTAAACTTGTGTTCACATAGGAAATAATGCACAACACACACACACACAAATAAACTTTTCTGAGAATCTTCTCCCAGTTTAATTTAAGAGCACTTATGAAATTTGAACTTAATGTACTCCTGGATAATGATTTCTTTTATGTTTTTATAGTAAAAATAGTGTACAGAGGGCTTAGAGTTACATAAGTAAGGTAATGAGTACATTTCCTATTGTTACATACTCTTTTTTTTACTGTGTTATCCATTCCCTCCCTATCTACCCAATTCCCCCTCCCCTTCCCAAGTTGTAAAGTTTGTTTTCTACATAGTGTCTTGTTCATATCATTGTTACAATAGGTCATCCTGAATCTTTGTTTCCCCACACTAGAAAAATGTATTTGCAAGATGTAGGGCATCAACATCATATCCAGTGAAAACAGGAATTATATCATGGGGGAAGAACATGGAGGAGAAACGAAAAAATCATATAGTACATTTTACATACATTTAAAAACCACTTCAATAAAGAAAAAAAAACAAGTTGTGTCCCTATCTTGGGGTTCATTTTACTTAACATTATCTTATATGGTCATATGTACATGAATAATGTTTTTATAAGCCATTAAATTTTATATTTTGTATTTACTAAGTTGTCTCTGAAAGGCGTGTTACCTCATGTCCAAAAATGTCTTTGTGCTAGTTCAATGAAGCCTGAAAACATTCATTTTACCTCGAGCAGTGCCATAGATTGTTATTGGAAGTAAGTGGAAGGAACTGTTACTGCAGGTGGAAACTGATCCCAAAAGAGGTATTGAACATAGAGAAATGACAAAATGGAAGTTAATTCGTGTGTTCCTTTTTGCTATACAAGAAAAGAATCCATTGTCCAAATTCAGAAACATTGAAGTTATACCTTGCATTCTCTCAGACCACAAGGGAATAAAATTAGAATTCAACAAAAAAGCCACCACAGAAATTCCTGTATCACATAGAGGTTGAAGAATACACTGCTGAATCACAAGTGGGTTATGGAAGAGATTAGAAAGGAAATTCAAATGTTCATAATATTCAACAAAAATGAACACAGAGATTATCAGCTCCTCTGGGACACAGCAAAGTCAGTACTCAGAGGCAAGTTTATAGCTCTGAGTTCCTTCATCAACAAATTGGAGGGATCTGAAACCAACAATTTAATTAGACATCTGTGCCTCCTTGAAAAATACCAGCAAGATAAACCTCAATACAGTAGATGGAAAGAAATAATTAAAATTAAATCAGACTTACATGAATTAGAATCCAAAAAACCATAGAAAAAATCACAAAAAAAAGAATTGGTTCTTCGAAAAAATTAACAAAATTGACAGACCCTTAGCAAATCGTAATAGAAAAAGAAAAGAACACACCCAAATAAATAAACTCAGAGAGGAGAAAGGACACATCACCACAGAAACAACCAAGATTCAGAACATTATAAGGGAATACTTCTCAAAACTTTATGCTAATAAATTTGAGAACTTGGCAAAAATAGACCTTTTCCTAGGAAATACTCAGATGCCGAAACTAAACCAAGATGAGTTAAAACATCTTAAGGGGCCCGTATCAAGCATTGAAATAGAAACAGAAATAAGATACCTCCCTCCTAAAAAAAGGCCAGGCCCAAATGTTTTAACAACGGAATTCTACGAGGCCTTCCAAGCAGAGCTCACACCAATACTCCTCCAACTCTTCAATGAAATGGAAAGAGAAAGTTCACTACTGAACTCATTCTTTGAAGCCATCAAAACCTTCATCCCAAAACCAGGAAGGGATTCATCAAAGAAAGAGAACTATAGACCAATTTCTTTGATGAATATTGATGCAAAACTTCTCAACAAAATTTTGGCCAATCAACTTCAACAATTCATCCAAAAAATCATACACCACGATCAAACAGGATTCATTTCAGGGATGCAAAACTGGATCAATATACACAAATCAATTACTATAGTTCATCACATCAACAGGAACAAGGATAAGAACCACAAGGTTATCTCAACAGATGCAATAAAAGCATTTGACAAGATCCAACACCCCTTTATGTGAAGGTTCTGGAAAAAACTAGGAATCCATGGAACATTCCTCAACACAATCAAGGCTATATAGGACAAACCTACAGCCAGCATTATACTTAATGGTGAAAAACTAAAGCCATTTCCACTTAATTCAGGAAGCAGACAAGGATGTCCACTCTCTCCATTTATCTTCAAACTTGTATTGGAATGCCTAGCTACAGCAATAAGACAAGATGCAAGTATTAGATGGATGCAAACAGGGAAAGAAGAAGTAAAACGCTCCCTCTTTGCAGATGACACGATCTTGTATTTAAAGAATCCCACAGAATCCACTCCAAAATTACTTAAGCTGATTCAAAATTTTAGCAAAGTAGCAGGGTATAAATTTAACCCCCCAAAATCAATGGCTTTTCTGTATGCCAACAATGAGAAAAGTTTGGCTGAAATTAGGAAAGCAGCTCCATTCAGAATAGCCCCACAAAAAAAAAAATACCTAGGAATTAACTTAACCAAAGAAGTGAAGGACCTCTATGATGAAAACTTTAAAAACTTGAAAAAGGAAATCAAAACAGAACTTAGAAAGTAGCAAAAACTCCCATGCTCCTTTATTGGAAAGATCAACATCGTGAAAATGGCACTACTTTCCAAGGCTATCTACAAATTCAATGTGATACCTATCAATATTCCAACCTCATTCTTCAAGGAAACAGAAAAGGCAATCCAAAAATTCATATGGAACAATAAAAGACCCTGAATGTCTAAAACGATCCTTAACAGAATGAACAGTGCTAGAGGAATATGAATACCAAATTTGAATTCAACTACAAAGCCATAGTAATCGAAACAGCTTGGTACTGGCACAAGAACAGACCTCAGGACCAATGGAATAGAATTGAAAACCCAGAAATGAACCTGCAGAACTATAACCATCTAAACTTCGATAAGGGAGCTAAAAAGTAGAATAGAAGAAAGACATCCTCTTCAGTAAATGGTGCTGTCAAAATTGGTTAAATACTTGTAGAAAAATAAGCTATGCTGTACTAAAATCAACTCCAAATGGATCAAAGACCTCAGAGTCAAAGCAGACACCCTGAAAACATTACAAGATGGAATAGGAGAAACACTAGGTCTCCTTGGCCCAGGCCGAATTTTTTTTAATAGAGACCTAGAAACACAACAAATCAAAGAAAGGTTGGACAAATGGGATTTCATGAAATTGCAGAGCTTCTGCCTGGCAAAGGACATAGCTAGCAAGATCAATTGAAAGCCCACAGATTGGGAGAGGACCATCACTAGCCATACAACAGACAATGGTCTCATATCTAAAATATAACTGGAACTCAAAAAATTAAATCCCCCAAAAACAAATCTTCAAAGAAACAACTGCCCAATAAATAAGTTGGCTAAATACTTAAAGAGGAACTTCTCTGAAGAGGAAAGAAGAATTTCCAAAGACATATGAAGAAATGCTCAACCTCCCTAAACATAAAAGGAATTCAAATCAAAACAACATTGAGATATCACCTCACCCCAGTTAGAATGGCTATAATCAAGAACTGTAATAACAACAGATGCTGGAGGGGAGGTGGCAGAGGAAACCTTACTGCATTGTTGGTGTGAGTGTAAACTTGTTCAACCACTTTGGAAAGTAGTATGGAGGTTCCTCAAAAAACTCCACATAGAACTCCCCTATGACCCACCAATACCACTTTTGGGCATTTACCCAAATGTTTACAAACAAGGCCACACTAGCATTACCAGCACGACTATGTTTATTGCAGCCTTATTTACCATAGCTAAGGTATGGAACCAACCCAGATGCCCTTCAGTAGATGAATGGATCAAGAAAATGTGGTATATATACACAATAGAATCCTATGCCTCCATCAGAAAGAATGACATTGCTCCATTTGTTAGGAAATGGAAAGACTTGGAAAAAATTATATTAAATGAAGTAAGCCATGCCCAAAGAAACATAGGTCCCATGGTTTTCCTTATTTGCAATATCTAGTATATGTCTGAGTCAAACAGAAAAGGTCAGAGAAGTAGATGTTAGGGAAATGAACCCTAAGATATGTATTCGAATGTTTTTTTCCTTTCATGTGATTGTTTCTAACACATTTATAAGATGATATCCTTGTTGCTTTGTATGTCCCTTCCCCACGGCATAACGATAACCCCTGCTTTCACTGTATTTGATGTCATTACGATTTGTGGAGGGGAATGGAAAAAAACAAATCATTTAAATATGGATACAGGTTGACCCATTGCAATAATGAGATGTACAAGTCCTTATGTCGAAAACGAACTTTACAACTTTGTTGGTGGGGGGAGGGGGATTGAATGAGTGGGAGAGGGGAGGATGAGAAGGTATGGGAAGGGGAAACCAAGGAGTAGGTTACAATGCTTGATAAAAAATGTACTCATTATCTTGCCCATGTAATTGTAACCCATCTGTACATTATTTTCACTATAAAAATATATATTCATTGTTAGAAAAAAAAAAGAATCCAAGGCTTGAAGGAAACTCTGTCCCTGAATTTTTTCGAGTATGTTCTTTATTCATATAAAAATTGTCTGTAAACTTCTTCTTGAAAGTATTACAAAAGGAAACAATGGGCTATTTGAAGGCCAGCATAGAACAAAAGGAAATAACCTTCTTTTAAAAGTGTTCTATTGCAAGGAAACAACGACTTGGAGGTTTTAAATTGTCTTATGCATGGATATTTGACTACTGAGATGATTCTGTTGTTGCAGGAGTCACTTATTAATTCCTTTAGTCTTGTCCTGAATTCTGGAGTGCAATTAGTATTCCAAAAAAGCAGAATCGAGTGAGTATGATCAGCAAAAGGAGCCTGTTCTCAAACCAGTGCTTTAAGGATGGTCCCTAAGAAATACGTGCGTTTTTTTTTTTTTTTTTTTGCTTGTTTGTATGTTTAGTTTGTTCTAGTTCTGGAGCTTGAACTCAGACGCTGGACCATGTCCCTGAACAAATGTCTTCCCTGGCCAACTTCCCCCAAAGCTAGTACTCTACTGCTTGAGCCAAAACTCCACTTCTGGCGTTTTAGGTATTTAGTTACAGATAAGAATGTGACAGACTTTCCTGCTTGGGTTGGCTTTGAACTGAGAAAGTAAGAAAGACAAGTGACATCAACTGTATCAAGATTTCTGTTTTGAACCAAGAAATATTAGACAAAATTTATTATAAAGCTAATATTTGACAATTTTTAAAAGAAAAGAATATGTCTAACAAAGAAGCCATAACTTAAATAACTCCACAAATGTAGGTGCACTGAATTATTTTGGAAGCATTTTTTCAACTGCTTGGGAAGATAACTATTGACTTCATCGATCCTTTTGGGGAAACTTAGTGATATTTTCCTGTTGTCACTGGCTTTGTACACATGTATGCTGTACTTCTAAGGGCCTTACATAAAGGAAGTCTTGAAATTCTCAACAATATTTAAATAAGATGCTCCCTATATTTATTTTCACATTTGGGGATCACTAAGTACCAAAGTTTTGTAGAAGGCTAGGGTTAGAAGATGGACATGAAATCTGTCTCCTAATATTATAAAGATAATTTATGTCATTTTGAGTTACAGTTTCTAAAGTAATAAAAAATAAGGTAAAACAGTAACAGAAACACAATTTTCTATCTTTCCTAACTTTCCAACAGAAATTAGGGAATCCAGTAAAGTTACAGCAATCCCAGGATGGTATAGGATTGTATAGGATCATTAGATGGTGAAAAAGAATTTAAAAAAATGGTTCCCCTGGAACAATGGGAAACAAAATCTATACCTACAGATTTTGATATAGCTTTAAAATAGTTTCCACTATGCTATGTCTTTGATATTTTAGGTTTATTTACACAGCAACTTTCCTCTCTCAGGAAATGACTCTATTCCTACTTAAGGTATTGCAGCTTATAATCCAGCAACAAATAATGCTTCTAAATATAAACAAGCATGATACTAAGAGTAACCAAGGCTACTTCCGTTGCCATAGGTGATAAATAAGAATGCTCTTGGGGAATAGTCAAACAATTTTGAACTTTTCATAACTTTCCTCTTTTCCAACATGAGAAGTCCTAGTCATTATATGTAAAATATTAATAAAGGATTTTTATATTTTTCATTGTTCACACTAAAGCAAATACACTTTTCCTCCTATCAATCCTGACTTTGAAAGAGTCAGAGACTCACAATTATTTTATAGACAAAAGTTTACTGCTTTGGCTTAGGTGTTTTCCTGCCTTTGGGTGTTGCTCTCTATTATTTTGGCAACTATATAGAAAAACAAGAAAAATACATTATGCTTTTGTTGAATTTTTCAAAGTCAGGATGTCTTCAAACACCGTTTTCTGTTCCCTTCTTCACTGCTAATTAAAGTTTAATTATTGCTCTTTAAATAACAAAAACATACTTTATTGTATATTCTCATTGAAACCGATGAATACAGGCCATTGCTTTTTAAATTGTTTCCAAATATTTTCCTTGGCTATTTTCATTATTGCCTTTGTTCCATTCTTCTAGTCAGGAAAACAGTGTTACACAAAAAGATCTTCCTAATATATAGGATGTTAGGCAGAAAAAAATAGATATATAATTAAAGATTTTCATCTCTTAAGAGACTGAAAAGCTCAGAAGACATTTTGCTATTACTGGCATGGTTCTTAAAATAAGTGAAATGCATGTAAATGTGACAGTTATTCCAAACAATAATTATGGCTTATACTTTTCTGCTCCTATGAGATGAGTAATGTTACTGTCAATGAAATCTCTGACAAGGTTGGAGGGCATATTGATTTTAGGGTAGGAAGGTTAATGTTAGAAAGCCAAGGGAGATTCCTAAAACAGCACTGCCTATCAATTATCAGTTAATTATACTTATGGCATATAAGTATATAAATACATAAATATGAGTTGATTGAGAAATTTGTGACTTACACAATTGACTCAATGGTTACCAAAACCAGAAAACACTTCTCATTTATATAAACTATTATATCTAGTGAGGATTTAAAAATTTGTAGAATTATATTTTAACATTTATGCCAAACTATGTCTTTATTTTTAACAGTTTATTTTTAAATTTTGTCGGTCGTGGGGCTTGAAATCTGGGCCTGGACGATGTCCCTCAGTTCTTGACCTCAAAGCTAATGCTCTACCACTTGAGACACTGCCAGTTTTCTGGTGGCTCATTGAAGATAGTCTCAAGAAGCCTGCGCCCGTGGCTCACGGCTGTAATCCTAGCTACTCAGGAGGCTGAGATCTGAGGATTGCGGTTCAAAGCCAGCTGGGGCAGGAAAGTCTGTGAGACTCTTGTCTCCGATAAAAACACCAGAAATCCGAAGTGGTGCTGTGGCTCAAGTGGTAGAATGCTCACCTTGAGCTGTAGAGCGTAGGGACAGTGCCCAGGCCCAGAGTTCAAGCCCGACGATCGACAAAAATTAAACAAACAAGTCTCGCAGACTTTCCTGCCTAGGCTGGCTTTGAACCATGATTCTCAGCCCTCAGACTCCTTAGTAACTAGGATTACAAGCATCAACCACTTGCCCCTAGCTACAAAATTATTTTTTACACATTTATGAAGTATGGAGTGGTAATCCCATTCATTTATATGTTGTGTAATGATCAAGCTATATCATATCCATTAGTTTCTATATGTAACACTTCTTTTTAGTGAGACTGCTCGAAAAGTTATCTTTAGGCTGTGATGAAATATCTATTCTTACCTATAATCACTTTGCTCCTTATGGTATAAAATTAATATATTTACTTTTAGGATTGGAAGTCTGCTAATTAAACTCATAGAAAACATGAATTGTTAGGTGAGATAAGGTCATGGTTCCATTACTTGTTTTAGGAAAACAATTACCCCTTTTGTTTTCAATTATATTTCTGTGGGAATGTGAACTATTCATTGATTTAACTGTTAAATTTGATAACTGTTACATTATATCAAGTTGATTCCAACTTGTATTTGAAAATTGCACACTTAACACAAAAAGGCTTCCACTTTCTTCTACCACATAATTAAAATAACAGTAAAGCAAAGCTTGGTGTTAGTGGCTCATGTGTAGAATCCTAGAAACTCAGGAGGCTAAAACCTGAAGATTTTGGTTCAATGTCAGTCTAAACAGACAAAAATGTGAAAACTTATCTCCAATTGTCCAGCAAGAAGGAGAATATGAGGATGTGGGTCAAAGGATAGAGTGTGATCAGCCATGAGCAAAAAGTACAAGGAAGACAATTAAACATTGAGTTCAAGCCCTAAAAATGGCATAGACACACAAGACAACAATAAAAACTACATTGAACATCAATAATGAAGACAAAGTAGTAGAAAAGATCATGAGAAATATTGCATAAACAGCTGGAAGACAGAAATCATTTGACAGAATTTTGATTCAGGAGAGGGAAAAATCACAGTCTCATTTGAACAATCTCATTGTACTCATTTGTGTTGAAACCTGGCTACTGGGTAACATGAAAGAGTAGATTGGATTACCTGACATAGCAGACATTGCCTATGAGTGACTATGCACCATCCCACTCTGCAAAAATCTAAAATTGTGCTTGCTATTTTAAATAAAACCTTATATTAGATGCTGTCTGGTCCACACAAACTGGGGTCCTTATTTTGAGGCTTCAGACATATGTGAGCCTTTTGTTAATAACCGGTCCTGTTGCACCCTTTCCTTTGTGCACCTATACCTTACAAAGCTGGCACCAAGCCAAGGCGTTGAACTAGACACCATGGCCTTAATCTCTCCCTTTGTCCATCTACAAATCTTTTCACATGCTATCTCTGTCTTAGTATTAGTTGTTTTCTTACTAATCCCTACCAGAAAACTCTTATATTCATGTAAACTCACTATAAATATAATAGTTCAAAAAGGGATTAACGGTTTACCATTGGCTGAGGCTCTCATCTGTAGGTTTGCTCTCTAATAAATGTGCTACAATATCTCTTTATTTTTCATCTCTTTTGAGTCTGACAAATGATTGATTCGGTTTGATGTAATCCCATTTATCCAGCCTTACTTTGGAAGTTTTGACCTGTCCCAAGGAGCCCTCATGTTTCCCCTAACTCTTCCTGTAAAATTCTAAGGTATCTGGACTTACATTAAGGGCTTCAATCCATTTGGAATCGATTCTGGTGCAGGAGGATATATAAGGATCTAACTTCAGTTTTCTGTGTACAGACAATTCCATCAGCACAAGTTTTTGAAGAATTTGTCTTTCTTCCATCCTGTGGTTCTGGCTCCCTTATCAAAGATTATGGATCTATAGGAGTGGATTCATTTCTGGGTCTTCAATTCTGTTCTATTGAGGAAATCTGTGCTTCTGTTGGAAAGAATGGCATTACCACATTCCTGAGGAAATTGAGTTCTCTGTAAACGGAAAAGCAAAATTCTAAGTTTAGAAGATAAAACTGAGGAAAGTTTTGAACACATAAACTATAATATATAGAGGAAAATGTGGCAGAGAAAAGATAAGATGAAAAGCAGAGTAGCTATCAATTGAAGAACTTATAAACAATTACAAAAACTATACAAGAGAGCTGGGGTAAAGCTCAGTTGGAGGACTAGACTAATATATACAAAGCCATGGGTTCAATCTCCAAGAAGATCTAATAATAAGTTGATAAACAGTAATAATAAAATAATTACTTGAAATAAATGCTTTCATATTAGAGAGGCCTGAATCTGAAAACAGTAAACAAAATACGCTCAATTCTTGAATCCAATGATATGAAACTACAAGAATGAAGAGGAAATAGTTTTCCTTTTCTCTCATTTCTTTTCCTTTCCTGTTTTCTTCTTTTCTTTTTTCCTTTGCCACTACTGGTGCTTGAAGTTTCTAAGGCTCTGACCACTTCATATTATTTTTCAGATGAGGTATTACTTTTTGGCCAAGCCTTCCTTGAGCAATAATCTCTTACCTATGGCTTCTACAAACGAGAGATAACAGGGAAATTACCCTATATCTTGCTTTCTTTTTTGTACTTTGTCACGAATTTTTTTGGTTAGAACCGGCCCTCGATATCAGTCTTCTAAATCTCTGCCGTCTAATTAGCATGGCATAGTTCATCTAAAGCTTGGACCCATACTATTTTTTATTGTAAACATTCAATATTGACTTCTGTTTTCTAGATATAATTAAATTCTATTGAGGTTAGTATGGATCTTTATGATGTTATAAGAAGAACATAGAGAAATCCCTTGAATAGTTTTTCAGTTTCTTAAAATATTTATAGTATGACATTAAAAGTAGGACATTAATATTTCACAAGTACCTTATGCAGACTTCAATCATTTTATTTTGTGCACACAATAAGTTCAATACAATTTTATCAATTCTATATGAATAGTTACAGACACGTTTCTTTGCCAAAAATAAGTCTGTCTCATGCTTCCCTTTTATAATTAAACCCACTATTTCTCTTGGTCCCATCCCAAACCTGTTTCATCCTGGAAACCAAAACACTTTTTTTCTCCGACTTCTAGATCATGCAATAAATAAGCTTTTAGGATTGCCTTCAAATCTACGGTAGATTATTCAATGTTTTTGTGTGCCTTAATATTGTATTGTATTCACTCGATTAGCCTTTTGGTTCTGTTATTACAGAATGTAGCACAATTTGTTTCCCATTCACCTGAAGAAAGCCTGAATTGATTTCCATTTCTTTAACTAGAGGAAATAATGCTGCTATAATCCTCTGTGTTTTGGCCTTTGGGTTAATGTTACGGTTTATTTCTATGTGACAAAGCTTGAAGAGCACAATTCCTGTGATATACTCTAGGTGGTTTGCATATTTCATATTCTAGGAACCTGTCAACATGTTTTCAGAAGTGGCTTTACCATTTGAGATTCCTGCCAGCATCCAGTTTCTCTGTTTCTTGATAGCAGTTAGTATGGTCAATATTGTATTATGTGCAGTAATTCTCATACATGTTTTATGATGTCATTTTTGTTTTAATGTGCATTTATTTGATGACTGATGATGCCTTTCTTGGGCTTATTTTTCACAAGATGTATTTTGGTAGTTTCTAATTGATGTTCTTTTTAACAATAGGTTTTGAGAATTCTATGTAGAGTCTAATTTGAGGCATTCTTCAGGTATAGGATTTGCAAATATTTTATCCTTGAATATGGGTACACTTCATCAACATTATCTTCATCATCATTATCATCATCATTATCATCATCTGGTGGGTCTTCGTCCATCCCACGAAAGACAGAAGGGGTCCGAGGAAAGGTAAGTGTGGCCGCTCGCCCGTTACCCAGCCTCCCTCAGCCCGGGAAACAATCAGATCCAGCAGGGAGTGAAGTCAAGCAGGAAGAAATTCCTTTATTAACAAAGAGGAGCCCTTTTTAAAGCAAAAAAGAGCAGGTGGCATGGCAAGGGAGGAAGAGGAACCAATCACTGTCAAGGTCACACCCTATCATGAACCTAAGCTTCCACGGGCTGGTTACGCACTGAACGTAAAGCAAATTTGGCTCTTCCCACTCAACTCCCTCTCAGTACCATCTTTGCTGCCCGTGTGCCCTACAATCATCATCACCATCATCATCATCACTATTAGTATTACTACTGTTAGTTTTGTACATGTACATGTAGGTATGATCCTGGGACATGAACACAGAATCCCTAAGATTAGTTGCAATTCGTTAACAATTTACCATTTCAGTCATGCCTCACTTCTGGCTTTTTTACTGATTAATCAGAGATAAGTTTTTCAGGGACTTTATTTTGTGGGCTGCCATCAAACAGCAATAATCACATCACAGCTTACCAAGTAGTTAGGTTGAGATACATGAGTCCCGTGCTCCCAACTTCTATTCACTAGTTGCATATGAGCTTTCACAGACTAAATTATGTTATACTTTTTTGAATTCTACTATATTAAGTTTTCCTTTCCTATAATTTTAATGCCAAATTTAAGTACGCTTCATCTCCAAAATTGTCAAGGCATCTTCTCTTGTTATACATTTACATCACTCTTTTTGTTGTATATGCCACCTTCAAAGAATGCTTGAAGTGAATATTTGAATAAATTGTTAAGTCAATGTTCACTTTTTAATTCTCCCCAATATTGTCTAACCTATCACCACTTATTTAAAAGAATGTCACTCCACAAGTGTTTGGTTTTACACTCTTATTAAATATTCCTTGATAGTAATTATGTGGCTCTAATCTGGTGCCCTACAGACACATTGAGCTATATAATCTTTCCTCTACAAATATAACAATTTTACACTAACAGCTTTAATATTGGACAGAGAAATATATTCCAGTTTATTTTCCTTTGTCAATGAGTCAAAGAGTGATGGTCAGGTGTTTTTAGGAATTTTCATATACTTATAACTAAAACTGTGAAGCTAGGCACTGTTAGCTCACACTTATTGCATTAGCTGGATAGGAGGCTGAGATCTGAGGATTGCGGTTCAAGGCAGCTGGAACATGAATGTCTGTGAGACTC
Source organism: Dipodomys spectabilis (assembly GCF_019054845.1). NCBI lineage: Eukaryota > Metazoa > Chordata > Mammalia > Rodentia > Heteromyidae > Dipodomys > Dipodomys spectabilis. Next base: position 3,045,081 of record NW_024870964.1, read on the forward strand.
TTATCCCCAATTAACCACCAGAAAACCAGAAGTGGCACATTTGCTCAAAGGGTAGAGCACTCACTTTGAGCTGAAGAGCTGAGGAACAGTGCCCAGGCCCAGATTTCAAACCCCATGTATAAGCCCCAAAAAGGGGGGGGGGGTGAGGACAATTAATATCTTTGCTCAATTTTATCCTCCAATCCATAAAAAGTATATGTCTCCATTTATTTAGATTTTTGCTTTTATATTCAGCATTGCATAATGTTCAATGAGGGTGAGTCAACAACACTTTAATACATTTTGATGATGTGTGAAAATGTCACAAAGAAATTCACAGAGAACAGTTGAAAAATAAGGGGCAATGGGAACGGAGAAAGACAGAAATGGGTTAATCAGGCCCTTGATCAATATGTGAGTGTGTAAAATATTTCAATAAGATTTCTTTGTACAACTAATATACACCAATTAATAAATATCTTCCAAAGGCATTGATATTCGAGTATGTCATAAAGGATAAATACAGACTTTGTGGTGATTTGAAAGATAGATGAGAAAATACATACTTATAGTAATTGTGTAAATAAACTAAGAAATTTTGTCAACATTCTGAGGGCTCATGGCTCATTAGAATAGAAGGCCCTTGGTATCTAAGATAAGACTAAAATGTTAAACTTGAGCCTATCTTTAAGACTGCTTAATGCTATTGCCTTTTTAGTAAGTATTCTCTTTATTGTTGTTGTTGTTGGTGGTGGTGGTCGTGGGCCTTGAACTCTGGGCCTGGGCGCTGTCCCTCATCTATTCGGTCAAGGCTAGATCTCTACCACTTAAGCCATAGCGCCACTTCGTTTTTCTGGTGGTTTATTGGAGATACGAGTCTCATGGACTTTTTCTACTCAAGCTGGCTACAATTATAAAATGAGCCACCGGCACTGGGCTTGAATCAGTATTCTTAGAACAAAGAAAAAATACAAGTGATTTGGAACCAAGCTGTAGAAGGCTGCCTTTTTGGCTTCAGAAGAGAGCTGGCTGGTATCTTATGAGTAGATAGATTTAGGAAAAATTGAACATATAAGTCCACATGGAAGGCTACAAAACATTTTAGTGAAGTTCCAAAAATGATAAGGATATGAATTACAATAACTAGCTTGGTAATAAGGGACATGTTTGGGAGTTCTGTCTCTATTGTTACTGTTGTAAATGTACAATATCATTTTATTCATTTTTGTTGTTGTTGTTTCCTTAGTATGTTCTTTCCCCTATGGAATATCCCCTGTTGTCACTGTACTCGATTTTGATAACTTGCATCTTGTATATACATGTCTAATCTGGGGAGGGTAAAGGGAATTACAAAATGCTGAAATAAGGACACAGGATGACCCATTGCAACACAGATACCAATAAGACTATATTGGAAATGAACCTTACCACTTCATGCTGCGAAGAGTGGGGAGAAAGGAATGTGAGAGCTGGGGGAGGGAAGGGATAGTGGTACTACAACAAGAAAGGAAAGTGGTAATAATTATCAACAAATAATGTACTCATTGCCTCACTCATGTAACTGTAACCCCTCGGTACAACATTTTAACAATAAAATAAAATATAGTCAGTAAAGGACAAGTTTGGCAAATAAAATACAATGCTAACTTACAGACAAATGAAAATAATAATAACCATTTATGTCTATATACATGTATGTACACATCTGTATATTCATATATATGTATACATATATAGGTATTTGTGTATGTACACATATAAGTATGAATATATGCATATGTACATAGTGTGTATACATATACATTTATTTAAAGAGACTTGAATAAATATATTAATGCCTATGAAAAACTGTAACCATCCTGCCTATGAAAAGCTTTAACTATCCTGAATATGTTATCAAAAAATCCAAATACATATTTTTATAATAATATACCAAAATCCAAAGAATATATGGAAAAATCATACCATACCTATACATTGCATACATATAGAGATTAGTGGAAATAGAAAAACAATAGAATATCAGTGCAAACCAATGTGTAGAAATTGGAATCCTTATATATTGGTGCTTGGCACTTAAAGTGATAGAGTCAGTTTGTTAAACATATTGGCAATCTAAGATACAACACATAGAGTTACCTCTATGATCCAGCATTTTGAATCATAATTTTATATACAAAATATATTTCAACATATGTCCAATGAAACAAATGTACAATTATATACATAAGAAAACCTTTTATAATAACATATAATAAAATATTGAAATGCCCATTGAGGGCATTATAGAATTATACACACACATACAAATCAATATGCTATACCCCTGGGAAAAATTTATATGGACTTGGTTTGGAAACAAATTTTACTTGGGAGGAATGGATAAAATAGAATTCAATTTCTAATTACATGAGCTTTTTAAAATGGACACAGCCATGGTGGTAGACTATGAAGTAATGGTTGGTCAAGTGAAGGGTAGGTTGAAATGATGACAGGAAGTGACTAATAATAGATATTGGAGTACTTTGAGAGGGTAGTGATGATAAAATATTCTAGAACTGAAGGTGATATTCATACTCCAAATCTTTACCATTCTATTAATCATTGTACTTTATCGAAGAATTACATATTGCATTTGCATTAACCTTAAGAAAAATTTTAGAATTGTAATGGTGAATATGAGTGATAACTTAAAATTTAAAATCACAGAATTCTATAATGCACACGTATAATATATAGATGAATAAGACTATCAATAAAATATAATCTGTGATATATCATCTGAGTGACTGTATATGACATTGCAAGTCAGTGAATACAAAATTATGTAAATTGAGGAATGAGATAGGACTGAAAAGAATGAGGGATAATGATCATCAAGATGCATTGTATTGAAACTTCTCTGAAGAAGAAAGAAGGATGGCCAATAGACACATGAAGAAATGTTCAACATCCCTAGCCATAAAAGAAATGCAAATCAAAACAACATTGAGATACCACTTCACACCAGTTAGAATGGCTATAATCAAGAACTCTAACAACAACAGATGCTGGATGGGATGTGGACAGAAGGGAACCTTACTTCATTGTTGGTGGGAGTGTAAACTTGTTCAACCACTTTGGAAAGCAGTATGGAGGTTCTTGAAAAGACTTCACGTAGACCTCCCCTATGACCCAGCAATCCCACTTTTGGGCATTTACCCAAATGCTTACAAACAAGACCACACTAAAGCTAATAGCACAACTATGTTTATTGCAGCATTATTTACAATAGCTAAGATATGGAACCAACCCAGATGCCCCTCAGTAAATGAATGGATCAAGAAAATGTGGTATATATACACAATGGAATTCTATGCCTCCATCAGAAAGAATGACATTGCCCCATTTGTTAGGAAATGGAAAGGCTTGGAAACAGTTATATTAAGTGAAGTAAGCCAAGCCCAAAGAAACATAGGTCCCATGGTTTCCCTTATTTTCATATCTAGTATATGTGTGAGTCTAGCAGGAAAGGTCAGATAATGTGATGTTAGGAAAATGATCCCTTAGATATGTATTTAAATGTTTTTTCTTTCATGCATATTTTTCTAACTCATTTATAAGATTATTTCTTTGTAGCTTTGTATCCCTTCCCCACAGTATAACCCCTGCTTTCACTATATTTGATGTTGGTATAATTTGTGGAGGAGATGGGGAAAACCAAGATGTTTTAGGATACAAGTAGACTCGATGCAACTATGAGAAGTACAAGTTGTCATGTCAAAAACGAACTTTACAACTTTGGTGAGGGGCGGGGATTAGGTGGGGGACAGGGGGAGGCTGGGAAGGGATGTGAAGGGTAAACAAAGGAGGAGGCTGCAATGCTTGATAAGAAATGTACTCATAATCTTGCCCATGTAATTGTAACCCCTCTGTAGAGTATGTTAACAAAAATAAAAATTAAAAAAAAAAGATGCATTGTATTGAGCTGGCAATGTGGCTTAGTGGTAGTCTTAGAGGAATAGTGTGAAGCCCTGTGTTTGATTCCTCAGTTCTACATTAACAGAAAAAGCTGGAATTGGCACTGTGACAGAAGTCGTAAAGTGCCAGTGTGAGGAAAAGAAGTTCTTGGACATTGCCAAGGCCCTGAGTTCAAGCCCGAGGACCGGTCAAAAAGAAAAAGATGCATTTTATTAAGATAGGCACTAACAGCTCATGCCTGTAATCCTAGATATTCAAGAGGCTGAGGAATGAGGTTTGAAGCCAGCCCAGGTAGGAAAGTCTGTGAGATTCTTATCCCCAATTAAATGTCAGAAAAATCTGAAAGTCCTGCTGTGCCTCAAGTGATAGAGTTCTAGTGTGCATCGAAAGGAGGTCATGCACAGCGCCCAGACACAGAGTTCAAACCTCAGGAGAGAAGAAAGAAAACAAAATAATTCAATAAAAACTGTTCATAAACTGCATGGTCAAACAGCAACTCCCATGCTACTTACTTAAAGTCAATGAAAAATATGATTAAAATAGAATACAAGTCATTTTGTAGACCAAACTTAGATAGAATACAAAGGTTGTTTACAGGGACAAAGTAAATTTTAGCTCTTAGGTAGAGTTGAAATTTGTTCTTCACTCTTCTTAAATCATTTATGAAATTGACAATACTGCCAATTATAGGTCAATTTCCTTGAGGAACAGATTGAATTCTGCTGTCTTTTCATAGCAAACCATAGAGGTGAATTTTTTGCCTCTTGTTGAAATATATCTGATATTTTAAAGTAGATTTGTCCTAATATAATATTAATTTAATCAATCATTTCATTAGGGTGATGTTAGTCAGATTTTTTTCCAGTAAATCCTATCCCTTATAATAAATGAGAGCATGCTGTGTCAGTCTCCTATTAATATGACAAAATATTTTATAAAATTAATTAATAAGGGGGAAAGATTAATCTTGGCATCTCATTTTACACATTTCAGTTTATGTTTCTTATCCTCATTGCTTGGGGTGGGTGGTGCCACAGAACCCAATGTCAGGAACATGTGATGGAGCATGTGTATTCATGGAAGACACAAAGTAAAGAAGAGGAGGAATAGGAGTGGGAGAGAGAGAAAGAGGAGGAGGGGAAGAGGGAGAGGGAGAAGGAAAAGGAGAAGGAGACAGAGAAGGAAAAGAAGGAAGAGGAGGAAAGGACTTTGATCTTAACATCTTCTTTGATCACAAGTTCTCAGTGACCATACCTATACAACTGAGCCCACTTGAAAAGGTTCACCACCTATTTATGGCAACATAGTGAAAGCTAATTATTAATCCCAATCCTATATGATTTCAGATTTAATTTCTAGAATGGTGGGTAAATATGTCTATACAAGTGTGATAACTTCTGTTCCTAAATATTTATTTGAATTAATCAGATAAGCTATTTGGCATGGAGTTGGTTTGGTTATACCACTGTAGGAGAGATGAATGAAATATTTTAAATGCAAATACATTTTATTTAACAGATAAAGAAGCTTCAAGAGATTTCATTTTGTGACCTTCAAAAATGACTATTTCATTCAACTTATAGTGACTTGAACTTTTCATAATTTTATGGCATTTCCATTGAAGTATTTTGTCGCCTATAGCAAGGTTCATTTTTTCTAGTGAAGGAAAAATGAATGTTATCACGGTCATTTATTTCTTAATTATTCTATAGAGAGTAGGTATAATATGAATTTCCTGCCATTCAATAATAAGTTATATTCAAGTCTATAGGAATAATTGGAAAAGTCATGGGATATCTTGCTTGAGTTAGCTCATATTAAGATTGATTCAATTTCTCAAAATCACTGTTGACATAAAATACATGAAATTCAATTTTTCTCTGAAATGACTTGGTACTCAAACCTGAGAAATACATGACCATTAACTATGATTTTTGTATACTCAAAAATGTATGAATCTGCATTTTCATGTCAAAAAATTAGGGTAAAAAGTAGAGAAAATCATGTAACTCCTGTAGATAATAATCAAAGTTAATGACAAATTGCTTCATTCATCCTGACAGAGCCTATTGATTTTATCTTACATGAGAAATTTGATTAATAATCCCTTTGTCGCTTTTGAATAATAGAGTATTTCAATTTGTCCAGATTCTGTCATTTAAACCTTCAAGTGTATAATTTTTTCATAAAAATGAAAAGTATTTTTCCACAGTGCAGGTTCAGATTTAACAACTAAATAAATATCTAAATGTTAATTTATTAAATTGAGCCTCTAGAATTCAAATAATAAATTTATTTTATTCTTAGATATATTATATCTATGCTGAATATGAGTGTCTCAAGCTTGTAATCCTTACTACTCAGGAAGCTGGGGTCCAAAGCCAGCTTTGGCAAGAAAGTTTGTGAGACACATCTCGATCACACACACACACACACACACACACACACACACACACACACACACACTCACACACACACAGCTCGAAGTGGAGTTGTGGATCAGACGTTAGGACACTATCCTTGAGTGAAAAAAACTAAGGCATAGACCTTGAGTTCAAATCACAAGAATAACACCCACCCACATGCACACACATGCACATTATGTCTAAATTCTTATTTTAGTTTGAAGAAATAAACAATATCATGAATAGTAATATTTGTTTCATATCCTGCAACGTTTGTGAAGTGGTTTTTAGTACAATTTGCTTTAAGATATAACATGTCATTAAAATTAATATTAATCTAGTTAATATTTATAATTGCTTATAACACATTGGTATTTTATGTATACACTTAAGAAATATTATGAGTAAAAGAAAGAAAGGAAGAATAGAAGAAAAGAAAGAAAGAAAGAGAAAGAAAGAAAGAAAGGAGGAAAGTAGGAAAGAAAAAAGAAGAGAGTAAAAGAGAGAGGTAGGGATGGAGGGAAGGAGGGAGGAAGGAAAGACGGAAGGAAGGAAGGAAGGAAGGAAGGAAGGAAGGAAGAAAGGAAGGAAGCGACGAAAACACTTTAATTTATAAAATCTGTTATTTAGCCCAACATAAACTTCATGTAAGTTAACCCTTTTGTAAACGCAAGGTTACAATTGTCACTTCTCTGCATGTTCTCCATGCATGAATGAAACCAACAAAGGAAGGATCAGATATAACCAGATGAATATGTTTGCATCTCAAGTAAATATGTACACAAATCTTTTTCTCATTTTCTATACATCATCAAATAACTATTTGCAAACTATTTACATTGTTATAAATATTCTGAAAATTGATGTAACCAAAGGATGTCAATATATTATATAATGTGAACACTAGTATTTATAATGATATTAATGTTACAGTCTTCATATTATATTAATTATAAAAATTATATGTTTTACCAGAGAAATTAGCATCCTCTAATTTTGGTGTCTGTGGGAGTCTTAATAGCAGACAGCAATTAAAATCTAAGGAGATCTGTATTTCTGAAAGCAGTTAACTCATTGGAGATTGTTCAAGTATATCAGAAGGGACTTAGAAAGGCTGAACATGTTTACATGATTACCTATGATGTGATTCAAGAGCCACAAAACAATCATACTTCACTTTGTCATCACTACTATTATTCCCATTGTAAGTAGAATCATTCACATAATTTACACGATATATGTTTGTCCTTAAGTTATTATTTTCTATGACATAATATCCAAATGATATACTTCACTGAGTTAAAGAAAAAGTTGCAAAATGTATTGGACACTCTAACTCCTTCCAATTACACATATTGAAATTCTACTCCACTTTCTGGTGACATTAGAATCAGCCTTTCAGAGATGACCCTGCAATAATGATCCTGATAAAAGAAGCCCAATATAACTAGTCTGCCATGTGAATGTCTAGCAAACAGATTATAATTAACCAGAAAGTAGACCGCCATAAGACAAAGATTTGCTTTGAATAACCATTTTTATAATCAATGTTCAAGCTTCTAGAGTACGGGTAATATAGTCCTGATGTTTTTAATGCACTTACTTTGAAATATTTTCTTAGAACAGCCCAATAGCGGACAAAAAGCAAAGTGGTATTGATTTAAATTTCAAATTTTTGAAAAAAAACTATTCATAATATTTTATTATTTGAACTTTATTCTCCAAACCTCCAGGTTACAAATATTATTAAATGGGAATTGAATTGAGGTTCAATGCTCTATTCAACTATCATAATTAACCTTTTGAATGTTTTTATTATCTTTACGTATTTGTACAAAGGAGTTGCCATTCACTGAAACAGTGTATGGATACAGTGCATCTTGATTAATGTCACCCCTTCCCACATTCTCATCCACCCCTCCCATTCAACCCAGTCCTTACTTAACTCAATATTATGTTATGTATCGAATTACTTGCCATGTAACAAAACATTTTAAGTATACAATACACCTGGAATTGTATTAACACTTCAACCTCTTCACCCCCATTTCACACTACACATTGCTTTGTATATATCAATTCTGGGAAGTATACAATGGATTCTTGCCTGTATTCCATCCTTTTCAATTTCCTACCCCTCTCACCTTACCCTCCACTGTCCTCTCTTGTAGTACACATTGACTGGTATTTATTTTGTTGGGTTTTGACTTAATCTTTTAAGAGAACTATACTATTTTCACTTTCCATGGACTCTGACACTTCAGATAATTCATTTACCTCCTTGCATATCATCCAGTGTATTTACTTTTACATTAATATGCACCTTCTGTCTACCAAACATAAAGAAAGTCATACAACCTAACTTTCTCTGGGTCCAGTTAATTTTACTTAATATGACTATTTCTAAGTCTTTCATTTTCCTTAAGAATGGTGCAATAGGGCCTGGGAAGGTGGCTCAGTGGTAGAGCGCTTGCCTTGCATGCATGAGGCCCTGGGTTCGATTTCTCAGCACAATCTAAGCAAAAAGAAAGAATCCGGAAGTGGCACTGTGGCTCTAGTGGTAGAGCACTAGCCTTGAGGTGAAGAGCTAAGGGAAAGCACTCGAGCCCCAGAGCTCAGGCCCCACGACTGGATCCCCCGCCCCCCAAAAAAGAATGGTGCAATATGATTCTTTCTGATTGATTAATAAAATTTGATTATGTATGTATATACACATACATACTTGTAAATAGAGATCAATGAAATTATATATATATATATATATATATATATATATATAATTCATATACACGAGCACACAATTCTTGATCGCTTTTGTCAGTGAGAGGCATCTGGGCTGATTCCATATGTTGGCTACAGAAAATAATGCAACAATGAACATGATTGTGCTGGCAGCTTCAGTGTGGCCTTGTTTCTGCTCTATTGGATAAATACCCATAAGTGGAATTGTTGGATCATAGGGAGCTCTCTATTCAGTTTTGTGAGCAACCTCCATCGTGTTTTCCATAGTTGTTGAACAAGATTACATTTCCACCAACAATGAAATAGAGTTTCCTTTGGACCACATCCCTATCAGTATCTGTGATTGTTCGTTTTTTCATAATGACATTGTAACAGGGGTGAAAAGAATCTCAGTGTTGTTTGGAATTGCATTTCTTTCATGGAGACAGATATGTCTATTTGTCATTGTTACTTTTCTTCTAAGAAGTTCTCTTTAATTCATTATCCCATACATTATTTGGGCTCTTGTTTATTTGAGGGTTTATTTGATCTGTAAATATGGGTTAGTTATGTAAACCCTTGTCTAATGCTTAGTTAGTAAAAATCTTCTTCCATTCTGTTCTCTTTCTATATACCCTGCTAACTTTTTCCTTTGCCATGAAGAAACTCTTTAGTATAATGCAACTCTATTCACCCAGAAAAAAATGATATTACACCATTCATAAGGATATGGAAAGACTTTGAACAAACCTATATTAAGTGAAGAAAGTCAGACTCAAAGAAATATAGGTTGCCTGATTTCCCTCATTTCTTGTACTAGAATGTGCCTCTAATTCTACAGTTTAACACACTTGGATGATAAAAGAGAAAACATTACATTTGGATATGATAAATCACATGGGATTCTAAACATTTATACAGTGAGATCAAAGGAGGATGCACTTTGGAGAGGATCACAAAGGCTCAATAGCTATATGAATATTATCATATAATATAATGTTCATCAAATTGATCTCCAAGAAATGATAATGAGAGTTTTTTTTATTATTTTGCTTTTTCCATCTGAATTCGGATGCTGTTATTTTGTTTTAATTTCTGCACCTTTGGTCTTATATGTAAGTTTAGAAAGGGCAAGGAGAAACTCAGAAATGGTGGGAAAGGGTGAACAAATGTTGCAGTGCCACTCAATAGACATTACCTTGTAAATGAACTATACAATTTATGGGGGAGGGAGGTTGAAAGGGAAAAACTGGGAGAACATGAGGGAAGAGGTGACACTGTTGAAAAAGAAATGTGCTCATTATCTGACTTATGTAATGGATTCCTTCTGTACATCATCTTTACAAATTAAAAATGGACCTCATAAACAGGCCAGAATAGTTATATTAATATTAGATAAGATTGGCTTTAAATTAAAATTGGTATAAAAGTAAAAAGAGACTAAAAAAACATTAAATGTTGGTAAAGGAAAGTCTCAATCAGGTGGATATAACAATGCTAAATATCAATGCCCTGAATCCTAGATCTCTCAAATTCATCAGACAAATACTACTTGCCATAAAAATATGCATACATCCAAACACATTGTTGGTTGCTTGAACACATCATTCTTACTTCTGGACAGGCCATCTAGGTCAAAATCTAGCAAAAAATCAATACCAAATACCTGGTTTGATAAGCTATACCTAACAGCCCACGGAACGTTTTCCAAATTAGATCATATCTTAGATCAGAAAGAAAATCTGTGAAAATTCAAAAATAAAAATGAAATTACTCCTTGTATCCTGTCAGACCACAATGGGACCAAATTAGATCTCAATATCAAAAAGCATCACAAAAAATTCTGAAACTCACAGAGACTGAATAACACATTGCTAAATCATCAGTGAGTCACTGAAGACATATGGAGGGAAGTTCCAAAGTTTATGGAATTCAGTGGAAGTGAACAGACAAAATACTACCTCCTCTGGGGAACAAGAATACAGGCAATACTCAGGAAAATTTATAGCTTTGAGTATGTACATCAACAAATTAGAACAATTTTAAATCAGCACTAATAATGCACCACTAGGTCCTTGAAAAACAGGAACAAGCCAATTCAAAAACTGGTAGATAGAAATCATACAAATTAGATTAAAGAAATAAATGAATCAGAGTCTCAGAAAAACATACATTCATAATTGACTTTTATCTACTAGTAGCTCAAAAATTTGCCCAATAAATGTAAATGTAGCTATTTTCAGAGATAGACTCAACCAGCTCAAACCAGTGAACAAAACATACTTGTAAGATTCTAAGGAACAATGTTTTGTTTGCCTTTTTAAAATAAATTTACGCTGTTATTAAGTTGATTTATAGAGGTATTACACTTACATGAGTCAGGTAATGTGTACATTTCCTTTTATGAAATGTCTTCAGTTCCCTCATATTTTCCCATTCCCTCCCTTCTTTCCCCACCCATGTGTTAAATAGTCCACTTTTATCAATGTTCAAGGAAATCCACTGCTTCATTTTTTTCACCCTTTCCCTAAAGCTCTGTGCCCACCCCCACCTTCCTGAAGACGTAGAATGAATATACCATGGATAAGGTAAAGAAGACAGAATCATCACAAACTATAAATCACAACAACATACTGTAAACAAAAAACGGACTCTTCTGTTTCCATACCTCATAGTTTGTTTCAGGATGTTTATCATGTTATATAAATGTAATTGTTTTTATCTTAAAGTCAATTCAGGGATTAAGGTGTGATAAACTTATAATTTTCTTTCTATTTAGTAATGCTTTTATTTTACATTAATGTTGTAAGTAACACAATTCAAATCCCAGGGAAATTTGAAGGTTCAGATTTATAGTTATATACTCAGAAGGTCTAATAGTTCCATTTTGGCAAACAAACTGAAAAACAGTCATGGTTTATCCTCATGAATGCTATTATTTCATATGCAAAAAGTAATTTACCTACATTTTCTCTTATATGATAACATATTATCTGTTAATCAGAGAGATACAAGAATATTTTTAATTATGATATGAAAAATGCATCGAAATGAATGAATGAAATCAGGGAGTAGATGGCTCAGAGCGGGGTGGCTCTGTTAAATATTCTCATTATTTTGAATGATCTGGTGTTTCTATATGTGTGGAATTATGAATGTATTTTATGTCTGGACAAGAAAGTTTGATTAGTAGATCATTGTCTAATACCTGAATCAGAGTGGTAACTATGTGTGTTTGTGTGTGTGTGTGTGAGAGAGAGAGAGAGAGAGAGAGAGTGGGTGTGTGTTTGTGTGTGGGTGTGGCTGTCTGTCTGTCTGCCTGCAATTCTGGATTTAGAAGGAATATCTTATTTCCCTGAGGGTATATACTTGATTCTATTAGGTATACTCCATTAATGACAGCAAATAAAGTTTATTAACATTTTGTGCCATATATTTATGATTGCATAAACAAACTAAAAATTATGTTTGGGATATGAGTTTTGTAAAAGCTCAGCTGAAAGTATAAACATTTGGTATCTTGAGAAAGATATCAATGGCAATCATTTCAGTGTAGATAAATTTTGACAACACTTGCAATGATAAGTAATCCGATATCAAAATTCAATATTTATTGATTTTCCATAGCTACACTGTTCTATAAATTTGTAGGAAAACAAGTAAAATTATGGAATCATAAAAGTAATGTGATTATTTATTGTAAACCGTTTTACAGTTATGCCCTGATTGTAAGCGCTAGGATCAACAGAAAAAAAAAAACACAATATACAACAGGGAGATAGATATTTTATAATGAAGCACATTTTAATATACTTCACATTGTTAGAAAGACTAGAACTTTGGGTTAGCTTTATAACCTACCATAATAAGTGATATTGTCCATTTATTAAGCAGAAAAGCTTACTCAGATGTACAAGATTGAATGGTTCAGTGTATGTTCAGCTACTTTTATTGCTTTGGGGGCCAGTGACAAGACAATGTCAAGGAGGGGAGTATGTCAAAGAGAAATGATTTTTACCTAGAATGATTAAAAGAAGAAGTAAGAAGATGAGAGTCTATTTTCTCATGAGTTTCACTCTGAAGAACTTAATCTCCAGAAGAACTATTCAGGTATGCTCCACAGTCTGGGAGGAATTGGAATGTCATTTTTCTTTAACACATAGGTCTTTCTGGGGCATTCTAAAATCAAATGGCAACATCTTCACCAATGATAATAACTTGTCTAGGGGTGGATGCCACTAGATATTTCTATAAATTCTAATCAGATCTCAGCAGACTAAATAGTTTATGGAATTCCTATTAAAATATTTTCTTGCACACTGACTGGGTCTTCATAATGTGCATCTGTGTGTTTATATGTGTGTGTTTGAATAAACTAATAAAACAATGTGGCAGATAAAAGTATTAGTATGGCCTTTGGTTTTTCTTCTCATATTATGAAAGCCTGTCACTATTCCCAATCAAATCCCATCCAAGATTCAAACATTAATGCTGTCCCAAAATTTCTTTATGCTAACCTAAGTATATACATCTCATTTCAGATGGCCATGGTATAGGAACATTTTAAGTCTTCCAATTATGTTGTCACCAAGGAAACAACGTACAATATTTCTTTTAAAAATACGTAGATTGTAGAACATGTTAGCCAGAAAATTGAAGGAGTATACATTATAGGATTTAATTTAAATATTTAGTCACATAAATGGATATTCTTTATCCCCAACTCAGAGCCCTTTTAAACTACATAATTGCTCAACTCATCTATTGCCATCTTCCCTGAAGTCAGTCCTTGCTGTAAACAAACCAGATGTGGTGAACAAATTACCATATGCACCATTGTAACATGTTGGTGTTCTAAAGCATGGAAGTGAAAGAGCATTTAATGCCTGTGAAGAGCTGGTTCTAAGGATTATGAAAAGTGATTACTTTGCACCATAAATAGAAAAATCCACAGATGTTTCCAGTTGTGTTTTGTTGTTGGCATTTGTGAGATATATTTTGGAAAGCACAATGAATGAAAGCAGGCTATTTTGTAAAACTTTACTGGCTGGCACTTTTATTGAAATGTTTCAAATGAGAAGACAGACAATAGGGTGGGTAAGATGTGATATGCAGCTTTAAATACAGACAAGCAAAACAAAGAATGGGAATTTTTTTTTCCTTAACAAATGCTTTCTGGTTATATTGTGCTATACACTATAATGATGAAATAATCATTTCCTTGGAAATGTAAGGAGAAAACACTGTCACCTGTTGAATTTCTTTTTAAAATGAATCTTAAATGTCAAGGTCAAAGAAATTTAAATGCCTTAAGAAAATATTATCAACTATTACTTTCATTTTTGATAAAAAGTTAAAACAAACTGACAGACTGTTCGTCCATTAAGATTTATAAGTTTCCTGCTATATATTTCCTATTGTTCCTCTTTCTGGGGGGGGGTGATATATAATTTTTTAGAATGGCAACCTGGTCTTAACCATTACCCACAAAATTTTTGCTGTCATAGAATCAGAGAGTTTTTGTTGTTGTTGTTGTTTTGTTTTATTTGATCGTTCATGGGGCTTGAAGTCTGGGTCTCGGCACTGGTCATACACTCTTCAGCTCAAGGTGAGCTCTCTACCACTTGAGCCACAGTGCCTCTTCTGGTTTTCTAGTGGCTTATTTGAGATAAGAGTCTCACCGACTTTCCTGCCTGGGCTGTCTTTGAACTGAGGTCCTCATATCTCAGCCTTTTGAGTAGCTAAGATTACAAGCATGAGCCACCAGTGCCCATCCACTGGGTTTTATTTTATTAAATTAAGACAATAGTAGACTCATTTTATGCCAACACAAAATACAAACACCAATGACATTTTTCCCTAAAAAAAAACACTCATAAAAAAATCATGAGATTCCGGGGAAGATGGCAGAGGAGAAGCTGATGGCTAAACAAACTCTCCCATAGAAAGCATTTTAGTATTCCAGTGAACAGTCTTAGGCTACAGAGTCACACCAAGTGTTTCATCTCAATACAGAGAGTTTGGACAGAGAGGAAAAATCCAAGCAAGGAAACAGATCTGAACACATGCAGCTAGCCATGGATGCAGTGGCAGAGTTGGTAGCAGAGACACTCTTGGCAGCCATAACTACATAGAGAATCGTGGACAAAGGCACCAGATGTGGCGGGCAAGCAGATTCTACCCAACGCAAGCAAGAACTGACAAGGAGCAGATATCTTCATCCTGCAGATCACAGATCAGAAACTGCCCAGGAAGAAGACTCTGGTAGGAGTAGAACCCTGATCTGCTCATTCCTGCTCAGGGAGCAGAGGAGGGAAGGCTGCATGTACCCTATGACTGGAAGGCCTGGCTGAGCAACTAGCTCCAACACTGGCCTTGGAAGAAAACAAAAGAGTCATTTAGCAGGTCACAGGAACTTGCTCTGACCTGCAGGCTCAGCTCCACCCAGGGGAAAGTCAACCAACCCAGACAGAGAAAAATCTGCCCCATGAGGAGTGACTTTCATCACTGGGTAAGCAGAGCCAGAGGCTGCCCTTCCCTATAGCAGCCTAGACAAACAATTGAAACTCAGTAAACATAAACCTTGAGAATGACTCCAAGCTGGGCTCTCTGAGAGTCTCAGGAGCTAGCCCAGCAAGGAAAAGCTACTGATTCCTGAAAGGCCTCAACTCTACACATAACCTAATCTTATCACAGCATCTCCAAACTAGAGGAAACTCCCATCTCCCTCTTTTGGGATACTCAAAGCAAATCTACCTCCCACTGAACTAGCCTGGGAGGAGGATCACAAAACAATGGGTTAGGCAAAGCATTTTTCTGAGTGTTCAAACAAACTGACTTAAGAAAACAATCAAGCCACAGGAAAACCAAACACCACAAGCAGACCAGAGACTCCATCAAGAGACTGGTTATGGACACGGAGATACACAATCGTAACATTGCCCTCTTCCACCCCACCAAAAAAAAATCAAAGAACTCTTTTTTAAATTTTAATTTAATTTTTTATTTTGAGAATACAGTACAGAGGAGTTACAATTACATGGGCAAGATAACGAGTATATTTCTTATCAAGCATTGTTGCCTCCTTGTTGTTTCACCTTCCCATCCCTTCCCATACTTCTCCCCTCCCTCCACCGATCCTCCCCCACCCCCACCAAGGGTGTTAAGTTCGTTTTTCAACATAATGAATTGTACAACTCATTGTTGCAATCAAAGAACTCTTATTTGAACCTTTTAAAATTTTTTTTAATTTTTAAAATTGTTTTCTATTAATCTTATTTTCCTCCCATAGTTTTTATTTTAGGTGTATACGTGTGTGTGTGTGTGTGTGTGTGTGTGTGTGTGTGTGTGTGTGTGTGTGTGTGTGTTTATCTCTTCTGAACTTTTGGTCCTTTTTAAGTATTCTTTTCATTTTTTTCTGATTCAGTACAGGATGATAGATAAGGATCTAACTTTAGTTTTCTATGAGTGATTAACCAATTTTGCCAGCACTTTTACTGAAGAGGCTTTCTACCATTCTATTTTTTTTATCTCCTTTATCAAAGATTAGGTGCCTATTGGTCTGTAGGCTCAGTTCTGGGTTTTCAATTCTATTCCATTGGTCCTGAGGTCTGTTCTTGTGTCAGTACCAAGCTGTTTTGTTTGCTAATGCTTTGTAGTAGAGTTTGAAATTTGGTATTGATATTACTCCAGTACTGTTTTTTCTGTTAAGGATTTTTTATGCTATCCATTGCCTTTTATCGTTCCATATGACTTTTTGGATTGCCTCTTCTATTTCCTTGAAGAATGAGGTTGAAATATTGATTGGTATTGCATTGAATTTGCAGATAGTCTTGAGAATTATTGCCATTTTCACGATGTTAATCCTTCCAATCCAGAATCAAGGGAGTTTTTTTACTTTCTAAGTTCTGTTTTGATTTCCTTTTTCAGGTTTTTAAACTTTTCATCATGAAGATCCATTACTTCTTTTGTTAATTCATTGCTATTCTATTTTTTGTGGGGTTATTAAGAATGGAGTTGCTTTTCTGATTTCAGAAACTCTTTTCTCATTGTTGGCATACAGAAATGCCATTGATTTTTGAGGGTTAATTTTATACCCTGATACATTGCCATAGTTTTGAATCAGAATGAGTAATTTGGGATTGGAGTCCATAGGATTCTTTAAATAGAAGATCATGTCATCTGCAAAGAGGGAGAGTTTTACTTCATCTTCCCCTGTTTGGATCCCTTTTATGTTTTCGTCTTTTCTTATTGCTGTAGCTAGGCATGCTAATAGTAAATTGAAGAGAAGTGGAGAGAGTGGACATCCTTCTCTCATTTCTGGCTGCAGGTTTGTCATATACAGCCTTTATTTTATTGAGGAATATTCCCTAGATTCCTAGTTTATCCAGAAACTTCATCATAAAGTGGTATTAATTAATTGATTTGTGTACATTGAACCAGCTTTGCATCCCTGAACTGAATCCTGTTTGATCATGGTATGTAAAGTTTTGGATGAATTGTTTAATTGTTTGGCGAAAATTTTGTTGAGAAGTTTGGCATCAATGTTCATTTAAGTAATGGGTGTATAATTCTCTTTCTTTGATGAGTTCCAGCCTGGTTTTTGGATGAGGGTTATGATGGCTTCATAGAATTAGTTTGGTTGTGAACTTTCTCTTTCAATTTCATTGAAGAGTTGGAGGAGTATTGGTATGAGCTTTGTTTTGAAAACCTTGTAGAATTCCGCTGTAAATCCATGTGGTTCTGGGCTTTTCTAAGGATGGAGGACTCTTACTGCTTTTTCTATTTCAATGCTTAATATGGGCATGTTAAGATGGTTTAACTCATTTGCTCCTTTTCAGTTGTTGCTGGTGTTGAGTTGAATCTGCTCACCCATTGTGTCTGGTGCCTTTGTTCTGGACCCTCTCTGTTGTAGGTATGGCAAGGTGGCTATGGCCACCACCAAAGCTGCCTCAGCCATGGCTACAGCAACTGCTCAGATGTGTCTGCTTCCCTGGATTTTCCCTCTCTAGCCAAACTGTTTACTGTGATGGCACACTTATTGTGATACTCTATCCTAGTACTGATCACTGGAACACTAAAACTGCTTTCTATGTGAGAGATAGTTTAGCTTCCAGGTTCTCCTCCACCATCTTCCCCCACTTCTCATAAACCTTTTCTTATTACAGGATTATTCTAGATTAGTTATATTATGATTGATAATGACCAAGATTGACAGAAAGGTGAAGGAAAATTGTCTACACTTCCATGAGGTTCTGACTTGTGTTTCACAAAATGTTATAAAAGCTCTCCATGAGAAATCTAGCAGCTGCATTTCTAAATAGTCTGTGCTTGCTTACACTTTCTGATAATGTTTCAATTCAAGTACTTCTCCTTAGAGTCCCATACCATTCAATGATGCTGTATTAGATCATTTGTACATCTTGAAGACAGCTCTTGCTGATTAAATTTGTGCTTTTCAAATTAGCTCTCGCAATTCCATCCACAAAATGCAGACAAAAAATATCTGAAATAAATTTGTATCTGTTTATAGTGAATATATTTTATTTTCCATTACAAACATAGAATGTAGTAAAAATTTTCACAGAAATTACACTGCACTAGGTTGTTGGCAGATTCTAATGAAAATAATATACTGTGTTTATGTAGAGAATTTGAGCATCCAAAATTTTAGTATGCCTGTGGCCCTAAAACCAATACTTTACTTATATTGAGTGACAAATACAACTTGCTATATGTACAGTTTTCCTTGTATATTTTTAATATATATTTTATCGTAAAGATACTGTACAGAGGGGTTACAATTACATAAGTAAGGTAATGAGTACATTTCTTATTGAGCATTGTTACTACCTCCTTTGTTTTTCCCCTACTCTTCCTTACCTTCACACAACCCCAACACCTCCGTCCACCCCCCTCTAATAGTATCTTGCAAATCTCATTGTTACAATGGTACAACCTGTATCCTTTCCTTGTATCTTAAATGAAGAAATGCTGGCTTGTTTCATGTTGATTCTACTTGGGTAGACACACTTAAAAACACTTTCCAAGTCCAAAAGCACATAAATGAAAGGCACATCATCTTTTGTCAGTTGGTATAATTGTGTTCTACACATTTATTGACAAGTTACAAATTATTCTCAAATTTAGTACATAAAAAAACTTTCTTTTTTTCTCATTTTCGTGGCCAGGACATCAGCACGACCTCAGTCACCATTTCTCACTTTAGACTTTTCATATGGGTTAGTTAAATTTTGACCTGTGCTCCAGTCTTCTGGGGAGTCACTCATCTGCTTAGGAATTGATGCTGGCTGTGGAAAAGAGCCCAAGGAAGGATGCCATTTAAAGCCTTATACCTTTATTCTTAACAAGGATATTGTCCTACTACTTTGGATGTTGAGAGTGTCTACAAGAGCAAGCATTCCTTGGGGAGCAGGGAGACACCATATGACCTATACTTATTGAGATTTCCGAGTGACTTGCTATCACTTGTACTGCATTTTTCAAGTCAAATCTCTCTAAACCTACCAGTTGTAAGAGATAAGAGGAGTGGTAAAAGAACTCTTAGAGACAAATATATCTTCAACACATTTGTTACCAAGCATTCTGTCAAAGGCATATTCAACAACTAGTGAAACTTTTGTTGGCTATATCTATGTGTCTTTCTCCATTTGTGCATGTGTATATCTGTGTACGTATGTGTGTATTTGTGTGTATAGTAACATTCATGTGTACATATCTGGGCCTATATACACATATATGCATATATAAATAAATATACATATATGTGCATATTTTACCCATATAATATCATTAACAAAGAAATTAATGCAAAACACTGATATGAAGATATTTTGAAAAAGTGAGTGTGTGTGCATTCCTGCGTGTTGGCATGCTCAGAGTTTGAAATCAGGGCTTCAAGGTCTCGCTACATCTTGCTCTCTAGATTGGTGAGCTACTATATAAGCTACATCTCCATTCCTGGCCCTTTGCTAGTTCATTAAAATTTTTGAAAAATAATCTCATGAATTTATTTTGCCCTGATTGGCTTCCAAATGTTATCCACAGATGTTAGGCTCTTGAGCTGGTATCTCGAGTAGTTAGGATTACAGGTGTGACAAACCAGCACAAGGCTTTCAGAATAATTTTAAAAGTAGAAGAAAATTTACTTCACAGAGGCCTGTTTTATCATCTCCTAGCTTTAAAGCATTTTGGAGTGATTATATGTGAATTTTTTCATTCTTGAATTCTTAAAATACAGTAAGCCACAACTTACAATGACCTGAAAGATGTATTCAAAATGAAGAAAAATGTTATGTTCTGATCT
The DNA here is from genome assembly GCF_019054845.1 of Dipodomys spectabilis. Lineage (NCBI taxonomy): Eukaryota > Metazoa > Chordata > Mammalia > Rodentia > Heteromyidae > Dipodomys > Dipodomys spectabilis. The sequence continues at coordinate 3,065,472 of NW_024870964.1, forward strand.
TTGTAAACACACACACACACACACACACACACACACACACACACACACACACACACACACATACACACACCATCCTCAAACATTAAGACAATTTTAAAAAAAAGTAAAGCAAATTGGAACTTCTGGGGTATTTAGTTCAAAATGCATAAGATACTAGACATACATTATGAACAGGTATAAAGTTGTAATGTACAACATGAGGATACAAGGGACAACACTGGCCTTACATAGGAATGAAGCTAAGTAAGTAGGAGTTGTTCTTCCCAGTAGTGGTTACTCTTTTAGTTGTTCTTCCTTCAATAATGGATGAGATGAATGTAATTCTTTAAGTATACCTGCCTATTTTCAGAAATAATAACAAACAATATACCAATAATGTTGCACGCTCAACATAGAACAAAGTGTCAAATTAACATACATGAGATTATCCTTGACGTAAACTAATAATTACAAATGAGGGAAACCATGGGACCTATGTTTCTTTAAGTCTGGCTTACTTCACTTAATACGATTTTTTCAAAGATCTTCCATTTCCTTACAAATGACCTGGTCACATTCTTTGTGATGCAAACGTATTTTTCCACGTGTGTTTATCTGTACGTGTGTGTGTATGTGATTTTTGGTAAATATTACTGTGATACACAGTAGTAGCTTTACTGTGGCCTTGTTTGTGATCACCTGGTTATATGCCCAGAAGTGGGATTACTGGGTAATAGGGGAGCATTATTGTGTACATCAAGGATAATCTTAGTAGATGAGCAGAATAGCTCAAAAAATAGCTATGTACATATGATCGTATAAGGTGATTCCAAGTGAAATGAACTCGAAGACATGTTCTTTGTTGTTGTTGTTCTTAATGGACTATGTGATTTCTTTTTATCCTTTTGTGTTTTCCCCACCTATGGTTAATCCCCTGTAGTCACTGTATTGGATTTTGATACCCTGGGTATTTTAAATATATTCATCTGAACTAGGGAAGAGAAAGGAAAAAAAAAAACAAAATGGTGAGACAAAGGACAAAGGGGGAACCTATGCAACAGTAGTACACACAAGACAATATTTTGTAAGTAATCTCGGGGGGGGGGGGGCGTTGGGAGTGAAGCGGGAGAAAAATAGGGGAAAGGGTAACAATTTAGAAAAGAAATAAATTAATTACCTTACTTATGTAACTATATTCTATCTGTACATTACCTTGACAATAAAATTTAAATAAAAAATAAAATAAAATATATGAGAGCAGCAATACAGGAGATGGGAGTGGGGGAAATACTGTAGTATCGTAGTGTAGAACAGCTGTGGAAAGCAGTAATTTTACATTAACATAGCAAGTAATAAACTAGCATACAGATTTTCAGCCTCATGTCAATCATTAAAAAGGGAAAACAAAATGCACAATCAGCAAACCAATAGAGATAAAATAGAAAACTAAACAATTAAGATGAAGAGATGACTTGGACCAAGAATAACAAATGACACAATTAGGAAACAAATAACAAGCTGCTGGGCTGGGAAGGTGGCTCAGTGGTAGAGTGCTTGCCTTGCATGCCTGAGGCCCTGGGTTCGATTCCTCAGCACCACATAAGCAAAAAGAAAAAAGCCAGAAGTGGTGCTGTGTCTCAAGTGGTAGAGCACTAGCCTTGATCTAAAATGCTGAGTCACAGCGCCCAGTCCCAGAGTTGAGGCCCCATGATCAGACCCAAAAAATAAAGTAAAAAAATAACAAGCTGCTAAGTTAAAAATGATCACCCTTAATTCTATTGACTTGTTTACATCACAATTTGTTAGAAGTATAATTCAAATCACAGTTTAATAGTATGTGATTTTAAAAATAGTTTATTTATTATTGATTTCTTAATATTGAATGTTTAATATATAATTTTAATTTCAGCAGCTATAGAAAAGAAGAAAATGAAAATAATTTTAATAATATATTTAATGAATTGTAAAATTGAGAAGCATTAGAATTTAAACAAATAACATATCATTATTGCTTCATTTCTGTGAGTTTATGTAATAATTCAAAGTGTATTCTACACTTAGCACTCATCTTAACATCAAATAATAAATTATCACACATGACTCTTGGTATTAGGTGGAAGGGTTCATCACTTTGGTAAAATTCACACCACATAGTACACGAGGGTATGACCCCTCTCATATAACTTAAATTGTGGAAATTTAATTTCTACATACATGCTAAATTCTTTTCTAGGTGACATCTATAAAATATTTACAATTATATACATGAGGACTATTTCAGATAATACTTAAAAGTCAAATTCATTAATTAAATTTTTATTATTTCATACCAAATAAATATTTACAGAGAGACTGAATTTTTGAGTAGATGATGGTGTGTGTGTGCCAGATTATACATATTAAGGCTTATTTTATATTCATGACATTGTTTCTAGAGTTGGATTTATTTGTCCATTACGGGTTAAGTGTATTATATTGTATCTATGAAAGTAAACTGAATGTTTATTCCTTTAATCCTTTGTCTAATCCCAATATAAATTATCCATGTGTTTGAAGTAATGAAAATAACAACAGATAAAAGCAAGATAAATCAGTCTGTAGTAGACAAGTATTTATTACCGTTATTTTGAAAGTTGGTACTGTTTTACACTACAGAATATTCTTGGGAATATGTGCTCCAGGTTGGCCACAACTGAAGAATATTATGGTTTGATCTATCATAAGAGAAGGAAGGAAGGGGAACCTTCCTTCCAAAAGTCTGATCCCAGGAATGTGATCTGCTTTATGGTGTCTACTTGGAAATGAACATTTTTCACAGTCAACCTTGAAAGGCCATCTTGATAGACGACTTCTGTAAGTGGTTACAAAGCATTATTGATGGCTTTGCAAGGATGCCTGATTGCCTCATTTTGAGACAATTAACAGGAATTTAGTCAGTTGTTCTTTGTATCTTTAGGAGAATAACCCATTGACTCTAGGCCAGGGAATCACAGGGGCCCAGAGAAACTACTACCTAGACATCTAAAACAACACACACACACACACACACACACACACACACACACACACACACACACACACACCAGTAAGCACAGACAAGCAGGGTTGCTCTCACAGCCTACATGAAGTCAGGCAAAAAACAGAAGCTGAGAGTCATTTAACTGATAACTAATATATTTTTTATGAGGTAGACTCAAATGAGACTCCAAAGAGAGGATCAGAAAGACTGATCAGACAGAATAGACTAGTCACACAAAGATTGGAAAGTAGAATTCCTTGTAGAACAAATAAATCATAGAAAGCTTGTGCATGTAAGAACAAGACAGAAGACCAAATTCCACAAATGCACATTTTCTTAGAAGTCAGCTTAATCAATTATCAGTGCAAATCTTTGAATTCTTAAATATTTGACCACATGTGGGAGAAGGTTGAAAAGAAAGAAAATTTCATCACTCTATTAGGAAGTCCAATATCACATTAGGAAGTAATCAAGCACAGTTTTGTAATAAAAAGAGAAAACAATTATTCCAAATGAGGGTTTCATTTCTTTTGATGTAAAAGATCTTAAATTAGGTGCTAGCAATTATCATACAATTGATCCAGTCCCCCGGCTGAGTTGATATTGACTGCAGTATTCCCACATGAAGGAAAAGAGAAAATTTACAATGTCTGATGAAATGAGGTGAAGGTGAAGTGTTCTAATAGTAATATCTGAGGTTTAGTCACTGGTGAAGAGGTGGATTTTCTTTTCTAAAAAGCCCCCATTTTTACCTGGGGCCAGTTGCTCACAGGTGTAATCCTAGCTACTCAGGAAGCTGAGATCTGAGGACTATGGTTCAAACCAGCCTGGGTAAGAAAGACCCTGAGACACTTATTTCCATTTAACCATTAGAAAACCAAGTAGTAGAGCACTCACCTTGAGTTGAAGAGTTCAGAGACAGTGCCCAAGCCCAGACTTCAAGCCCCTCGAACAACAACAACAAAAAATCTCCCTTTTATCTACTACCTACATCCCTTCTTAAGATTCAACAAAGGAGCCATTTATCACCCAGTACATTTAAGTCCTAATCTAGCTACTGCAAATAGATTGATTTGGTATCTTATATAAAATGGATCATATTTGCGGAAACAAATACCAGGAGTGGTAACTTTTTTCCAGTCCTTGAACTCTGGGCCTGAACCCTGAACATGGTTATGCTGGTAGCTTTCATGTGAGCTTGTTTGTTATTTATTGGATTACTGCCCATGAGGGGAATTACTGGGTCTTAAGGGAGATCTATATTTACTCTTTTCAGGAAACTCCGTACTGCATTCCACAGTGGTTGAACATGTTTAATAATTTCCCACCAAAAGTATAATAGAGTTCCCAATTGGCTACACCCATGCCAGCATTTGCTATTGTTAGTGTCTTAGTAATGCCCATTCTAACGGACAAGGTAGAATCTGTCTTGTTTACTTATAGATTTGTATGCATCTTCTAGCTACAATAAATGAATGAATCCATGAAATCTATATTGCTGCATTCCTCTCTGCATTCCTTTCTCTTTTCTCTTAATATAATTTTCCCAAACCTTTCATTTTCCTTACCACTGGTGAAAAGTCATCTTTCTGATGGGTGAATATAATTCCATTGTGTGTGTGTGTGTGTGTGTGTGTGTGTGTGTGTGTGTGTGTGTGTGTGTGTGTAAGATGACTATAGGCCGATGAATTCATTTCTAAGCATGTTGTTTCATCTGTAATTTTGTAATTCCATATTATAGTTGCATTGCTTTCTCTTCTACATTGAAGAATATTGTTGGGATTTTGATGAGTATTGCATTGCCAATTGTTTAGGGGAAGTATTGCAGTTTTCAAAATGTTAATTCTTCCAACCAGAAACATTGAAAGACTTTCTATTTCCTTGAATCTCCTTCAATTTCCCTTTTTATATTTTTAAAGTTTTCACATATAGGTCCTTCACAATTTTAATTAAATTAATTATTTCATAGTTTTGTTGTTGTTTTGTTTTGTTTAGATTTGATTTGATTTTGAGGCTAGTACATATGAGGTTGTTTTTGGATTTCAGCGTGGATCTTCCCATTGTTGGTAACAGAAAAACTACTGATTCTTGTGGTTTTTATATCCTGCTACATTGCTGAAGGTTAGCATCACCTTTACTAACTTTAGGGAGGAATCTACAGGGTCTTTTAAATACAGGGTCATTTCATTTGTAAAAAGGGATAGTTTTACTTGTACTCTATTTTGATCTGCTTTAGGTTTTCTCTTGTCTATTGCTCTTGCAAGAAAGTCCACTACCATATTGAAGAGTAGCAAAGAGTGGACATCCTTTTCTCATTCCTCATGTTAATGTCTTCATGCTTCCACCCTTAGGTAAATGCTAATTATCTCTGTCATATACATACTCAGTGTAATATTGAGGAATGTTCCATACATTCCTAGGTTCTTAGACCTTTTCATCATAATGGGGTATTGGAGCTTGTTAAAAGCAATTTCTACATCCCTATTGACAATCATGTGTTTCTTGTCCAGGTTCTGCTGATGGTTTGTATTATGTTTATTGACAAGAATATTGAATCAAATCGTATCCAAGATGAATCTTATTTGATCATACCATATGATTTTTTTGTTAGTTGCTGAAATTGGTTTGTGAGAATTTTATTAAGAAATTCTGCATTAATGTTTATCAAAGAGTTTGGTTCATAGTTGTCTTTCTTTTGTGGGTCCCTATGTGATTTGAGGAGGGGTCTAATTCTAGCTTCATAGAATGTGTTTGATAATGTGTCTCTCATAGATACTAGATGGATGCATCTTGGTTTTTGATACTACTATCTAATCTATGTCTTCTATTTGGAAATTTAAGTCCATTGACATTGAGAGATCAGACAGAAATATCTGATATATTCTGTTATGTTATACACCTGTTGTTAGGAGCTGTGCCTCATCTACTCTTAACATATTTACCTTGTTCTCTGGTAGGGAACATTTTATATAACCAGTTCCTCTTCTTGATCTTCTCTATGTAGGATATATTTGATTATATTCCATCCTGATAATTTGGTGGACATACATTGTTTCAAGTTTTCTTTGTCATGAAATATGTTTATATATCCTTTAAATGTAAAGGAGAGTTTGGCTTGGTACTGTATTCATGGTTGGTAGTTTTTTACCTTTAATGTTTGTCATATATAATGCCAGGTTTCCTTTTTACCATATCAGCTAAGAAATCTGTATTTATTCTGACTGCATGTCCTTTATAAATAATTAATCTTTTCTCTATGGCATCTTTAAGAACCCTTTCCTCGATCTTTAATAATCCTCTAATGGATTATGATGTCATGGTGGATTGTTCAGTTCTAGAATTCTGTTTGGTTTCTACAGGCTTCTCTGAATGAGACTATCTCGCTGGATGTTTGGCATGTTTTTTCTGCTAGAATTCTGCAATATGCTTCCCATCCATTTAGTTTCTTGCTCTTCTCCTTCTTGATACCTATCTCCCCGAAATTTGATCTTCTGAGTGTTGACGTTCTGGCAAGATCATTTATTTCTTGGATTTGTTCTAAATGATTATTTCCTCTTTCCTATTAGATCTATTCTGTCTTTGACCCTGAGATTATCTTCTATGTCATCAATTTGCTGTGGAGACTTTATACTTTGTTTTTGATTTTTTTTGGTCATTTTTTAGGAGATCTGTCTCTTTATTAAAGCTTTCTTTTAGGTCTTGTATGGGCTTTCTGTACATTTTTTCTTTGGTTGGGGAAGATGTAAGGGTTGTTTTCTTAGCTGTGTCTTCTCTCATATCTTTTAACTAGGCATCCATTTTTTCTTGGACTCCCTTGCCTTCTCAGAATTTATTTATCTTTCTGTTTGAAGTCTCCATGAATTATTTTGCTAATGACTGGTTGGTCTCATCTTGTTCACAAATTTCGTTGTAGAGGTTTTCTATCTTTCCATTAATCACATTTTTCAGCAGTATCTGTAATACATTTTGATAACTATCTTCTACATCCTTGATTGTCTGTTCTAATGCCTGGTTATTTACTGTGTGAATTATACTACTTTGACATCACTTTTCTTGTATTTTTCTGATTTGTTCTGTCCATTTGGAGGTTTTCTTTTGGGGGATCTATGATATTAATAGGTGACTACCTATGTTCTTGGTTGATTTTAAGGGTCTTGGTTTGGTTTCCTGTTGTGATTTGTTTTTCTGGAATGGCATTTTTGTCGAGTCCATTAAGGAATAGAAATCAGTTGTGCTGAGATGTTGTGATGTTAATATTTGTGATTCCAGTGACCATATGGACTGTCCAGTGGTATGGTGAATTGTCTATGTGTATGGATGTGGATCTCTCTGATGTATACTTCTGTTCCTGCTTTTTTCCATGTTGCCCTTTTATTTCCACAGTGCACATGTGCTTTTGAATGTGCTGCCCAATGTGTTACTGGCTGGCACCATTTCATAGATTTCTGTTTTCTTGTGAAGACAGAATAAAATCTTCTTATGAGTTGTATGTCTTAATTATGTCTATATTTATAGCTGCATATCTATAATTATAGCTGATTTGATGTGACTCTCTAGATGTGGAGTACCTGCTGGTACTCTAAATCTCTGTTTCATTAGAGATTGCTAGGATAATTTTCTGTTGTTATTCTGTCATTGTTTTTCCTCTTCCTCAGATTTATTGTTTATATTTTGGATTTTTTTCACATAATTTAGGATTTGTGATTGTTGTATCAGGTTATTTTGTTTTCCTGCTTATACTACTTTGAAATAGTGATTTCAGGCTTGTAAGAAGAAAAAGAAAGAGACAGAAATGTATGTAATTAAATAGAAAGAAAGAGAAGATATTTAAAACTATGTCCTACACGTAAATTAATATTAAGCAAAGCTAATGAAAATAATTACTTATTTACTCTTCAGAAGATGAGTATAGTACTCTTGGATATCTCGGAAGAAAAGACTTTAGACTCATTACAATTGATGACTTACATTGAAATTACTGGCTAAACGTTCTTCTTCAGAAAGGGAAAAGCTCCATTACTTCCATATTAGTATTATAAAATCACAAAAGCTGCATGTTGAATTGTTTTGCCTGTGCTATTTTCAATTCCATTCTTCATCCATTATGTATCTAGGGCTTTGAATGACCAATTCCTTAAATACCTATATTGCTTATATTGTGATGTAAATCTCAGTAATATAAATATGAATTTATCTATGTCACATCTTGAGCTACATTCATATGAAATTTATGCAGTCTCAAGCAAGAAACCTGACTTTTTTACTCTATTCTATGTTTTAATCAATAAATCCATTCTCTTTAGAAATGCGTTCTCAGCTTTTAAATTGCTCCAGTAAACATCATGTGTTTCTAGTACTTTTACTGAAGTAAATATAAAGTTTGGAATATGAAGACAACTCCCCTATTATCACTTTAAAGTAAGCCCTTGGGGATTATTTTATATATAAAAATAAAAAGTGCAATGCAATGTTTATACATGAATAATATAATGGTTAAGTCAATTAGACTCAAGAACTACCATAGCAATTCTCAATTAACTTAAAGGCATCAAAATATTGTATTCATGAATATCACTAATTTTAAAAAATGACTAGTCAATACAAAGTTTATATTATATTTGAAATTTACAAAATGAAAATTACACTCAGATTTGCTGTCAATATCCTGTTTCCAGGAATACATTTATTCAGCAAAAAGGGGAAAAAATAAGGGTTTGTCATATAGAATGAAAAATGTAGAAGCAAACTGTCTTTCCTTAAGATGTTAAGTACCTAAAAATCGTGTGATTTATTCAAAGATACTATAAACACTCATAAGAGAATTTGTGATCAGAAGTGATAGGTAAGCAAAGTAACTGAAAAACTCTATGCTTAATTTGAGCTTTCAATATAGGATGACAAGTTTTTAATAAATGAGCCTATTATTCTGTATCTCTAACACACATACAGCATTCTACATTTTCCCACATACTCCCATTCTCTTAGCTCAGTTCCTGATCGATATTCTTCTATTTCATGATTTAAATCCTTCTAAAATAAAAAGGTGGGCGTTTTTTTTGTCTCTAGATCCAATACATTCTAATATCTTGGAACAGTAGTATGAATTCATGGAGTTTGATTTGAATGTCAAATTTGAAGATATTGTATTCAGGGTACTCTTAATTGGCCTGAAGTATACAAAGATACTCAGTATACTAAGAACAAGGGACTGAATTCAGGGAAACATACAGGTCCAGGCAAGATCCTGAAGCAAAGAAAAGCAAGGGAGGACAAACATCAATCAACTATACTTACACAAAGGAATGGAACTGATCTCAGATGTGCCTGGGTGGCAGCTCTATGTGTGTGTGTGTGTGTGTGTGTGTGTGTGTTTGTGTGTGTGTGTGTGTGTGTGTGTGTGTGTGTGTCAGTAGAGAGAGAGAAAGAGAGGAAGACAGAGAGAGAATTTAGTGTGGCTTCCATATTTACAGTACATAGAGCATTACTTGTTAGGGAGGAGGTGCTCATATCAGAGCTATGATACTACTGTCATCACTTTACTGCAAAAAAAAAAAACCTCATGCTTAATCTCTAATAAAATTGGGAAAATAAACTAACATCTTACCCGATTGTTTTGACAATTGATTAATATATTGAAGGCCAAAGGGAGGAATTGGAGATCAATATAATCTTTTTCCTCTTTTCTAAATACTACACTGAAATAGATGTAATTTCAGGAGTCTCCTGACATGTACTTCTTGTTGAATTACTAATATGCTTAATAATATGAAACATGTGATAGAGAAATAGATCAGCCAGCAAGCACAAAGAATTGGTGATAAGATTGAGCTTTTGAGCAGGGTTGCCACAACTTTTAGGAATGTAATTCCTTCATATGAACTTCAAATTTTGTGGCTTTCCCTGTGTGATTAAATGGCAAGAAAATACTGTAGAAATAAGAATTCTTGTTCAGCCAAGTAGAAATTGCTCATGTTCCTATCCTCACGTTGCAAATTTCCATTCCCTATAGACTCTCTGTTAGAGTGCTTCTATTTAGTATATTTCAGCACTTCGTCCTTCCCTGTGGGAGACAAGAAAAAAGATACTTTTGTTTGTGTATTAAATTATGTAAATTAGCATGTACAGGCATGATTTGTATAATTACAGAAGTTTGTAATAAATATAAGTAGGGATCATTTCACAATAAAAATATAATTAATATCACGTAATAAGACTAGAAGTCACAGAATTTTGTGCATGCAAACGTACATTAGATTAGATGCAGAATTTCTATTTTGAGATAAACTTTATATTGAAGTATAATGCACTTTAAGGATGGAAACATTTTATTGAAAAATATATTTCCTCGAGATATTTTTGCTTCATAATTTAAGGGATACCGTTGGACCCATTGTAATAATGAGATGTACAAGATGTTATGTGGAAAGACAAACTTTACAACTTTGGCTGGCGAGGGTGTGGAGATGGGTAAGGATGGGAAGGGAAAACAAAGGAAGAGGAAACAATGCTTGAAAAGAAATGTACTCATTACTTTGCCCATATAATTGTAACCCCTCTCTACGATATTTTCACAATAAAAAAAATTAGAAGAAAATGTGATTTATCTCCAATTTAGAAATCTAGATAGATAATTTAATTTAATTTAACCAAAAATATTATTGAGTATAAGATTCTTATACTCTCTACATTCTTCACACTGAGATCATCAAATATGGTGAGTTTGAAATGATTAGTCTCTGTTTGACCCATGTTAATATTATTTACAATTTGAGTGAAATGTTTAAAAAGTAGTATTTATTTTAGTAGCTCTGAAGAGACAATAACTGATATAATCGAAGGCTAAAAATGATTAAATTTAAAATTTAGAATTCAGGAAATGTTTTTGACCACACTGGTTACTGGAGCCTTCACAAAAACCTCATGAGACAATTTATATTGATGAAGCAAAAATCCCAGAGTTTAGAGATTTACAAATAGAAAAATCATGTCATTCTGAATATGTAGAGCTACATAACAACATAGAAAATTTAGCTTTTAAATATCTGAATATACTAATACATTTAATTCTAGGGTAAGTACTTGTTCTGGAAGGAGAAAAAATTGCATTTATTTTGAAAAGTAAAGCAAAATATTCATTTGAATAAAAGACAATATTTAAAATATCACTCATCCAAGACACAAGATGTACAGTTCATTGGTTTTCATGCCTATTATGTTCTCTAAACTTCAAACAATTACTAGGTAACTGTTTTATATTTTTTGTCATGGAATCTTATTTGATAAATTTTTATTCAGTAAGTTAAATAATTGGCCAATAACAATATAAATTACGCATGAACAAAGTTTAGAACAAGGATTTCTTTCACAAGACATATCATGGTTCTCTTCAAGAACACTGGAAGACAGTGTGTTATTTATTTATTTATTTTTAGTTATTTTATTAATGGTTATTAATTTTCAGAAGTGGCAGTTTGGTTATTCTCTTTCCATAATATACTCCTTCTATTTCCTTTTTGTTACTCCTTCCTCCAAAAATCTTGTTTTTTACATAAAATTATATCTTTATATATGCACATATAAACTCATTTGGAAGATATAAGCTAAACTGCAACTTAATTAAAGATGTACAGAGGATTAACAAGATGAACAAAAACGAGTATTTTTTGTTAACTTCTGAATTGAACTATCATTATTATTATGGTTAGGGTTAGGATACCAGACAGAATTAAAATTAGGGTTAGAGAAATAGCAAATTTAGGTTCAACACAGGATGACCTATTGCAACAAAAATACTCACAGCACACTGTACTGAAAATGAACTTTACAGCTTGGGAAGAGTATAGTGATGGAGATGGGAGAGGGAAGGGATAGTTGGACAACAACAAAGAAGGGGGTAACAATGGTCAACAAGAAATATACTCATTACCTTTCACATTTAACTGTAATCCATCTGTCAGCCTCATTACCTACTCAGGAAGCTGATTTCTGAGGACCGCAGTTCAAAGCCAGCCCAGGCAGGAAAGTCTGTGAGAATTTTATCTCCAGTTAACTACCAGGAAACCAGAAAGTGGTGCTGTGGCTCAAGTGGTACAAGCGCACACCTTGAGCTAAAGAACTCAGGGATTGTGCCCAGGCCCAGAATTCAAGCTCCACGACCGACAAAAAGAAAAAAAAAAAGAAATGTGTTAAATGTTAAGTAAAGCTGAACTTTTTTAGGTTCTAGGAATTCAGGAAAATCTGGGATAATGGAAGTACAGTGTATTTCATAATATCAGGATTTGAGATCAATGAATATAATGATTTCTCTTATGGAACAAGATAGGTTCAGAGATAAGAGTGAGAAAATCTGTAGGGTTTAGGAAAACCTGCAATTTATTTCGAGGATTACAGTGAAATTTCAGTTAGGATTGCACAAAACAAGCATTTTTCATACATTTTAGAATTGGGATATGATTTAGTGGCAAGGATATGGTTAGGATTCCAGCCATGGTTAGGGTTAGAGTGAAGGAGAAATAAAATGAGGGTCAAATTGAAGGTAAATTTTAATATAAGCCTGGTAAAAATTAGAATGAATGTGAACTAGAGTATTGCTATTAATATTATAATCTACTTGCAATATTCAATATACCAGTTAAGATTAAGTTTAGGGTTAGAAAATGACTAAGATATTGGAAAAAAAATGAAACCTATGTTTGGAAGGCTTATTTCAATCAAGTTAGGATGAATGAAAACTAGTGTAACACTAACTAGTTAGTGTTAGTATTGACATAAAATTTGGATTAAAATCACGGTCAGTATTTTGTTCTGATTATGATCAGTGTTATGAATAGGAAAGTTTTACTATAAAATTGAGTTTTCACTAACAAATAGAAGCCAAAATGTGAGTGTGAATATTAACTAGAACATTATCATTATATTTATTTCTCAGTGATCATTCTTGCAATGATTAATGAGAGTTTTCCAGCCAGGTTTAGGTTGAGAGTTAGCATTAAGTAAAGTACTAGATGATATGTAAATCTGAAATTGTTTTAGGATACAGTGGTTCAGGAAAAGGTAGGATTAATGGAAACTACACTATTTCTCCTGGTAAGAGAATTTGAGGACAAGTAATGTAATAGTTCATGTTAGGGAACAAGATCACTTCAGAGGTAGAGTCAGGAAATTTGTTGGAATTAGGGCAACTTATAACTCATTTCCAGAGTGCAAACTGGAATATTCATTGCAATGAATAAAAACTAGAGTATTTTTAATATTAATTTTGGACTAATAGTAGGTTGAAAATTAGGTTTCAGTTCCAGCTGGGCTTAGTGTTAGCATTAGGGAAATGGAAAATTTAGGGTCAAACTGAAAGTAAATCTGTGAATAACAAGTCAAGATTGAATTAGAATGAATATGAAATAGGAAACTGTTAATAATATTAGGATTAAGGTATGATTAGTGTGAAGGTTAGCCTGAATGTTGTGTTAGAAAAATGGCACGGTATTGAGTAAAACTAGAAACTATTTTAAGAAAGATGAGTTGAATCAAAGACAGGATGTATAAATTTAATGTACTTTTGTGGCTTTTAGAATCCAAAGGCAATTGGTTCTAGGGTTAGGGTTACTTTTCTAATTAATGAACTAATGAATTAAACGCACAATTCTTTCATTCTTACAAGACAGTCACAATTTGGGGAAAAAACAATTTTCTACATGAAAATGTGTCTTAAAATATTTTCCAACCAGGATTAAATAATAGTGAACAGGGTGTCATTCATTAAAATTAGGTAAGTTGATGATAAAACTTTCAAAAATATCCAAACACATAAATTGGAAAGCAGATATGTTATTGGGAAAACAGATACTTGCTCTTGCTGGGAAATTGTGTGTATGTGTGTGTGTGTGTGTGTGTGTGTGTGTGTGTGTGTGTGTGTGTGTGTGTTTCTGTGTGTGTGTGTGTGTGTGTGTGTGTGTGAGTGTGTGTGTGTATGCACCCACCACAGGTCTTCAAATGAGGCCTGGGCCCTGTTGTCAGCTTATTCTGTGGAAGTATGGCACTAAACCACATAGCCACAGGCTTTCTTCTGGCTTTTTAGTAGTTATTTTGAGATTCATATCTCATGGATTTTCCTGTCTGGACTTAATCTTCTGATCTCCAGCAATCCTTGGGTTAGTGTTACTGTGGGTGCTACCACAAAGTGACAGTTCATTAAACTGGGAGCAATATGGAAGTACTCGTGCAAGATATGAAGTAACCAGTTCATTAATGTGTGAGTAACAGGATCACATTAGATTGCCTTCAAACACATTATTTCTGATGAGTTTAACTGAAGCCCAAAGCATAATCCACACTTATTAGCCACACTGTACGAAGTAGCACATATTCATGGTTTAGAATATGTACAATGAATTAAATCCTGAATCAAAAGACTTTGTTGGGTTTGCACCAAAGAAAGAGTGTCATTGAAATGAAGTCAAGACTGGAGGCCTGTAGCGAGCAGTAGAGCATCTGCTTAGTGTGTGTCCAACCCCCAAGACCATAAAGAAGTAGAAGAGAAAGTGTAAGAGAAAGAGGAAAGGAAAGGAGGAGGAAGGGGTAAGAGAGGAGGAAGGACATAGCAGGAGGGAGAAGAAGATCAGACAGGGAAAAAGTACAGGTAGGAGAGAAGGCAGAGGGAAACAGGACCCTGGAGAAGAGGAGCAGGAAAGGAGGCCGGAAGAATAAAATAAATGCAATATAACAACAAGAGATGTTGGAAAACATTTTGCATAAGTGATCTGCATATGCAGGATTATTTTCTAATCAGAGAGACAGCTAGCACAGTGACAATATGGGTGATACCTGTTGCTCAGTCATTTTATTCTCTTTCTTCAGTGAGGAGTTCAGAAGAAATGCTGAGTTCGGTGTTTTATAAATATACTTCAGGAATTCTTTTTCATGAATCAAACAATGGAAAGAACTAAATGCAACTTCCCTTAATTAAAAAAGAATAGAAGCTATATTTATTTGTATTACTATGCATGAAGAAATCCTGGAGATTTCTGGTTAATTCAGAGGGCCCTATGCAAAAATATAGAACAAGAGGAAAGGAAAACTGTTTTTAAAGTATAATAGGTTATCATTGATTAAAAGTTTACTGGACAATTTTCGTTTTTCTTTTTGTTTTGTTTTTGTTTTTGTTTTTGCCAGTTGTTCATTGCTCCAAGGCTGTGCCCTGGAGCCCTTTCCAAGCCACCACGTTAAACTCCATTTCTGTAGTCCATGTGGGTGTGGGTGCCTCCTCAGGTCACCCGTTGAGATGTGTGGCCAACTCCTTTACCTTGGATGTGCAGTGAGTAGATTGTGTGCATGCTCCCCAGCATTGCCAGATGAGCCCCACCCACCCTTCCCACCTAACTTCCCAGTCTCAGTTGCTCCATTTCACCCAGGAGCTGGCAGCCATGGGTCTGTAGTTGAGGCCACTGCTGCCCGCTCCTCCTCCAGCTGTGCTGGTACTGGTCTTCTGTGCTCCTGAGTGCGTGGTCCATCCTACGGAGACTCTGTTCTGGGGTCACTGCCTGCCTCCATGAGTGCGGGGTGGGGGAAACCATGTTTGTACACTGAACAGTCCATGGGTAAAGGAAGGCTGGGCATGAAATCTGCCCCCTTGGGGCCAAGCAGCCCAGCCTTGGTTCACCTCATCAGTCTTTAAGCGGGTCTGGGTACTGGAGCCATGTGTTGGCCCCTCTGCCAGCTTGCTTGTGACAGCTGCAGCAGCTCAACAACCTGGAGCCCCTTCAGCATCTCTGTGGAATTCCATTTTCTGGTCCTTGTGGACTCTGTACAGGGCCAACCCTACATATGCCAATCAGTGCCAGAGAAGCCTGGACTTGCAGCACACCAGCTGCAACACCGGGGGAATGAATCCCCTCTTGCTTTGCTGTGTAGCCTCCTCTGTCGCCCTTCTGGCCCACATGAGCCCAGCTCGGGGTGCCATTCTAGGGATACTCCATTTGGAGGCAATGGGCTCACCCCCTACCCTTGTTGTTCTCCAAAGCAGGAGAAAGGGCTTGGCCTTGGAAATGTAGGCTGCACAGATGGTAGCCAGGACTTGGCATCTGCCCTGCTTCCCCCCTGGATTTGGCACCTGAATCTGGGTTGCTTGGTTTGGTCACTAATGGAACCTTGTTGGCTACAGACCACCGCAAAGGTCCTGCACCTGCTGCAGCAGCAATGTGGTGTCCTGGACCCCCTTATGGTCACCACATGGACCTCTGATGGGTCTACTTGGGCAGGGTGTGGGTATCATCTCAGGACTCCCATTAGGAAGTGCCACTCCCCTTCGTGGTACTACAAGCAAGAGGTGCCACATATGATTTCTACTTTCTAACATTTTCCTTCACTGATATAAACAGAACTTGGAGATTGAAATAAGTTTTATAAAAAACAAAATATATAACCTATATCACTTCAACGATTTAAACCATTGTAATATTTTTATCCAGTAGGAATTCTGTAATTACTTATTTTACATTTTAACATAACTAATGTAATGTATTTTGTGTGTATTTTACTATTCTAGTATAATATTATTTGTACTACTTACATACAATTTTTTTCAAATTCTGAGATTTAATCACGTGTATATGGATAAGAGTTTTGTTGTACTTTTATTTCAGTTTTCCATTATGGCCTTATGAATACAAACAATAAAATCCATTCTTGCTAGTATAAAGTTTAATGATTTTGGACTAGAGACTCAAGGATATAGCATTACATGTCATACAGTAATGTGTATCACTTTGTTTAATACTGCTCCATAAAATAATTAATAATTCAGGTGGCAGCCACTTCATCTGGCATGCTTGTCTGTCTGGTGAAGTAGGATCCTAGTGGCAGCCTGCCCATATCGGGCCATTGTGGGCACCTCGCCTGGGACTGTGGGAGAAGATCAGGGTGCACCTGCTGTTCAGCTAGGGCAGCAACCCGGCAGCTGCTGTGTGAATGACAGTGTCACTGACTCACATCTAACACATGCCTGCCCTGTGGGCTTGGGCCCTGAGGATCAGCTCCTGGGAGCACACACACACCGCGGGGCAGGGGGCGCCTACCTAGGAAGGTGTGCAGACCAAACAGAAGCCACTCTGCAGATTGGCTGGTACAATATTTATTCTTCTTAGAGCAGGGGACAATTCTGCTCTGCTGTGGGGAGAAAACAAGAAAGACAGACCCAGGCGGGTGAAGCCATCTTTTTGTACTCAAGCTGGCAAGGAAACTTGCCTCCATGCACTCTCCAGCAGACTCAAGAAGCCCTTCCATGCTCCTTGTACATGGAGTAGCAGCCAGGGACACTCACGTCTGGTACTCCTGGCTGCTCATTTGGGTTTGTTTGTTAATTTATACAGACAGCCTCTCCCTCAGACAACAGAGTTATTCTGGGTTTTGTAAAACGTTCTGCATCTGAGCATTCCCAATGTTTGGTTTTTGCATTGTTTCTTATAAATGCTTTGTGAAATTTGTGTTTTAGGTGTTGAGGTGCGAGAGGAGCCAGAATATGAACATAGTTTCCTACCAGTCTTTCATTTAAAAATGAAAACAGATTCTCTATAAAAATGCCTATCAGGAAATAAATTTGAGAGGGGTAAAATGCTGCTTTCTCATAAGATCAAAATATGCTAGTTTTATATGCATATCTTATGTGCTCAAAATACAATTAAGTAACACATTACCTAGGAACAATTGTCCAGAGCTAAGTGTTAAGTGTCTAGGAGCTAGAGGCAGGGTGTTTGTGAGCTTTATCCAAAGGGAGGGAAGAAAGTTAAAATTCATAAATGACTTTGTAGAATCAAGGTGGCAAAACAAAATGAGCGTCACAATAAACTTCTTTGCTATTGGGGTCTTTTATTGTTCCATATGAATTTTTGGATTGCTTCTTCTATATCATTGAAGAGTGACATTGGGATATTGGTAGGTATCACATTGAATTTGGATATAGCCTTTGGAAGTATTGCCATTTTCATGATGTTAATCCTCCCAATCCAGGAGAATGGGAAGTTTCCCACTTCCATAGCTCTGCTTTAATTTTCTTTTTTCAGGTTTTTAAAGTTCCCATCATAGAGGTCCTTCACCTCTTAAGTTAACTCCTAGGTATTTTATTTTTTGTGTGGCTAGTAAAAAGGGGTTGCTTTCTTAATTTCAGCTGCATTCTTATCGTGTTTGGAATACAGGAAAGCCTTTATTTTCTGAGGGTTAATTTTATTCTCTGCTAGTTTGCCAAAGTTTCTGATCAGCTCAAGTAACTTGGGAATGGAGTCCATGGGTTTCATTATATACAAGACCATGTCATCTTCAAAGAGGGAGAGTTTTACTTCATCTTTTGCTATTTGGATCCCTTTAAGATGGCATTTTATCTTATTGCCCCAGCTAGCATTCTAATACTAAGTTGAAAAGGAGTGGAGAGAGCAGACATCCTTATCTCATTCTTGAATTTATAAGAAATGGGTTTAACTTCTCACCATTAAGTATAATGCTGGCTGAAGGTTTGTCAATTCTTAGCAGAAAGAACAGCACTAGAGCAATATAAGTTCCAAATTTCAAACGCTACTAAAAAGCCATAGTAATAAGTACAGCTTGGTTCTGGCACAAGAACAGACCTGAGGACCAATGGAGTAGGACTGAAGACTCAGAAATGAACCCCCTGTCGGATAGCCACCTAATCCTTGTTAAGGGAGTTAAAAAAAGAGAATGGAAGAAAGACAGACTTTTGAGTAAATGGTGTGGGCAAAATTGGTTAAACACCTGTTAAACTAAAGCTGGATCCATATATAAAACCCTACACAAGAATCAACTCCAAATGGATGAAAGACTTCAAAGTAAAAGAGGACAACATGAAAATATTACATGAAGGAATAGGATAAACTAGGGCTTTTTAGCACATACCGAAATTTTCTTAATAGAGAGCCAGAAACAAATAGTAAAGAAAAATCAGTTAAGAAATTCATTCCTTAATTCATCTCTTTATGAAAAAAGTAATTTACTATTACAAGATGAGATGGAATTATAAATTCCAAGTGCTGATGCAGTCTGTATTTAATAAAAATATTACAATAGTCAATAAAAAGAAATCAAAGAAAGGCTGGACAAATGGGATTGCATGAAACATGAGAGCTTCTGCAAGGCAAAGGTCATAGATAGCAATATCAATAGAAAGCACACGTTCTGGGAGAAGATCTTCACGAGGTATAAAATGGACAAGGTCTTATATCTAAAATGTACTTACGACTCAAAAAATTAAATCCCCGAACAGCAAATCTTCAAAGAAACAACTGCTCGATAATTAAGTGGGCTAAAATCTTAAAGAGAGACTTCTCTGAAGAGGAAATAAAAATGGCCATTAGACACATGAAGAAATGCTCAACTATTCTAGCCACAAAAGAAATGCAAATCAAGACAACATTGCTATTGCACCTTACTCTAGTTAGAATGGCTATAATCAAGAAATTTAATAACGTGTTGGAGGGGATGTGGCTAAAACGGAACACTATTTCATTGATGATAGGAGTGTAAACTTGTTTAACCACTTTGGAAAGCAGTATGGAAGTTCGTCAAAAGACTCCATGTAAAGTTCCCCTATGTCCCAGCAATCCCCCTTTTGGGAATTTAGGCATTTTCCCAAATGATCACAAATAAGGTCATACCAAAGTTACCTGTGCAACCATGTTTATTGCAGCATTATTCACCATAGCTAAGAGCTAAGATATGGAACCAACCTCGATGCTCCTCAGTTCATCAATGGATCAAGAAAATGTGATACACACACACACACAAACACACACACACACACTGGAATTCTATTCCTCCATTAGAAAGAATGAAATTGTCACATTTGTTAGGAAATGGAAAGACTTGGTAAATATTATATTGAGTGAAGTAAGCCAGGCCCAAAGAAACATACGTCCCATGGTTTCCCTGGTTTGCAAGGACATGTCTAGGACAAGCAGAGAAGGTCAAAGGCTATGGACGTATCACCATATGAGATGACATTAAGGGAAAGATACCCCAAGTCAGACACACAAGTGATTTTTTCTTTCTTGTTTCTGTTTTTAATACACTTATAATGCACTATGTGATTCTTTTGTAGGTTCATCCCCTCATGGTATAATCCCTGTTTTCAGTGTATTTGATTCCAGTGTTCTGCATTTTTATATACATTTTTGTAATTTGGAGAGTGGAAAGGTTATAGCAGAATGCTGAAATGAGGATGCAGGTTGACCCATTGGGATGATGAGATGTAAAGGACAATGTGTCGAAAATGAATGTACAATGTCGGGTAGGGGTAAAGGAGGGAGGAGTTGGAGAGTTGGAGAGGGAAAGTATAGTAGGGGAAAAACAAAGGAGGAGGTAACAATTCTCAATAGGAAATGTACTCATTACCCTACTCACGTAACTGTAAACCCTCTGTATAGTATTTTTACAATAAACAATATAAAACTCTCTTTCTGGTATAGATTTCCAGTGCTATCCTCGGCATTGCATTTTTTGCCTTCTCTGGCTGTGGTTAGGTCCATCTGCCTAGTGGATCAGTAGTCTTCAATGCTTCTTGGTCTTGAAGTGGGACTGGATTATCCAGTGATGGTTGGAGCTAGGCCAAGGACAGGACAAAACCACTTCCAGGGCATGGCTTCTTCAGCGCCCCCCCCCCCCATGCAACAAGGATTGCAAGCAGAATTTCTCTGAATTTGACTCCAGAAAACAATCACTGAACCAAAAGTCAAGGACAAAAAACACCTTCCCTCTTCCCCCCATTCCCTCCTTTCTTCCTCCTTGGGAAAATACAAAATAATTTTGCAGGTTTTAGCAAACACACAAATTGCCCACCACCTCCACTTTTAAACTAGGATTAAGTCACTAAGTCATGTAAATGGATAATGCCGCACTCATTCTGGACAACAACTTCAGGTTGTTTGATGCTTTAATTTGTTGTTGGTGGTGGTGGTAGGAGGGTCTGAACTCTGGGTCTGGTTGCTGTACCTGATGAGCTTTTCAGCTCAAGGCTAGTGTTCTACCACTTGAGCCACAGAGCCATTTCCACATTTTTCTGCTTATGTGGTGCTGAGGAATTGAACCCAGGACCTCATGCATTCAGGAAAAGCACTCTACCACTGAGTCTCCTTCCCAGCCTTAATGCTTCAATTCTTTAAATTTTATTTTTGTCAGTCCTGGGGTTTAATCTCAGGGTGTTAACATATCCCTGAGTTCTTCAGCTCAAGTGGAGCTCTTTACCACTTGACCCACAGTGCCAATTCCTGTTTTCAGATAAGCGTCTTTCAGACATTCCTGCCAGGGTTTGTTTTGATCAGTGAATTTTTAAATTATATTTCTTCTATGTATTTCCTGGAATATTGCAGTTTATCTGAAATTAAAGTTTTCTGTAAAATTTTGTCTTCAACAAAGTATTAAATATTACATTTACAATCTATTTTGTAGCAATACATTTTGAAATTATTATGTTAAGATGAAAATCTTGTTGTTTGTAGAAAAATCCCATTAAAGTTCAAATGGGAAATATGCTCATTTCAGCAGCTTTGAGTCTCCTTTGTATTTATTTATTTATTTATTTATGAAAATACCATACAGAAGGGTAACAATTACAAGGGCAAGATAATGAGTACATTACTCATGAAGCATTGTTGCCTCCTCCTTTGTTTCCCCTTCTCATCTATTCTCATCTGCCTCCCACCATGCTCTCCAGACACCCCTTTGCCCATCCCCCACCCTCACCGGCCAAGTTTTAAATTTCGTTTTTCTTTTATTTTTTATTTGTTTATTTTTTTTATAGTGAGAATACCAAAGAGACAAGTTACAATTACATGGGCAAGATAACGAGTACATTTCTTATCAAGCATTGTTGCCGCCTCTTTGTTTCCCCTTCCCATCCCTTTCCATACTACCCCCCTCTCTCCATCCGATCCTTCCCCTACCCCCCATCAATGTTGTGAAGTTCGTTTTTCGACCTAATGACTTGTATATCTTATTGTTGCAATGGGTCCACCTGTATCCCTAGTTCAAAGATTAGTTTTTTCCTTCCCCTCCACAAATCATACCAATATCAAATACCGTGAAAGCAGGGGCTATACTGTGGGGGAGGGACATACAACGCAATATAGAAATCATCTTATAAACATGTTAGAAACAATTGCAAGAAAAAAAACAATGAATCCTTATCTTGTGGTTCATTTCACTTAGCATCAACTTGTCTGACCTTTTCTGCTTGTCTCAGACGTATACTAGATATTGCAAATAAGGGAAACCATGGGACCTATGTTTCTTTGGCACTGGTTTACTTCAGTTAATATAAATTTTTCCAAGTCTTTCCATTTCCTAACAAGTGGGGCAATGTCATTTTTTTCTGATGGAGGCATAGAATTCTCATATATATATATATATATATATACCAAATTTTATTGATCCATGCATCTACTGAGGGGCATCTGGGTTGGTTCCATATCTTACCTATGGTAAACAATGGCTCAATAATCATAATTGTGCTGGTAGCTTTAATATGGTCTTGTTTGTGACCATTTGGTTAAAGGCCCAAAAGTCGGATTGCTGGGTCATAGAGGAGCTCTATGTGGAATCTTTTGAGGAACCTCCATACTACTTTCCAAAATGGTTGAACAAGTTCACATGCCCACCAACAATGCAACAAATTTCCCTTATGCCCACATCCCCTCTAGCATCTGTTGTTATTAAAGTTGTTGATTATAGCCATTCTAACTGGGGTGAGGTGGTATCTCAATGTTGTTTTGATTTGCATTTGTGTTATGGCTAGAGAGGTTGAGCATTTCTTCATGTGTTTATTGGCCATTCTTCTTTCATTTTCAGAGAAGTTTCTCTTTATGTCTTAAGCCCACTTCTTTATTGGGCAGTTGTTTTATTGAGGATTTGTTGTTGTGGGATTTAATTTTTTGTGTTCCATGTATATTTTAGATATGAGACCCTTGTCTGTTGTATGGTAGTGAAAAGCTTCTCCCAATCAATGGGCTTTCAATTGATCTTGCTAGCTATGTCATTTTCCATGCAGAAGCTCTGCAATTTCATGCAATCCAATTTGTCCAACATTTCATTGATTTGTTGTAATTCTGGGTCTCTATTAAGAAAATTTCAGCCTGTGCAAAAGAGACCTACTGTTTCTCCTATTCCATTCTTTAATGTTTTCAGAGTCTCTGTTTGAATCCGAGGTCTTTGATTCATTTGGAGTTCATTCTGGTGCAGGATTATATATAAAGTTCAAGCTTTAGTTTTCGACCAGTAGTTAACCAATTTTGCCAGCACCAACTACTGTAGAGGTTGTGTTTCTTCCATTCTAATTTTTTAGCTCCCTTATAGAACATTAGATGTCTATAGGTCTATAGGTTCATTTCTGGGTTTTCGTTTCTATTCCATTGGTCTTATGGTCTGTTCTTGTGACAGTACCAAGCTGTTTTAATTACTATGGCTTTGTAGAAGAGTTTGAAATTTGGTATTGATATTCCTCCAGCTCTGTTGTTTCCGCTAAATATCGTTTTTGGTATTCGTGGTCTTTTATTGTTCCATATGAATTTTTGGATTGCCTCTTCTTTTTACTAAAAGAAGGAGGCTGGAATATTGATAGGTATCATATTGAATTTGTAGATAGTCTTGGGAAGTATTGTCATTTTTACGATGTTGATCTTTCCAATCCAGGAGCATGGGAGTTTTTGCCACTTTTTAAGTTCTGTTTTGATTTCCTTTTTCAGGTTTTTAAAATTTTCATCATAGAGGTCCTTCTTTTCTTTGTTAAGTCCTAGGTATTTTATTTTTTGTGGGGCTATTACGAATGGAGTTGCTTTCCTTATTTCAGCCATACTTTTCTCATTTTTGGCATGCAGAAAAGCCATTGTTTTTTGAGGGTTAATTTTATACCCTGCTACTTTGTCAAAGTTTTGAACCAGCTTGAATAATTTGGGAGTGGAGTCCATGGGATTCATTAAATCCAAGTTCATGTCATCTGCAAAGAGGGAGAGCTTCTTCTTTCCCTATTTGGATTCCCTTTTATATTTGAATCTTATCTTATTGCTGTACATAGCCACTCTAATACTAGTTTGAAGAGATGTGGAGTGAGTAGACATCCTTATCTCATTCCTTAATTAAGAGGAAATACCTTTATTTTTTTTTTACCATTAAGTAAAATGGTGGATGTAGGTTTGTCATATACATCCTTTATTGTATTGAGTAATGTTCCCTGAATTCCTAATTTTTCCAGAACCTTCATCATAAAGGGGTGTTGGATCTTGTCAAATCTTTTTTCTGCATCTATTGAGGTAACCATGTAGTTCTTATCCTTGCTCTTGTTGATATGAGTTATCGTTTTAATTGATTTGCATATATTGACGCAGCTTTATATCCCTGAAATGAATCCTGTTTGATCATGATGTATGATTTTTTGGATGAATTGTGAAAGTCGATTGACCATAATTTTGTTGAGATATTTTGCATCAATGTTCATCAAAGAAATGGATCTATAGTTCTCTTTCTTTGATGAGTCCCTGCTAGGTTTGGGGATGAGGTTTATGATGGCTTCATAGAATGAGTTCGATAGTGAAATTTCTCTTTCAATTTCATTGAAGACTTGGAGGAGTATTGGTGTGAGCTCTGCTTTGAAGTCTTGTAGATTTCCGCTGTAAAACTATCTAGTCCTGGGCTTCCCTTAGATGGGAGGTCTCTTATTGCTATTTCTATTTCATTGCTTAATATGGGCCAGTTAAGATGGTTTAACTCATCTTGGTTTAGTTTCGGCATATCTATATTTACTAGGAAACGGTACATTTCTGACAAGTTCTCAAGCTTATTAGCATAAAGGTTTGAGAAGTATTCCTTATAATGTACTGAATCTTGGTTTTTTCTGTGGTGATGTTTCCATTCTAATCTCTGAGTTTATTTATTTGAATGTGTTCTCTTGTTCTTCTAATAAGATTTGTTAAGGGTCTGTCAATTTGTTAATTTTTCAAAGAATCAATTCTGTTTTGTTGATTCTTTCTATGATTTTTTGGATTCTAATTCATTTAGTTTTGATTTAATTTTAATTATTTCTTTCCATCTACTGGATTGGGGTTTATCCTGCTGCTCTTTTTCAAGGAGGCTCAGATGTCTCATTAAATTGTTGGTTTCAGGTCACTCCAATTTGTTGATGTAGGAACTCAGAGCTATAAACTTGCCTCTGAGTACTGCATTTGCTCTGTCCCAGAGGAGCTGGTAATTTGAGTGTTCATTTTTGTTGAATATTATAAACATTTGAATTTCGTTTCTGATCTCTTCCATGACCCATTGGTGATTCAGCAGTGTGTTGTTCAGCCTCCATGTGTTACAGGACTTTCATTAGTGGCTTTTGGTATTGAGTCCTAATTTTATTCCCTTGTGGTCTGAGAGAATGCAAGGAATAACTTCAATGTTTTTGGATTTGGACAAGTTTAATTTGTGACCTAAATGTGGTCTCTTTTGGAAAAAGTTTCCTGTGTGCTGAGAAAAACGTGGATTCTGATGCTGCTAGGTGAAATATTCGGTAGATGTCTGTTAAATGTAGGTGATCTATGCAGTTTTTTATATCCATGGTTTCTCTGTTGATTTTTTTGCCAAGTTGATATATCTAGTGAGGAGAGTGTGTTAAAGTCCCCCAAAATTAGTATCTTTGCATCTATGGGAGATGTGAGAAAAAGTAGAGTTTCTTGGATAAATTCGGTTGCTCTTATGGGGAATAGATATTTAAAATTATAATATCCTCCTGAAGGAGAGATCCCTTAAGTAGTATGTAGGGACCTTCTTTATCTCTTCTCACTAATTTTAATTTGAAATCTATTTTATCTGATATTAGGATTGGAACTCCTTCCTGTTTATGAGGCCATTTGCTTGTTAGATTTTGTTCCAGCCTTTCACTTTCAACATGTGTTTGTTTTTATGAGCAAGTTGTGACTCCTGAATGCAGCAGACAGAAGGATCTTTTTTTTAAATCCAACTAGACAATCTATGTTGCTTAATTGTATTGTGAAGTTTGTTAATGTTGGGAGATAGTACTGAGAGATATTTGGGAGTTCCTGCCATTTAATGCACCTTCTTGAGTGCTGCGCCAAGTGGGTTCTTCCTACAGTTCTTGGATTCTCAATTTGGGTGCAGTTTCTTACCCTTTATTGTGGTCCTGTTAGTTTTCTCTGTGTAGGACATCTTTAGGTAACTTTTGTAGGGCTGGTTTGGTAAAGATATATTGTTTCACTTTTTCTTTGGCATGGAAAGTTTTTATTTGTCCTTCAGTCATGAAGGAGAGTATAACTGGGCACAGTTTTCTTGGTTGATAGTTGTTTGTCTTTAGGGCATGGCCTACATCATTCCAGGCTCTTCTTGCTTTATTTGACTCTGCTGAGAAATCTGAGGTGATTCTAATTGGTTTCCCTTATAGGTGATTGAACTTTTCTCCTTGACAACTTTGAGGATGTTTTCCTTGGTCTGAATTGATCCTGTGGATATTATAATATGGAGTTGTCATGTCTTGTTCTGGTCTGGTCTTTTTGGGGTTCTAAAAGCTTCTTGTATTTGAATAGGCCTATCTTTTTGCATGTCTGGGAAGTTTTCTGCTAGGATCCTGTGAAACAAATTTCCTAGACCTTCTGTTTCTAGGTACTCCTCTACACCTATTATCTTCAGATTAGGCTTTCTGATGGTGTCTTCCAAATGTTGAATAGACCTATAATATTTCTTGGATTTGTCTTAGATAGTTGTATGTTCTTCCTCTACAATATTTATGCTGTCTTCAATCCCTGAGTTTCAGTCTTCTGCATGGCCTAACTTACTGTCAAGAATTTCTACTTTGAGGGCTGGGAAGGTTGCTCAGTGTTAGAGTGCTTGCCTTGCATGCATGAGGCCCTGGATTCAATTCCTCAGCACCACACAAGCAAAATATAAAAGCAGGAAGTGGCGCTGTGGCTCAACTGGTAGAGTGCTAGCCTTGAGCTGAAGAGCTGAGGGACAGCGCCCAGGCCCAGAGTTCAGGCCCCATGACCAGACCCAAAAAATAAATAAATAAAAAAGTATTTCTAATTTGTTTTTTTAAATTTCTTTTCCTTCTAATTGGTCGGCTTTGATGGCTTCAAATTCTTTGTTGGAGCTTTGTTTGAGATCTTGTATGAATTTGTTTACTTCCTTAATTTCGTGTTCAGTGTTTATTCTCAAATCACTTAGTTGATTGGTTATGGTTTCCTTGGACTCTCATTCTTTCTGTTGGGCTCCTTTCAACATTCCCTTTGGGGTCTCCCTGACTTCTTTCAGCTGTCTTTTAATGGATTCCATGAATGCCTCTATTTGGTATGAAAGTAACACCAGTTTTGTGCTAGAACACTATTTTAAGGCAAGCATCATCCAAAGTCCTGTAGTTGCACAATCAAAAGTCGACAGATACAACCTATTTCAACAGGTACTATCTATTCAACGTAAAACAACAATGTATTAATGGGCTAAGAACAGAGAAGTAGAATTTGGCAAACCAGAAATTATTAGTTTTAGGGAGAAAAGTGGGGAAAATAGGATTACAGAGATGTGGAAAGGTAAAAGGACAGTGAAATTAACCAAGTCCTAATTTCAAAGAGGAAAATGGATTGGACAAAATGATAGGAGAAAGAGAAGAGAAAATAAAAGAGGCAAGAAAAAATGGAAAAACAAAAATTTAAATTTAAAAAGTGAAACACAAAAGTGACGCAAGTTTAAAGAAGAAATATTGAGAAAAGAACAGGAATAGGATGAGAGGAGTGGAGGAGTAGAAAGGAGGTGTGAAGAACTAAAAATACGTATAATAAAAATAAAAAGTAAAAAATAATTATAATATTATATAGGTATTATGAGATGATACTGTTATTAAGGAATTTAAGCCTAAGAGTTTTTGAAATAAGTAATAAATTTCTGGATTAAGTGTGTAAACAATGTGGAATAAGGTCTAATAATCAATGAAGGGTATATCTGAGGATGAGCAGAACAGCAATTAAGTAACCTAAAAAAGAATGAAGAGAAGAAAAAGTGAAAAGAATGAGAAAGAAAGAAAGAAAAAGGATCAAAATTCAGTAGAGATAAAATAAAAATACAAAAGTGCACACACATATACACCTAAAGTAAAAATTATAAGAGGAAAAAAAGATTAATAGGAAACAATTTTTTTTTTTTGGGGTCTGGTCGTGGGGCCTGAACTCTGGGCCTGGGTGCTGTCCCTCAGCTCTTCAGCTCAAGGCTAGCGCTCTACCACTTGAGCCACAGTGCCACTTCCAGCTTTTTTCTTTTTTTTGCTTATGTAGTGCTGGGGAATCGAACCCAGGGCCTCAGGCATGCAAGGCAAGTGCTGTACCACTGAGCCACCTTCCTAGCCCCAGAAAACAATTTTTTTAAAAAAATTACAAGTTAATGAAAAGGTAAAAAGAAAGGGTTCTTTGGGGGAGGTGAATGGGAAGATCCTGTATCTCCCTTGTGTCCATAACTAGTCTCTTGGTGGAGTCTCTGGTCTGCTTGTGGTGTTTGGTTTTCCTGTGGTTTGATTGGTTTCTTAAGTTAGTTTGTTTGGCAGGCAGAAAAATGGTCTGCTTTACCCAGAATTTTGTGATCCTCCTCCCAGGCTAGTTCAGTGGGATGGAGATCTGCTTTGTTTCTCACAAAAGAGGGAGTTGGCAGTTTCCTCTTGTTTGGAGATGCTGTGATGAGGCTAGGTTCTGGTTAGAGTTGAAGCCTTTCAGCAAACACTAGCTTTTCCCTGAGGGACTAGCTTCTGAGACACTCATAGAGCCCAGCATGGAGCCATTCTCAGGGTTCATGTTTACTGAATTTCAATTGATTGTCTAGGCTGCTATAAGGAGGGGAAGCCTCTGGCTCTGTTTAAGCAGTGAAGAAAGACATTCCTCTGGGGGCTGTTTTCACTGCCTGGGCTGGGTGACTTTCTCTTGGGTGGAGCCGAGCCTGGCAATTCAGGTCAGGTTCCTGTGACCTGCTAAATGACTCTTTTGTTTTCCTCCAAGTCCTGGGTTGGAGCTGTATTCTCAGCCAGGCGTTTGCCAGTATCAAAGATGGAGATCTCAGGTAGTGGAAAAGTGGGGAGGGGAAGGAGTGACCTTGCCTCCTCTGCTCCTGAGGAGCTGTTATTATTTCTTGGTTCCAGGGTTGTCTCTGGTCTGTGATCTGCAGGATGAAGATACCTGCACCTTGTCAGTTCTTGCTGGTGTTGGGTAGAATCCAATCACTCGCTGTGTCTGGCACATTTGTCCAGTACTCTCTGTGTTGTAGGTATGGCAGCAACGGCCACTGCTACCGCTGCCACCACCACAGCCACAGCTACCGGCAAGTACGCAGATCTGTTTCCTTGCCTGGATTTTCCCTTTCTGGCAAAAGTCTCTGTACTGGGATGGCACACTTGGTGTAATTCTCCCGCCTAGGACTGTTCACTGTTACACTAAAACTGATTTCTAGGTGGGGGCTTGTTTAGCCTCCAGGTTCTCCTCTGCCAACTTCCTGGAACTACTCCTCTTTTTTTTCTCTCCAGTATATTTTCTTGTTTTGGAACAAGAGTCATGGACTGTTCACCCATTCAAAAGGAAGCTTATTCCATTAATTTAATAGAAAAGGAATGCAGCCTGCCTGCATCTCAAACCAATTTTGAGTATAATGTTAATCTGATAATTCACATCATTGAATTTTCAAAGTTGTATTGATAGTTTTTTGTTAAACTATTCATTAAAGAGGTTCCAAATAGCAAGAATAAAAAACAATGTTTTGCTTTTTAAGAATGTTTTGAAAGCTAGTAATACAATAAAACACATTCTATTCTTCCAAGATTCCATGGTGAAGAATTTCTCTTTTATCATAACCCTTACCACTGACTGACCCCCTCCCTTCAAACTGTAGCTTTATTCAGTTTTCTTGTTCCCGCTTTCATTTTGGTAATAGCACAAATAATCTCCTTGTAGTATTTGACAATGAAATTCCATTTGTTGTTAGATAGGTCAATACATATTGCCAAAGGCAGATTCATGGGCATATCATAGAGCATAAACTATTGAATATCATTAACGTGATCCTATGCAACTATTCCATCAATTAATATAAATACCACATAAATGTACATCTTCATATAATTTTTAAAATGCAATGTAGTTACATATCATATGTCATAAAATAATTCAGACAACTGGTAGAAGAGACTAAGCTCAAACTTTTGCATCATTCCCAATACTATTTGTAAAATTTTCTTTCTCAGTAACTTTCACTGCAGGGCCTTCTTTTCCTAGCAATAAGTTATAAGTCATGTCCTTGGATTTTAGTCAACTTTGAGTAAGCTGTTTTCTTTCCACCACCAGTTAGTCCCTCGTGTTAAATACCTGTATCCAAGTCAACTGTCTGTGCCCACTCTTCCCTTGCTATTTTTGGGGGGGGAGGAATGGGGTAACAGACAGGGGAGACAGAGGTGTCAGGGTTCAGGTGGCTGGAACCATAGTGTTATGAATTATGGGTAGCAGAAAAGAGTAGTAGAGAGTAGGATACCAGGTAATGGTTAACTGTGACTGTAATTGCTGAGTTCCAGTGTAAGGAAATTGGTTAGCAGAAACAGCTTTGCAGGGGTTGGGGTAGCTAACACAGGTATCCAGAACTGTTTAGCAGGGACAAGGAAGCATAGACAAAGTGGAAGAGTAAAAGTTGTGAGGGATTGTGGGGCACAATCAGGGTAACAAGGTCATGGGTGTGCAAAGTGGGTAGCCAGTACTATGGGAGAAGCAATTGGGATGGTGGCCTATGTGGTGCATAGCTCTGGGTTTGCCTGTCCAGTTTTGGCTGTTAGATCTTTAGGGAAATTACCTCTAGCAGCTCATTATCAGCTTGTTGTGTTCAGACATGTGCCATCTATAAATGTCTACTCCAAGTAGATTGCATTCTTTGACACCAACTATAGGATCTTTGCTCTAAGCATCCTGAGAGACCACACTCCACAATGCTACAGAACAACCTCCACATAGTGAGCTGCAATCACCTCATACATCTCTTGCTGCTCCTCTCCAGTGTCAATTATCATGATAGCAAGGGATCTAAGATGTGCTCAGCAGCAATGCTCTGAAAAGCTACAAATTCTTACCATCGCAATTGGGGAGCTCCCTAGAAATGGGCAAGAGCACTTGCTGATGTTCTTCCAACTTCTCTCTGTAGCTATGCACAACCAGATTGTTGTACCTCAGGTGGATTACTTTGATGTCCAGGTAGCATCAAACTTGCTCTATCTTCTCTCTCTAGGTGCTCTTCTGTTTCAGCTGACTCTCCATTTCCCTCCAGGTAGCTCGCTTCATCTCCACATTTTTTGAATTGTGCTTCATATCAACCTGTGGCTTTCACACCAAGCCCTTCCATTTTCTCATCTACCTCTCTAGCTGTGAATCTGGTACAACAAGTTAATTTCTGTATCTGTTTATCAAGATTTGAGCCGGAATCCAAGATGATACTAGCTAACTGAGAACATGGGGAGCTTCTTAAATATTCCCCTGCCATTCACTGATCATTGAGAATGATGCAAATGTGTTCTGGTCAGTCTCTCCTTCTCCATTTCTGGTTCAGCAGAATGAAGTGAATTCACAATGGAGCTACCACACAGCTTCTATGTCAGCAAGTGATGAAACCAAAGATAATTTAGTGAGGGGATACTTACCAACTGTAGTAGGATAAATGCACATATTTGTAGGATATTATTAAGAGCTTTCATCAAACTGGTTATTTTATGCCCAGAATGGCAGACCAGTGTTAATCTCTCCCTGAGATCTTCCTGTTCTGAAGGCCCTGAGGACTCCTACATACAACTCAGACCTAATGACATGGGGGAATAAAAAAGTAGGTGAGTATGGATTAGTATTTTGAATGTGTGGTAAGGTGTTGTCTTGTCATGACCACCATGAAATCAATGTCCTTTCTCTGACCTTAGTGTGTCATTTTCTCCTGTTAGTTCAGTGCACAAGTTAAAACATTAAGCAAGCCAAACCATGGGTTTTCATTGTCCTAGTAGATGTTTTGCGTTCTAGGACCTTCCTTCCAGGTTACTCTCTGTTTAGCATATTACACCATGCCCCAATCAATGAAATCATTTTGAGCCTAGGAGAAAATCTCCATTTGTAAAGCAGTACACATAAGAAGTAGAAGATGCCCCACACTCAAATGCTCCAGGAGACCAGAGTGTAAGGGTGTCTACAAAGTTGGGAAACAGGATTCTGAGGGGTGGAAAGGGATGAGTTTAGATAGCAAACCTAGAAGTAGCTATAAGTTTCTGAAATTCTAACCTTTTTTCCTTCTGCCCCTCAGATCCAATTCAGTTAGTGGTGGAATGTTTATTATCACAAAAAGGAGTTTTTAATCCCAGGCCCAAACTAGGTGTTCTTGTTACATCTTCCCACCTGCCCCTGATGTAAATTGTCAGAAGGGCAAAGGGGAAGGGAGCCCCTTGCTCAGGAATATTAATGGAGCATACAAGTAACTGCAGTCTCTGACTTTCTATTTTGAAGGGAAGATAAAAGGAAGTTTGAATTTTTATGAAATCAGTTTCTAGGCTCTATGGTTCCTTCAGAACTTCTTTCCCTCCTTCTATGTTTTGAGAACCACAGTTAGTACAGTGCTTCTGTCTCTTAGGGGCAATCCTTCTCTTCATACCATGCTTAAACTAGACAATAGGTGGAAGCTGCCATTAAAACAAAAAAGCATGAAATAGCACACAGTGAGTGCTTTCCCTGAATTCCAGGACCTAACAAGTTCCCAATTCTGAAGAGAACGTGATTATGGGTGAGTACTAACAACATCCACTGAGTGGTGAGCTTGGAACAATTTTCCCAAGGTAGGTTCTGTCCAGGTTATTAGGATGGCTGAGATTTACTGGATCAATGAACTTACAGACCATGCAAAACAGAAAATTCTAAGAGATTGAGATCCCAAAAAGAAACTGGACCAAGAAGAGAAAACTTATCATTGCTGAAAAAGGAGGAAGACATAACTAGGAGAATGTTCTTCTGAATACAGATATGGGTATAATTATAACAAAGTTCTAAGTTGTGGCTCATCAGTAGAAACTATCAGGTCAAACCTCACTAAAGCTAAAAATAAAACTTATAAGATAAAAAAAAAAAACTATTTGGATTTCAGTACTAACATCTGTTTTAAGGAGTGTGGTTGTGGGGTGTGTGTGTGTGTGTGTGTGTGTTTGTGTGTGTGTGTGTGGTGTCTGAGATTATTTATGGGACAACATTAGTTCTTAAAAATCAACATATTGTCAATATTCGTTAGGTTTCCCACTCATGTCTGGTGGCGTTCTAGCTCTACCACGTGAAACACACAATTCTCGCTTTCTTCTGGTTAAATGGAGATAAACATGTAATGGATATATCAACCTGGGTTGGTTTCAAACTATGATCTTCAGATCTTACTCTCTGGAGTAGGTAAGGTATAAGAGTGAGCCACTATGTTCAGCCCAGTATTTCCAGTGACTTACATAATCTTTCTGAATCTCAGTTACTTCCTGTGTGCAAAGTGAAAAGAATTACTGTGTGGACTTTAGAATCAGGTGGGAGTTATGACTGGGTGTAGGAAGTATACGTGTTTGGGATGTGTGTACAGAGCCTGACACTCTCATAAAACTACTGATGTTTATATTGAAATGTATTCCAGGAATTGGAAACAAGAGGGATTTTTCTGTTCTAGTTTATCCATTTACGGCATTGAGGGAGACAGATATTCAAGGAGAACAGGGAAACAAATGCAGCACTTGTACACTGTAGATATTGTGTTCACAATGAGCTATACGACTGTGGACAGGGACAGGAGGGATGGGATTGTCAAACAGGATATGAACTCATTACCTGACTTACAAAATGGTTATCCGTATAACAATTTTAAAAATACAATAACAATTTTAAAAATCCAGGTTGATGATTCTCTCCTCCAGTTTTTGTAGGTGCCCTTAAGACTCAGGCCCACCGATGGAGTTTTTGAAGGTCACTTTATATGATAATTAATATAAAGCCATAATATCTTAAGAAATGTTTTAACAAGTACTTTATTCTTAATACTGGTTTCTCTTTGAGTAGCAATTCTATATGTTGTTGGCAGAGCTAATGTTTTACTTTCTGGTTTTAGTATTTGTTAAGTGTTGAAATCCCTCTTAAAGTTTTACAACAGAGTTCTGTTGTATCTTGGCACCCTGCCCCTAACTAAAATGGTAATCAACCAGTGAAATTCATGTACTTGAGTATGAGTTTTTTTTATTTAATTTGCTGATGATGGTGAATTGTCGCTGTCCTTCAGCTCTTCAGCTCAAAACTAGTGCTCTATCACTTGAGCCAAAGTACCTCTTCTAGCTGTTTCTGCTAAGGTGGTGCTGTGGAATCAAACCTAGGGTCTCATGCATTCAAGATAAGCTGTCTACCACTGATCCACCTTCTCAGCCCCATAAGTGGTATTTTTGTGCAAGGGTCTATCAAGCAAATCTATTGAGCAGATGTATTCATTCGCCACTAGACACAATCAAAATTATGAATTACCTGATATTTTAATGAATAAAACTGGAGGAGGTATTTTAAACTAAAACTAAAAAAGTAATTTTAAGGTCTTTGTGCTAACAAATCTGTCCAGGTGTTATTACACTAAACAGAGACTTCAAAATGATTTTTCTTCATTAATACAGAGATTAAAGGACTTATAATACTTATTTCAAAATGCAAATTAAAGGGAAAATCAGTCAGGAGGTAAAATTTATAGTGAATGTTATTTTTTGTATAGGAAAAGAAGATCTTAGATGGCAGACTAAAGACAAAACACTATCAGAGCCCTTTATGATGAATTATACAAAAAGAAGCTTTAATTGAAAAATTGAGCTTTAATGTGCACATCAGGCAAAGGCAAGCAATCAGAGCATACCACCAACAAATAAAACGCCATAATGTATATCTCAGAAAAAGGAAACAAGTACAGACCCGGTTTCAACATCCTTATCCTTGATTTCAATGATACACATATACCCCCCCTACACACAGACACACTCACACACATACATACACACACACACACACACACACACACACACACACGAACACACAAAAATGTATGCACCAGCTCAACCTACTCACTTCCATTCAACATGAATCAAAGATCTTCCTGTAATATTTGAAACTTTAAATGTTTCAAGTCTTGTAAGTAATTGATAACAGATGCATAAGCAATTATTTTCTGAATAGACTCTGCTATATAAATCAGAGTTCATGATGGTTATAACTACTTAAACATCTTTGAATCTCGAAAGAATTAAACAAGGGAAAATCTGAATTTTGGAACTATATTTCTACCAGCTATTCTTCAAAGGCTTAATAAGAGGTAACAAAATCCAAAATTAAATACCAAATTAATACAACTAATACTTGTATAAGCGAAGTGAAAGACACTGATCAGTGACCTATGCTGCCTCCATTTCTAAGCTGGCTGCACATTGTGGAACCTTTGATTCCGCTGGGCCAGGCCCACAGTTGTCTTCCCCAGAGCAGTGGCCCTGCTGGGGTTGGCACTGGGAGCTGTGTGGAGAGGAGGAGAGGCCTAGGGGGAGGCCGAGCTGGGGTTGGGGATGGGGGTAGTAGGGAGCGTATGGGAGGCCCTAGCAGAGGCTAGTGAAGGGAGGAAGGAGGCAGTAGGCCAATGGCTCAGGAAGCAGCAGCCCCAAAGGCAGCTGGGTTCTGGGGAGTGTTTGTGAGGTGCGGAGTTAGGCCCCTGGGGCCTCATGGCTGGGTGAGGAGAGCAAGGAGTCTCAAATCCCACCTAAACAGGCAATGAGAAATGAGACAACCAGTGGCTGAAGAATTTCAAGAAAAAAAGCACGGACTTGTAGGTAAACTCTGGGGGTGGAAAGGGCAGCAGTGCTGAACCAGTGGTGGTCATGCCTCTCTGGGGCCCTTGACGCGAGTGAGGGCCAGCTCTTCTGTGCAATAGGCCTCACTTTTGCCTTGAAGCAGGCACCAGGAATCTCAGGCAAAGCTCAGCCTGCCCCACAGAGCTGGCTTGCCATGAGTGTTGGGGACCGGGCAGCTGCTGGGAGGTTATGTGCAGCAGGGCAGAGGAAGAATGGCTGGTGGGCACTGCTCCACCTCTGCCCCACAGAGCTGGCTTGCAATGAGTGTTGGGGACCGGACAGCTGCTGGCAGGTTATGTGCAGCAGGGCAGAGGAAGAATGGCTGGTGGGCACTGCTCCACCCTATCCAAGCACAGGGCCAGAGGGGAAGTTCTGGCTCTGGATCAGGACCAGGGACTTCCCCCCCAGACAAGTGTCCTCTGTTGATTTGCATGGTGGCTGCTATGTGTGGGCTTGGAAATTCCTTAACATGGCCAAGGAGTCTCCATGGATAGGCATATTTGCTCCTGTGCCGCTCCCATCTTCTGGATTCCCACTGTCCTCCTGCCTCGTGCCATGTCCAACTACAGGAGTAAACTTCTCCAGCCTCTAAGAGACCATCCCGGAGATGCTCACAGGGCTTCCCACGTCTGGTTCACCATGCATGCAGGGCTCACAGGGTGCCATCCTCTAGGCAAAGCGTACCCCCATTTCAGCTTGGAAGAGGGAAATGCTTCATTGTCCCAGATACAGCTGCCCTTGGAGTTCTCTGTGTACACTACTCTTGTGCTGAGAAAATGATCCCCAAAGACCACCAAGCCATTTCTGATGCAAGCACACGAGGGTCATTTATTGCAAGCTCGAGCCTGGACTCACAACTGTCAGCATCGCAGTGGGTCAGAACCTTCAGTTAACAGTGTTTTTATAGGGCATAGGGCTGAAGTAAGTGGGTTCATAGCTTGTCAGTTACATGATTTAATGAGTTAATACATTTAATACATTTAATGAGTTAATATTGTAACAATCTTATTGGCTAACATCTGCAGGCTTAGCAGTAAGAAACAAATTATGTTAACTATGGAATCTTAAGAAACATCTGTAGCTTTAGGTACCTTCCTGTCATCTGCTTATAGCTATTGCTAGGAGAGTTACGGGAAGAATGTTATTGGGATATTTAATGGTTTTTCCAGGAACCTGAGTCCTAACTTTCAGTAAAAGTCTTTACAATGGATACTTTCAGTAAATGCCTTCACAATGGATACTGTCAGTAGAGGCCTTCAAAATGGACTAAGTCCAGAATGGCTATACTTTGGCTAAGGTCTCTCACTAGGTGTGTGTGGGGGTGGGGGGGTGGGTGTGTTTGGTGTGAGAGAGTCAGCAAAGCTGAGGTTTGGTGTAAAACTCTTCTTCCCTTCAGCATTGAGTTTTGGTATCTAGTGGTTGTTCCTCCTCCTGAATGATGAATTCTAAATTTCTTCTTCTATATAGTTTTATCCTTAGATCTTCTTAATATTCCGATTCCTAACATCTGCTTGTGAACTTCAGAATTTGCTTCATAAAGGGGGTGCCTTTCTTCTTACTTTTATGAAGCCCTTTGCTCTATTTAAATGGATCATGTGCTGTGTTAGTGGTTTTACTTAGCCCAGACTGTTGTGGCCCAGGCTGTGACTGTTAGTTCTGAGATTAGTTTAGGCTAATATGACATACTATCATTTCAGTCTATCTAGTGAAAAAAGTTCAGCATCTTTATTGAAACAATTTCCTGGCCTTAAAACAAACAAAACTTCCAGTGGTATAAATGTACAATTTGTTGATTTTAGTTAATTGTGCACCACAGCAATGAAAAAAATCTTCTTACTAAAGAGAGTATTTAGAATATGAAAAAAATCAATTATTATAGAACTTAAAAACTGATCAAATACCAAAAGAAAAACAAAGACACTGATCAGGAATGCAGTACAAATGTAAGTGTTTAATAAATAAATGAAATGTTTGAGATTCTTATCCACATAGGAAATACAAAGGAAAATAAATAGGAAAGTCACTGAAATCCCATCCTACACACCAGAATAGCTATCACCACTCGAATAAATAAACATCTGTGAGGTTGAAATAAATCAGGAACTGTATTTGGTTTTGTGATATTGTAAACTAGGGCAACCCATAAGAAGATCATAATGGAAGTTTAGACAATACCAAAAAGCACATGTATTGATGACCTTTACTGCAACCTTACTACATAAAGAAGGAATATAAATCAAAATCAACATCCATGTGCATGGCAGCAAGAAAGAAAGCTGTGTAATCAACCTAGATGCACAAAAAAGAGGGAATAAAGGAAATATGCTATTCATAACTATAAACATGTTCTGGTATGTAAGAGAAGTAAATTTCTCCAATATCACTGCTAAATATTTTTGGATATATACCTAATCCTAATTTCACAGGTTTTGTGGCTTAGTGTTTTTCTTTAAAAGGGACCTCCATATTCATTTTTAGAGGAGTTACAATAGGTTGAAGATATCCTATAATATGTGGATATTAGAAGAAATTTAAATATAACAATGAACACATAAAGGACCATCATATACAGTTTGTAATTTGATCCAATTTTAAGAAGGCAACAGTTGGGGGACAAGACAATGTTAGAAGCTTAATAACAAAAACACAGACATGGAACATTTTTAAAAGTGTGCAACTGATTAGTGCTAATACTAACAAAATATTTTCCTCAAGTTTTAAAAATGAAACAATTAAAATAATACTTAATAACATCACATAAGTATGCCATGGAAGAAAATGTACCATAGATATATTTTTCCCCATAATTTGTTTTAATTTATAACAAATGGATTAAAAGAAAATGTGATTCCATGTCTGAAGATGATAACACATTCAAGTATCATTGATTGAATCCAGTAAAGGAAAGTAACAGAGAAGTAGAGAGTAAGAACAACCTGGGCCATAGATGAAGATACTCAGTAGAACTTTGTGAGGAAAAAATGTGTTCCATTTTGCTCATCAACAGTGAGCTAGGAGAGCTACCTTTTGACAGAACACTTGTAATGTAGTCAGAACAGTGGAGTTACTAATTTAGGCAGTAATTTATTACTTTTATTCCCTAATCTTATGATATGATTCCTAAATGATGTGAGTGATCCTAGATTTTCTGGGCCCTTTTTAACCCAAAATTTCTAATTCCTTCCCCTGCCAATAATTCTTCTGCTATTCTCATTTCTCCTTGTTTCTAAACTCAACTCCTGTGACCTTTTGGTTTATTGGAAAGAGCTTGAGAAATATGAGGATGGTCTGGAATCTGAGCAACATCCACACCAGCTTGGAGGATCTAGTAAAAGAGCTTCACCTGGAACTCAGAATCAGATATTAATTGACCTCTTTGGAAATAGAGAAACTCAATCCCTCAGGCAGGATCTATCATTCCTTGACATTCTCTGAAGAGATTTGGTACTAGGCCACAATTCAGAGAATGAGCTTTCCCACCACTTACCACAGCTTTGTCAGGAGGAATAGGTTCAAAACTAAAAGTGACCTCAGTTTTCACAGGGCCAGTCAGAAATCAACAGATCACATTTTCCTCCTTATCAGTCACCTTTCTGGGAGGAACAGAGTCTGGGCAAAGTCTACGATGGAGATAAAGTGAGACTAGGCCTAAGGAGTACACAAAAGAATGATCCTCTCTTTGACTAAAAGTGAGTTGTGCAGTGAGACATGACAACTTCCTTTATATATGAAAATTCACTAGGTGAGTTATCTCACTGCCACTGTGCGGGAGGTCAGTTTCCTCAAAGAAGTTGTTAAATGTTGTGTCTACCAGTTTACTCTATAGGCTGTTGTCTCTCCCATCTCTTCCCATGCCAAGAATGCATTGCTTCTTTCAGGCACTCAACTACTTGTCCTGAATCCTAAGCAGGAATATTGTAGGCTATCCTTTGGCTAACCTCTTGCATTGAAGGGAGAAAAGGCCCAGGCTTCGCACATGCCAAGAGGTAGAGAAGGTGAGATAATCTCAGATTGGTACTGAAGAACAATCATATTGAAAAAAATAAGTAAATGAAATTAATGGTTGAGTGATTTAGGGTGTATAACCACTAAATTTAGGTAATTATTGGTAACACATATACAATCATGGATTAGGAAGTAAACAGTGAAATAGGTTCAAGATAACATGGAAAAGACACATAATAGCCATAACAGGAGATGAGAGTGTGAAGGAATTGTTGGCATAAGTCCATTTACTATCTGAGGAGTGACTTTGGACAGGAGGCTTTTAGAATAATATCTAAAAGAGAGGGACTTGCTGGGCACTAGTGGCTCACACCTGTAATCCTAGCTACCCAGAAGGGTGAGATCTGAGTATTAAGATTCAAAGCAAGCCCAGGCAGAAAAAGCCAGAAGTAGTGCTGTGGCTCAAGTGGTAGAGCACTAGCCTGGAGCTCAGAGACACTACCTAGGCCCTGAATTCAAGCTTCAGGATCATCAAAACAACAACAAAACCATAATGATAAAAAGAAATAAAAGAAGGACTTATAGATATATGATGGAATGATGATCCTGTGTAACTGTCTAGGGAACATAAAAGGAGAAAAATTTTGGATCAAAATGATACCTATTCATTACTAATCAAGGATGCAAAGCAAATGCCAAATTCCTCTGCCCAAAAACTTCCAAACCTGGGCTCAGAACATGGCTCACTGGTTGAGTGTTTGTCTTGCAGGCTTGACGCCCTGGTTTCAATACCTCAGCCAGAAGTGTTGCTATGGCTCGAGTGGTAGAGCACTAGCCTTGAGGTGAAGAGGTGAGGGACAAGACCCAGGCCCAGAGTTCAGGCCCCATGACCTGCCAAAAAAAAAACCCAAAAAAACAAAACAAAATAAACTTCCAAACTTATCTTTTCTCATATTTGAGGAGAGGCTTTTTTAAAAACAAACAAACAGGAATTCTTATCTCGTTCAAGGTCATCAGAACTTCAGTAGAGTTTTCCTGTTGAGATATAATGCACCTAACTCTGCTGAACTTAATCATGACTAGGAAAGTATGGACATTGATGTGTTTATTACATTTTTCCTTATGAATACATAATTCTGTCAGATATTATATGTAATATATATTGTACAATATATTATACATTATGTAGTATAATAAATATATTATAATATAACATATATATTAACAGACTTCCTAATTTTAGAGTTAGGAACAAGCAACATATTGAAAAACAAATGCTTGAATCTCTGAGTAATTTCTCTACCACTGGACAATTTCAGGTTTCATTCTTATTACCCAAAGAGCAACATACGCAAGTGGTGCCCATGGAGGTGGTTCTCTG
Source organism: Dipodomys spectabilis (assembly GCF_019054845.1). Lineage (NCBI taxonomy): Eukaryota > Metazoa > Chordata > Mammalia > Rodentia > Heteromyidae > Dipodomys > Dipodomys spectabilis. Next base: position 3,106,704 of record NW_024870964.1, read on the forward strand.
GATTCTAGAAACTGTGATCTGCACATATATATGAAATATTGTTTTATACTAGTGAATGTGTAAAGCTATAGCAACAGATAATTAAGTCAACATCTATGTGCACACACACTCAATCACTTTCAAGTATAAGAAAAAAGCCGGAAGTGGCGCAGTGGCTCAAGTGGTAGAGCACTAGCCTTGAGTTGAAGAGCTGAGGGACAGCACCAAGGCCCAGAGTTCAGGCCCCATGATTAGACCCCCCCCCCAAATAAAGAATGTCTGTTCTATGTTCCCTATGCACCTGCACAGAGAGTACATGAGTTGCACTTGAATTGTCCTGGGAGTTCTTCATCTGGCCACTGTAGCTTCATATCCTTTGTTCTCTTAGTAGCTATATGTCATGTGTCCAACAACAATACTTGTTACAAGCAAAAGTATCTACACTGGCACACAGAGGAACTTGGATTTCAGAAATGCCACAAATAAGTAGGAGGTACAGCAGTACTTTTAAAAATTAAATAGATTGTATATTTATTAGAAAGTTTGTCAGAAAAATAAACTTCAGTGCAGGATGAAATACTTGAAGAAAACTGCATTTGAAATTACATATAGCTAGGTGCTGGTAGCTCATGCCTGTAATCTTGGCTAATCTGGAGGCTGATTTCTGAGAATTACAGTTCAAAGCCATCTTGGGCAGAAAAGTTGCCATTAGACACTTATCTCCAATTAATCAATCAAGACTATAATTGATGCTGTCGCTCAATGTTGTAGAAAGATAACCTTGAGCCAAAGAGCTCAGGAATAGTGCCCAGGACCCAAGTTCAAAGTCTGCAATAGACAATAAATAAAAATAAAAAATAAATTACATATAATTTATTACCAACTCTGTACAAGGAAAATAGGATATGACACATGGCAACATATGACTTCAAGTTACAAAGTTCCAAAGCATTTCCCCACTCGTAAGAACTAGGAGTAATCCATATTGAAAAAATAAAAACATGAATGATTTATACCAAATTTCAAAACATACTATATGTTATACAAAGGAAATGCAATAAACATGCATTTCACAATTTAGTAACATCATGTAGTATAAAGAATCTGATTAACTGATTCATAAAAATCAATACAATGCTGATAAAACATCCAATATCTCAGGGGTCAAATTAGCAGAATACTTTCCATCTATGATGGGTGTTTTGTAAATTATCCAGCCCTCTCAATTCCACAACTGAAGAAGGTTCTTCCTGAGAATGTCCAGAAACCTGTCTCCTGTGAGTGCTCAATGTAGACCTGGTGCAATTCTCTATTATTTAGACATGTGATAGACTGAATATCTGATAACTTAATGACATTTTAGTTCTCAGAAAAAAAGGAAAATTGAAGACAGTGGGAAAATCTACCAGATCCTGGAAAGATTTCTATCATTGTGCAAAAACTGTACCCTTTTACTGACACTTGAACAAACTGCAGCAATTGACACTCCAACAACATGTCCAAAAAATAGCTTTCCAAATATTGAGCCACAGTGCCACTTCCAGTTTTCTGGTGTTTAATTGGAGGAAAGAGTGTCACAGATTTCCTGCAAGGGCTAGCTTTGAACTACCATCTTCAGATCTCAGCTCTTGCATAGCTAGGATTACCGGCATGAACCACTGGCTCCCAGCTAAAATGTTACTTATTTTTAAGTTCTATGATTTAGTTGAGGGAGTAGCATGAGTGTGTAGAAAGGAAACTTTCAAGTCATCTCTCTAAATAATTTCAGAGTTTCATTTTCATAATATTTATTGCAGTGATTAATAACAGAAGCTCCCAAAGTAACAGAACGATCCTTCATTTTCTCCTTCCCATAGGTATTATTGGAAGATGAGTAAAATCTAAGTATAAGGCAATATGCACTTGAAACTATAAAAAAATATATTGATGACACATAAAGAGCTATATTACACAGCTTCTTTTCATTTCATAAAGAAAAGAATGTCATACAAGTATATTTATTGGCAAGCTTTTTCATCTGAAAAAAATATCATATAAAAGCTGAAGCGGATCAGTAACCATATAAGTGTGATATAGCATTGGAGACTATAAGACATGAATTCATTCATTAAATAATTATCTAGGAAAGGTATCTGTTCACTAAATTTATTCATTGTAAATTTCATTTTATTTACATGTCACTTAATATTTAAATATATACAAGTGTGAAGATATATATATACACATATATATATGTATATATACACATATATACATATATATGCATATATATGTATATGTATATATGTATATATACATATACATATATATGCATATATTTATCAGCAATATCTGTCCAGTGAACTGCATGGTTAGGTAATTTCATCATGTCAACTTCATCAAAGGGATGGACTTCCATAAACCTTAACAATCCTGCAACATCACTGCACATGCAAACATAAGTGTTCACAATTGTAAGCCAGACCTGTGTTTTACCAAAGCTTTGTATATAGTGTGTTATTTTTTTCATTTAGGCTTGACACAAAATGTGTTTGTCCTAGAAATAAATGATGGCATTATAACTGCAATAAGTTAGTCTAAATCTTTACATTGAACACATGTTCAGTATGAGTTGTTCTTTCTTTCCTTTTCTTATTTTATCTTTAGGATATTGATTTCAGTTTTGATGTAGTGTTTGCCAGACAGGTACTCCACCACTGGAGTCACTCCACCAATCCTTTCTTGTTTAAGTTACTTCACTCATAGAGTAGCAATTTTTGCACCCAGCCCCAAAAGCAGGGACCATGATTTCATTCCAATATACCTACCTAGTAGGTTGATATGGGTGATAATTTCCTTCCTAGACTGATTCAGAACAGTGATCCTCTCAAATTTCTACCCCTTTAGTTAATAGTGTGTGCTCCACTTCTGCCTAACTCTAGAAGATATGAGAGAAATAAATGATTACAGGTAATTTGAATGAATCATTGGCTCATAGGTGATTTGATATTAAAATGTAGGGTAAGTTTGAAAGTACAATCACAGTAGTCATATATTTTGCTAAGTAAATTTTGCTTCACATTATAAAACACCTCGACCAGAATTCAGGACTTATATTGCTGTCTGTCAACTTGTATGTCATTTGGGAAAATAAACTTAATGTCTTCCATGCGTGGTAAAGATCTTTGAATGGTCTGATGTGCTGGTTCACATCTATAATCATGGTTAGCAATCAGAAATAAATAGATCACAATTTGAACATAGCCTAACCAAAAATTTAGGAAGTCTCAATCTCAACAATCTAGTGGATCATGTTGAATCATGCCATTAATCTCAACACCACAAGAGGCTAAGTCTCTGCCCAGTACCTGTGTCACTTAGGTAACTGGCTCACTTGGAGGCAGTCACCTGTCCTGATGCAGAAACTGGGATGAGATTTAGCCAAGAGGAGGGAGGAGTCTCTCCCACCTTCCCAGGGTGGACCTCCAGAATGCAGTGAATGTGCACGCTTTCCTCCTCCAAATGGTTTGAGATGTCATGCTGCGGAGTGCTCATTATTTGATTCCAGTGACCTGTGGTAGAGGTATAAGGTAACAGTAATTTAAATTTCACATTTTCCAATTGAGCTGTTCTTCACAGCCTGTGAGTTCAACTCACCAATTGTCCATATTTTGAGAGTTGAGAATACTGAGGTAGGGGAGAGAGGGAGGGTGAGTGAAAGAGAGGAGTGATAGATAGAGGGAGAGAGAACAGAAAGGAAGGAAGGAAGGAAGGAAGGAAGGAAGGAAGGAAGGAAGGAAGGAAGGAAGGAAGGAAGGAAGCAAGGAAGCAAGGAAGGAAGGAAGGAAGGAAGAAAGAAAGGAAGGAAGGAAGAAGGTAGGAAAGAAGAAAGAAGGATGGAAGGAAAGGAGAAAGAAAGAAAGAAAGAAAGAAAGATAGAAAGAAAGAAAGGAAGGAAGGAAGGAAGAAAGAAAGAAAGAAAGAAAGAAAGAAAGAAAGAAAGAAAGAAAGAAAGAAAGAAAGAAAGAAAGAAAGAAAGAAAGAAAGAAAGAAAGAAAAGAAAGATAATGATTGAAAATGAACGGTTTGGAGTCAGGATTTACATGGCAGAGGTGATACCTGTATTTGGTATTAGGTCTGCCCAAGCCATGCAGACCCAATGCAGACACTTCCCCTCTTCTTGGCTAAGTTTCCATCCTTTTTGTGTTACCCAGGTATCTGGCATGCCTGAGGGCAGACACCTCCCCCTCCTACTAAGTCACAACTTGCTCAGCCTCTGGTCACACTTTCCATTTGACCAGAGGAGATTCCCAGACCCGGAGGACACATCCAGTGTGGCCAGAATTTTCTCCCTCCAGGCCATATGTCATCCGGTCCTTGGCCTAGATATGTCCTGGCTCGAGGTTGGGTCAATCCCCTTTTTTTAACATGCCTCTCCACCACAATACACATGGGCAGCAGTTCAGTAAATAAACTACTTTACCTGACTGAATACCATGTGGTGTTCTCTTCATTGGTTACCTAATGATACTTACCTAATTAATACACCTTACACTTCATAGTTTTTAGTTATGAATTAATGGATATTTTTCTGACATATGTGAGATCAGTATCTACAAAACATATGTACTAACTCATCATTTAACAGTATAATTCTGCCACGAAAAATTAACAGTAAAAACAGGGCATAGTCAACTGGCAATAAATTTACTTGTCTTTATGCCACGTTCCAAATGAATTGTTTAGCTTATATGTCCCTATGGCGTATAGTTTCCTATTTCTGCATTCCTCAAAATACAAGCATGTTCCACCAATTCAGATTTGAGCCAGGCAATATGGAGTTTTGTAATCAAGGCTACTCTACCTCTGGAGTCCCAGCACCCTTTATGGCTTTTTGGTTGTTAATTGGAGAGAAGAGTCACAGATTTTCTCATTCCTGCTGTCTTTGTACTGTGATCATCAGTCTCCTGAGTAGCTAGGATTATACGACTGAGTCCCCAGTGTCCAGAAAAATTTTTTCAATTTTTGAATTTTGAAAATAATGTACAGAGAAGTTGCAATTACATTTGCAAGATAATGAGTATATCTCTTATTAAGCATTGGTGCCTCCTCCTTTGTTTCCCCTTTTCATCAGTTCTCATCTCCCACTTCCTCCTCCAAAGGTGTAAAGTTTGTTTTTTGACATAATGTGTTGTACATCTCATTGTTGCTATGGATCCACCTGTATCCTTATTTACATAATTTGTTTTTTCCCTTGCACTCCACAAACACTACCAACATCTGAATTTTTAATAGCAGCCTAATTAACCTTAAAGTCTATTTTGTTTACTTTGCTTTGTTTTGTTTTTAGTTTAAAGTAATCAAAGATTTGGTGGGATAATCTGGAAAGATCTCTACCGTCATATTTTCTAATCACCCTGGGCTACAACCTGTGTGCTACCAGGTCAGATGATGGGGCTTTGAAAAACTAGGAAGCAGATGCACATCATAAAGTCCATGGTTTTGGGATTTCTCAGATTCTTTTTTAAATGTAATTGTTACTAAGGTGTGTAGAGTGTGTTTACCATATCACAATTCATGTAATGTGTACATTTGCCTTGTAGACAATGCCATCCTTTCCTGAGCTTTCTCCCAGTTTTTGTTTGTTTTGTTGTAGTTTGTTTTTGTATTTGTGCCTAACCATCAGCTTCAACTCAGGATTGGTTGCTGCACCTGAGTTTTGTAATCAAGGCTACTCTACCTCTGGAGTCCCAGCACCCTTTATGGCTTTTTGGTTGTTAATTGGAGAGAAGAGTCACAGATTTTCTCATTCCTGCTGTCTTTGTACTGTGATCATCAGTCTCCTGAGTAGCTAGGATTATACGACTGAGTCCCCAGTGTCCAGTTACTAACGTGTTAGTTTCATGCTTATCTGGTTGTGTTACAATTTTCCTCGACACTTGGCACTAATACTCCATATTGCCTGGCTCAAATCTGAATTGGTGGAACATGCTTGTATTTTGAGGAATGCAGAAATAGGAAACTATACGCCATAGGGACATATAAGCTAAACAATTCATTTGGAACGTGGCATAAAGACAAGTAAATTTATTGCCAGTTGACTGTGCCCTGTTTTTACTGTTAATTTTTCGTGGCCTGTGAATGATGTTAGACACACCCAAATGGCCATTGGCAGAAATAAGGTTTCTCATCCTGTTCTAAAAACAAAACAAAAAGTCACCAAAAATATTACTTATGAGTCCAGCAATTTCGTCAAATTAGAGACCAATCTGCCCTAGTTTATGAAAAAATGTCCTTTATTCAACTGCTGCTACTTTTTCTAACTACAAATATAATGAAATCTGTAGTAGTCTGTAGAATTGTATACCACAGCTGTCATTTTAATTTACAAAAAATTCAGACTTTAAAATGTTTATTTATTTTTTTGACAGTTGTGGCGCTTGGACTCAGGGCCTGGGCACTGTCCCTGAGACTCTGTGCTCAAGTTAGTTAGCATTCTACCAATTGAGTCACAGAGTCACTTCTTTTTTTTGAGTTGTTAATTGGAGATAAGAGTCTTATGGGGACTTTTCTTCCTGGGCTGGCTTTGAACTGCGATCCTCAGATCTCAGCCTCATGACTAGCTGGGATTACAGGCATGAGAGACTGGCACCTGGCTTCAAATAGTCATTTTTAAAATGAACTGCTTGGTGCCTCTGGCTCACATATATAATCCTAGCTATAGTTAGGATTACAGTTATGAGAAACAAACACTAGTTAAGTGTTGTTCATGATGGTTTATATTGCCATGCTATAATATTGTTTGTTTCTTATACTACAATGCTGTTATTTTTATTTTCACCTAAGTGAGGGTGATAAGTGCTAGCCAGTGTTGCACTTTCTTTGGTTGAGATGGAGCCATGTGGACGATCTTTCCTAGAATGGCACGGAATTGAAATCCTCCTGTTCTCAGCTCCCCATGGGCCTGGGATGATAGAAGTATTCCATCACGCATAGCCAGTGGTTGGGGAGCATTGCAGGTAACTCTACACTGGTCTGGAACTGATGTCCCAAATACCTACCTTTACAGGCAAAACAATGTTATATTCCATTTTACTTTGGATAGCTTATGTATATACTTAGAGAGTACAATGATAACATACTACATGTTAAATATATAAAATAGTCAATATAATTAGCAGGTTTATCTCCTAAAACATTCGAGCTAATTTAGTTTGGTTAACTCCTGACTCTGCTTGCTGTTTGGGAATATACCATAAACATGAATACACTGACAATGTGCAGAATATTGGAAGTTGATAGAGATAGAGACAAGTTAGAATATGTGTAGTAAATATATATTCATCTATTGCTCCTCTGAAGAATATTTTCATATATTCACCATGACAATACCACCATATATTCACCATGACAATAATTTTCGTGCAGTGTAGAATTTCCCATTTCATAATCTGCCATCTTCGTCTTTTTACATCTTTTTACGTTATAACTATGAACGTTTTCCTGTTTATTATAATGTTTTGAAATTATTATATGATGGAATTAAAAATTTGTAGAGTCTACTGAAATTATCTCATTTTGTTTGGATTTGTGATGCTAAATCATTAAGACCATGGTTTCCTGAAATTTATTCTAACAGACTATATCACTAAATTATATTCTAATTACATCTTATTATTGTATTTTTATATAGGGTTCTACTGTTGCTGTTTTATGATATAAACTGTTGTGAAGCTAGACAGAAACTTGCAACCCCACTGCCTCCAGTAACAGTTTGATCATCAGGTTATGGAGACTGACAAATATAACTCTAACTAATCAGGAGTTTGAGACCTGAGATTTAGTTCAGAGAGCCTGAGCATGAAACATTATGTGTCTCTCCTCTCCATTTCACTACAGAAAGCTTGCAGTGGAACTGTGGCACAATTGGTAGATCACTACAGTCACCAGAAAGATACTCAGGCTTGTCTTATAGCCCCTGAATTCAAGACTTAAAACACAGATATGCACAGCACAACCTTACACACATACACACACACTCAACACACATGTACACAAACAGATTCGCTGGCAATGTTGTATCTTAAATTTTTATCCAGAGATTGGGCAACAGCCCACTCATTTGTGAAGGTTTTTGTCCTGATTATTTTAAGGAGGAGGATAGTTCATGGGACAAAGATGACAAGACTTTAGTGAGGAATTCTTTATAAACGACTAGCTTATTATAAAAAAAAAACAGGAGCAAAGTTTTCATATTTAAAGCTTACATTCCTTCAACTATAGTATTTTTCTATAATAATCATTGAATCATGAGAAGACAATGCAGCACCTCTTCCCTCTTCCCCCGCTCCTCTGTCATAAAATATGACAAAAGTATCAAAAATACTCTTTTATCTTACAAGAATGTACATCTCTAAAAATGTCTGACAATATGTGTAAGGTTTATTTTTCAATACTTGTATGATTTTCCCACCTCTAAGTACTTAGGTTTTTTCCAGATGACAGCACACTGGAGCTTCAAGAGCAAAGAAGACTAGGAAACAAAAAACAAACAAAGTCCTACTATTTAGCTGTCAAAAAAATATTCATGAAGTACATGGCAGGCTGAGAGGGCCCTGAGAGGCAAAATGATTTCTGCAGGATGAGAGGAATAGTGACAAATAAGGCATGGATCTGACCTAGGAAGTGTTCCTTGAGGTTGAGAGCATGATGATTCCCAGACCTAGCTGAGGATGTTGGGATTTGACAATGTTCACATGTGTATAGAGTGATGTATGAGGGAAGATTTCAGTCTCCAGTATGTCGTTGGGATGGTCTTATGTGAGCAAGCATCTTAGATCATTGGGCTCTGAGAGATGACACTCTCTACCTCAAAACAGGAACAGAATATGGAACTCTGAGTGCCAGGCAACTGTAACTGACAGCTCAAGCCAGCTCAAGTGGCCTGTAGCTCAGGAACAAGAAAAATATTCCTGTGCTGTTTTCAAAGTTCAAGAGACTCAGGTCTCAGGCATAAGAGGTGTGAGTGCCTCACTCAATGCTGTAGACATTGGATCGGTTCAAAAACACGAATCCATATTCTCGGGCCTTTTTATAAGAAGAAACCAAGGAAATCCCAAGGCAATTCAGGCCAGTTATAACTGACAGGAAACCTATTTAATCTCATCGTAGCCCACAGTACAACCTTCTTCTTGTGTGCTTTTATATGTGTATACTGAGAAAATATTTACTTTGTACTTTTCAATCCACTCTATTACTCATTTTAAAGTGTACTCCCAATTCCATGTTTCAAAAATCCATTCTTTTTACCACCTCAGTGTGACAATGAGTCAGCCCAAACCCTGAATATGCCTTATAATATAGGGAGTTTGGACTCAAGCTTGCTTGAAATGGTGGTAATGGACCTGATCCCTGCTTACCAGAATGGTGATCTTTTCTATGTGGGAAACATCCTTCACCACTATAGAGTAGGAGACAATGGAGCAGTTGCTGGATATTGTTTAAAAAGTGAGTGCTCCTCTTTCAAACAGGGCTGATGAAACACCCTGGCAGATGATTGGAATACTTGGTACCTCTCTGAGACTGTTTCACTAGGGTCTGATCACAGGAGCTTGTCTTGAGACAAAGAAGTTCACTCCATGGCTAACTCCTTAGGAGTGGGCTGTCAGAACATTTCACTTGCCACAGAAACTAGTGGAGCCTTAGCAGTTTGCTTGCTGAGAGACTAGGATTATAGGAATGAGCCAGTGGCACCCACGTCCACCCTCACCTAGGAAACCAGTATCTTGGAGGCATTTGAAGGAATATAGACAGAAGAAAGAATGCAACTTGAGCTTGAATTCGGGGCCTGAGTGCTGTCCTGTTCATAGTACTCTATAATTTGATCCCCAGGTCCAGGTCTGGCCTTTGGCTGGTTAATTGAAGTATCTTTAGAATTTTACAAATTACACAGTGTTCAAACAGTGATCCTCAGATCTCACCCTCCTGGTTAGTAGTATTAGAGGCATGAGCCATTGTGCACTTATTTGGACAGATGCATATAAGCATCCTTACTGAATTTTCTTGAAATTGTGTAGACATATCTTCACTTTTTGTCTGCCATGTTTACATTACTCTGTGGGACTTTACCAGTCCCATGTGTATCCTGTTAGTTCAGAACAAGGAGAAGCACATAGTTATTCTCCTTCTCTCCTCCCATTGGTACAGATCCTTCTACCGAAACTGAGAGGAAGATGAACAAGATGAAAAAGAAAGTGGACGTTGGGACAAAGAGAAGTTATGTCCTTGAAAAATGGGTATCTTTGAGGTTTCTGATTCAAAATCAACATTCTTCTTTGCACACCAGTTGTGATTTTCACCAGGGGGTTGAGGCTTGGCACTTCACTGGATAGCAGATTACACATCATGGAGGCGGTTGCTGATGTGGACTCTCATGGATGACAAGGAGGTCTGTGTATAACAAGTCAGATTGAGTGGGGAAACAAATTTCTCCTCCTATCACGGGGTGAATTTTAGAGTATTGTATTTGAGAAATTGTGAAGAGCATCCTGCTTGCAGGAGTCTCTTCCCACCTCCCAACATGAATGTCCCGCCACAAAAAAGCTATAGGCTCAGGATGTGGTGGGCGGGCTCTCATTTTCCTTGTCTGCACACAGCATGGTTTGATCCATCTTTCCTATGTGGATGGACTTCTACCATGATGATTTCTATGAGTACAAGTACCATGACATCATGAAAGAACTTACACAGTATGTCAAGCTCAACATGCCCTCTTCAGACTTGCTCTTCTGTTCACATATTCTGGAGCAGCTGGAGGAATGCATGATCCTTCAGACCAAGAAAAAGAGGAAGAAGTCCTTGTTTAGATGCCTTAGAGCTGGTGAGTATGGATGGAACCTGGGTCTCTAGGTCTGTGCCTGATTGGCCAAGAGCCCTTAGTACGCCCCAGTTTGGCAAAATGTCCTTTCATTGATATTCTTTGCCAAGTAATATCTGTTCTCCTTTTGAAAGAACTTAGAAGTAATCACTCATTAGAAACACCCTACCTTCTCATCAGTGTTCAGTCCAAACTCAAGTTCTACAGCTTCCCCCATTAGATCCTCATGAATGTTTAGTCACACCTTAATTTCTATAGTTCTAAGACTCCTGAACCTATTTTCATGCTCTGGTTTGCATCACCGTAGAACAACTCCTGCAGAACTCCAGATAAAAAACCCATCAGTAATGTCATCTATGGTGACTGATAGACATAGGAAGCCATCACTAATCTCCAGAAAGCGTGTGAATATAGAGGGCTTTTTTTTTTTAATTTGTGGAAAAGCCCAAGCAAGTTTTGAGTCTTGTGGACATCTCACTGGTTCTGAACACCACAGGTGATGCAGGTGCACCTGCACATACAACCAAGGAAGAAGATGATCCAGAATGTCTCCCATTGATATTCACAATCCACCTAGATCAGCGCCAAACCAGTCAAAAAGACTCGTCTTGGTGTGCAGGGTAAATGTGTGCTAATGGAAAATGACCCCAGTCTATGTTCAGGAAAATCAATAAGAGAGGTCCAAAATCTAGATTCAGTTGAGGAAAGAGAATCTTTCCTCACAGAATACCCAGACCAATCTGTCCTCTTGCAGGGGATCCAATTTCCAATTAAGAAATTAGAACCTGTCCCTCCCTGGACTCAGGAAGAAAATCCTGTCTTTAATGAGGAAGTAAATCCCTTTGAGTACTCAGAGGGAGAATTTCTGCCTGAAGGCAACTTAGAGGCCAATCTAGACTTAGAGATTCCATTCCCCCTTCCTGGAAAAATCTTTATTTTCCTTTTGTTCTGATTGTTGTAAAGTGTTAATTCTATTTAGTTTTCTAACTTTATTAAAATGTCAATGTTTTTGATATATTGTAGACTCATGAATCCTAAATATGTTTCTTTTTAAGCCTACAATCTGAAGCATCATGCATACGTGTGCTGTTGGGAGGGAAACACAGAGTGACGGGGGCTGCACAAGAGAGCCTACTGTGTATAAATGGAACTGTTAAATGCACGGGAAGCAGCAAAGAAGGCTGGCCATGCCTGGCTGGGGTGATAAGGTGACTAGAAAAGGTTTTGGACAGCAGATAAGATGTCCTACAAAGCTATTCTGTCAATTGGGACAAATGACATAATATTTATAGTGGTACGTGGGACATTCTTCCAACAGTGAGTTCAAATCTGTATAGATTTTCTTTGTGCTTTGGGTAAATATGGAAGAAATATTTGGCTCCAATAATATAAAAATCTACTTATGGTTGATATTTGACAAAATATATAGGAAATATTTATACTGGAAATTAAAAACCATCATCAATAGAAGAAAGAAGGTTTACACAGATGAACAAACACAAAATCAGGAAGGAAAATAACACAATTAAATCAGTTGTATGTAAATACATGTTATATTCTTGATGTTATATATAGTATATTATATAATATATAAAATTGAATATGAGTTTTCAAACTACACAGGCATTTAAATTTTTAGTCTTAAGTAATTATTTCATAAAATATTAGTGTAAAATATTTTTGGTGAAATACAGTTATAATTTGATTATAATTATATGATTATATGAATATATATTTGTGTGTTTCTAGATCTAACACTGATTATTAATAGATGAATAAACATATACATATATTTGTATATATCTGTCTATGAAGTGAATATAATGAAACTGACTACACTATGTATTAAAATGCACCTATGACTTGAGTCCAAGAGACTCAGGCCTGTAATCCTAGTGATGTGGGAAGCTGGATTCTGAGGTTTAGTCTCTCTTATCCCCAAGGCCTTAGATTTTTAGAGGAGGTCTGGGCCCTTCAGTTTAGCAAAGGGACACATATGCAGTGGTATCACACTCCCCAAACCCAGAGGAAAGTCAGTAGAAATCAGGACAAGCCTCTTATGACACTCTACTCAGTTTCTGTACCAAGATGGCTATCTGTAGAACATCAGAAAAAGTAGGCATTCCCTCCAAAAGGGTCTAAAAAGAGCCTTCTGAACTATAATCTCTGACTATACTGAAATAAACCTTATTTCCCTTCCCAAGCTGCAAACACATAGAAATATGGCAAGGGCTCACGTGAGATGGACAAAGACTTACAAATACATAAAATAATATATTCTGTTTCAGTAATTCAATTATAAATCACAAAAGCATGTCTTGAATTTTTCTTTTTTTTAAAGGAAATGGAAACATACTCTGAATGTATCAGGAACTGAGTGACAGTTTGTTTGCTGAATTGTTCAATGCACTCCTGGGCAAAGGAGACACATATATGGAAGAAATTATGTGGGGGTGAATATCCTCACACAGCTTCACAAAATAATGGCTATAACTTCTATGATGCCACAGCGACCTTTGCCATAGCAACAAATAGGTGTCAGGCACTGGTTTTGCCCTGAAGTGGACTCTCCCACACCAACAGGCACAAAGAATGAGAGGGAATGACTATTAGCCACCAGACTTCAGCTTGAAGAGCTGTCCTCACCAGAAGCTAGGATAAATTGAGCTGGGCAAGGCTGATCTCCATGTAAGACTCCTGAACACTAAGGATTAGGCACTATTATAGGTATTGGAGAAACAGAAGTGAATGTGGCTCTCTGCTCACCAATTTCATGCTGAAACGAAAACCAGAAATCATAATGGTAATTCCTATAAATCAGAGACATGACATTGGTGATTTTGTAGCAACAACTTCACAGTGAGGATGGGAGGAGACAACCCTGAACAAGAGATAGTTGATATGAGAGCCATCATCCAGGCAATTATCTAGGAGCAGGTACTCCAGGCAGTAAGAACAGCAAGTACATCCCCCATTGATGAAAATGGACCTGACTTACTTCAGAAAAGGAAAACTGCACTGACATGCTTGCTTGTGAAGTAAGAATGGAAATGTACAAAGAAGCAAAAAGAGGTCAGAAATGAAGATAGGAATAAAATAGATAGATATGGGATACTGTGGATTACAAGATTAAAAGTTCTGATTTTAGTATAAAACTGACATGACCCACTGGAAACAAAGTGCTAAATTAGCAGTCGGACACATCTGATTCACCGAAATAATACTTCTAAAGTGTGATTCTTGCTGGGCTCTGGTGGCTTACAATTGGGATCCTATTTACTCAGGAGGCTGATATCTGAGGATGAGTTTTAAGGAATCCCAAAGAGGAAATTTGGTAAGACATGTCCAATTAAACACCAAAAATATGGATATGAAGCTATGGTTCAACTGGAGGATCACTAGCCTTGAGGAAAAAAACTAAGAAACAGCACGGAAGCCTTAGGACCAAAACCCAGGACGTCAAAAACAAAGAAACCAACAAATAAAATTTGGTGCTCAGTCATTCATCACTTAGCATTCTCGTTCAATGTATTTGGTATGAGTCTTGGAAATTATATCCTTAGCAAATGCTCTCCCCAGATATTTTGCTTCATTACCAACTTTCAAACCCCTGGCAGCACCAATGTCTCCTCCCAGTTAGCATAGCAGTCAAACATTGGAAATTTGAAGATATATTTTTTTTACCATAAGAATTCTGATCATCTTTCCACATAAATCAAATGAGTTGTAGCCACATTCCACTATTCTGAATGTTTATAATCCTCCTTTGAGTTAATAAGCATTAAAGCTTAAAATTCTAGAATGGTTATCAAATTACCTCCTCTTACCTCCATTTAAACAGTAAATCGAGAAAGCTGAGCTGTGCTTCAAATAGTAGAGTGTTAGCATCGCATATTAAAGCTAAGAAACAGTACCTAGGTCCTGAATTAACCCCAGTACTGCCCAATACTTCCTCTCATACACAAAATAATCATGATTACACCACAGTATATGCACATGTTAACAAGGGATATAGATGAATGGAATGATGACATCAATTACCTCACCTTTAGTCTCAAGCATTCTGTACAGTGTAGCCCAGTCTGTGAAAAGCCATAGGTGAAATCTTTCCTCAAAATCAGCAGATACATCCTCATTTCCCTCTGCACATTTATATTATTTATACACACATATAAGGGCTATATTTTCTAACTAATTTTCTTTTGTTTAAGGTGGGGTCTGGTCGTGGGGCCTGAACTCTGGGCCTGGGGGCTGTCCCTGAGCTCTTCAGCTCAATGCTAGTGCTCTACCACTTAAGCCACAGTGCCACTTCCGGCTTTTTTCTTTTTGCTTATGTGGTGCTGAGGAATCAAACCCAGGGCCTTGAGCATGCAAGGCAAGCGCTCTACCACTGAGCCACCTTCCCATCCCCTTAATTTTCTTTTTTATTGTGAAAATACTGTACAGAGAAATGCATAATCTTACACACATGCTTCAGAATTATGTGCCCTTGTTTAGGTTTCATAGGGAGCACAATATATCTATCCTCTGGATAATTCTTGTAATCTTAGCTGGTCACAAGGATGGTATCTGAGGATCACAGTTTTATGCCAACCCAAGCTAATAAATCCTCAAATTCTTATCTTCAATTAAGTAGAAAAAGCCAAAAGTGGAGATGTGGTTCGAGGGGCAGAGTGACAACATTGAGTAAAGCAATCTAAGCAAGAGCTCCAGACCCTCAGTTCAAGCCTGAGTACTGGCCCACTAGTACTTCAAAAGCCAACCTCCCCCCAAACACCAAACCAAAAATATGTCAAAATATTTGTAACTTGTGAAGCAAAATCCAATGAGGAACATAGTTGCTAGTTTGTTAAAGAGTAGGCCGGGAAACCCAAATTCAACCTGTGTTCAAATGACATAACGAAAAAGCAACCAAGTAAAATTTCCCAGTAAAGAAACTTCCTTAGTATTCACTGGGACCCCTGACAAAGATACATTTTTCTATGCTTTTTGAAAATTGGTGTTTTTTTTCAGTAAGTTAAATAGTATAAACCTTTTCTGTAAGTTATAGGAGTCATTAGAAGCTCCAAGTGAAGTGAATGTACAACAAAAAGCATACAATATTACAAGTTTCTATGCCTCTGTTGAGACACTAAAAACTTGTTATAGTGTGGCCTCTTGGAAAGAGAAGGGGGATGCTCAGCATCACTGGTCATAAAAGAAATGCAAATCAAAACCAAAATCACATTTGGATCCCATTCACCCCAGTTAGAATGGCCATTATAAAAAAACAAATAATAGCAGATGCTGGGGTGGATATGCCTCAATGAGAACCCTACTACACTGATGGTAGGAATGTAAGCTGGTTTAACCACTCTGGGAGGCAGTATGGAGGTTCCTCAAAAGACTAAATATAGAACTCCCTTAAGATCAAGGAATCCCACTCCTCACAGTTATCCAAATGATCTCAAACTAGGGCACAATAAGCTACCAGCACAACTTTGTTCATTGCAGCATTGTTTACCATAGCTAAGATATGGAGCCAACCCAGTTGCCCCTCAATAGATGAATGGATCAAGAAAATATGGTATATTTACAGAATGGAATTTTATGCTTCTATCAGAAAGAATGGCATCGTTCCTTTTGTAAGAAAATGAAAAGACTTTGAAGGAATCATACTAAGTTAATCAAGCCAATCCCAAAGAAACATGAGCCCTATGATTTCCTTCACTTGCAATGATTATCATTAGCCTATTGCTCCTGAAAGTGGATCATAGTAGCACAGGAGTTATGAATATATACATGACCATACAAAATGATGCTAACTGAAATGAATGCTAATACATAGAAACGGCAGGTCTTCTTTTGTTTCGTTGTTAAGCTTGATGTAACCAATGTACTGCAGATAGTTCATTTTTCTTACTTTATGTTATTTTTCTTCTCCTATTGGTTTTATCCATAGCAATTCTCATCTGTGATTCTGGTACCCTGCATTCTGTATATTCATTTATCTGATTGGGGGGAGGGAAGGGAAATAACAAAATGCTGAAAGAAGTTTAAATGGTGATGCATTGCAACAATGATATTCACAGGACACTATGGCAGAAATTAACTTTACAACGGGATGGGGGGATTGGAGGGAAGGGACAGAGGAAGATAAACACTGGAGTGGGTAACAATGTTTAATGAGAAATGTAACTTACTCATGTAAATGTAACCACTCTATAAAGCATCTTTATAATAAAATAGATTTTTAAAAATATAAAAATTAAATTTTTTTCATAAAATCTCAAGCTGATACTAATGGAACTTCTGAGTTTGTGTCAAAGAGTTTTTCAGGACTATCAAGAAGCTAGTACTAAGTACATATAACCACAATTAAGAGATAATGAGAAAAGTAGCGCTTTGTACTTTGTTAGATGAATAAAAGAAAATTTGTTTTTGTTTCTGTTAACATAGAATATGTTTGTTATCTGCACTGTTCCCAAGTCAGACTAATCTCTTGTCCTTAACTTTCTTTGGTATGTATAACTTGGACATGTAATCTGAGATATAAGTAGTATTTTTTGTTCAATTTGGAGGCACTCCTCCCTGGTCAAGAAGTTAGACTGGAAGACCCTTCACACTTGCTGTTGTTTCTCTCACACAGCTTAGGAGCTTGAGAAAATGACTGTAATTAAGTGCCTCTTACTGATAATAATTATTGATAGAATCTGAAAACATATTTGGGTAATAAAATAGACTAGAAAAAGGTTAAGTTTGCTATTTTATATCACTACATTTCTTTTCTTCTAAGTATAGAAGCCAGACTTACCCTAAGAGAAGAAGCAAAATGGCTTATAGAGCTCAGATCATTTCTTTCCACAGCAGATGACAGCAGCAGAAGATATACAGGTCCACAAGTGGCACAAGGAAGTGAGAGTTTGATTTCTCCTTAAATCTTAGGGTCGAATGCTCAATGAGGAACCCTATGGACTGAAGACAGCTTAAGGACATAACATTTCCTGTGTTGTTCCATCTTAGGAAGCTGTCACCAGTCTTCCATCACACTGTAGGTGCCACGCCTGACTGGTGACCTTGGCTGTGTCCTGAGAAGGTCCAGAAAGGTTCTGTAATGTTCACTGGAGAGTTAGGATTATACTCTAACAGGACATACAGGAATGTGGTAATAAGGCCTGAGTCAGGGTTTTGTCAGATCTAGATGATTTGTAACAGTCACTGCTGTCTTCTGGCTAAGAATGTGGATATATTATCAGGGTCCTGCACACAAATTTATCACAAGTGTTAGTTTGCACCATTTCCTTATGAAAGACAACAAAAGGTCATTAATGCCATCTGACATATTCTCATCAATATTTACTAGGTTAAAAGCTATATAAAATCAAGTTCATCATGAAGAAAAAAACAAGAAAAAAAAACAAAAATGTTTTTCTGTACATATCATATGTGACAAAGTATTAAGTTAATGAAGCTGGGAAATTTAAATGGATTTCTTTTTTACTATGGTTGCAACTGTCTTTTACACTTCAAGTACTTAACAAAAAGAATGTAAGCCAATCACGGCCAGTGGTACACACTTGTAACTCTAGCTGAGATCTGAGGAAAGTGGATTATAGCTAGACCAGGTTAGAAAAATCTGTGAAATTTTGATCTCCAATTAACCATTCGAAATCAAGAAGTGAAGGTTGGTTCAAGTGGTATACGGCTACCCTTGAGTTAAAAAACTAATGGTCAGCTCCCTGAGTTCAAGCTCCATTACACACACACACACACACACACACACACACACACACACACACACATACAGTTACCCTTGAATAAAAAGTTAAAAGTCAACTCCCTGATTTCAAGCCCAAGTATTTACACACACACACACACAAACACACAAACACATTTTATCTCAAAAATAGCCAGTGACCAGGAAACAGAAACAAGATGATATTTTTCTTTATTTTCTTTCATTTTTGTCATGTTTCTTCATTTATCTCTCTTTGAGAAGTTAAAGGAGGGGTCATATTAAAGAGAGACAAATGATGAACATGTGCAACAGTGGTATTCAATTGGTATTATATTGAAAATGACCTATGCAACTTATTTGTGGGGAAGGACGGGAAAACTAAGAGATGAAGGGAAAGGGTAACATTGTCCAAAAAGAAATGCACTCAGGGAAGTAGAGCTGTGGCTCAATACGAGTGCCATTCTTCAGCAAAAGAGCTCAAAGGCAGTGCTCAGGCCCTTGGTTCAAGCCTGATTACTGACTGAAACAAAAACAACTACAAAAGAAATGTAGTCATTACCACACGTATGTAACTATCCCCTCTAAAGCAAAATAATGATAATAATAACAATAATAATAAGAAGAAGAAGAAGAAGAAGAAGGAGAAGGAGGAGGAGGAGGAGGAGGAGGAGGAGGAGGAGGAGGAGGATGAGGAGCAGGAGCAGGAGCAGGAGGACGGGAGGAGAAGTTAATAAAACCAAACCAGTGAGAGAGAAAAATTGAGAGAGCAAGGGAAGGGGTGACATTTCAAAAAAGAAATATATCCATACCTCACTTATATGACTATAAAGTCTGTGTAACTCATCTTTGTAATAATAATACAAAAGAAAAAAAACCAGAAATATAGTGCTGCAGGCATAACTCAAATGGAAGATCCAACTAATATGTATTTGATACCAAGTTCAAAACCCATTATCAATTTCCCCTTCAAAAATGGCTCTTCTCATCATGTGTGCTTTGCCTAGCTTATGAACAGGGGTGCAAACAGTTAAAGAGAGAGAAAAGTAAGCTGTCAGGCACAGAACTGTGCTTTTAAGGAGAAGTACTTGCTAGAACACGTGTTGACTAGAACACATGATGACTCCATGTTTTCTGAAATAAACAGACCTAGTTGAACTTGAATACAGGCTCCACTGTATATGAGATAGGGACTCAAAATTAACTAAACTCTCTGGAGCTCAAAGTCTTCATAGTTAAAGTGAGCATAACAATACATATCTCACATTATGAGATCTGGATGTCATCAAACCTAGAGTGGGTTTTATCTTAGGTGTGTGTGCAACACTCAAACACTGCTGGAAGGAGTATAAACTGGTATGATGTTTACTATATTACTTAACAGTAATACAGCAACTATACAGCTCATGCCTGTTATCTTACAAAAGAGGCAGAGAAAAGAGGATCAAGGTTCTAAGCAGGAACAGGAAAATGGAGCAGACTCATTTCCATTGACCTCTAAAGAAGCTTGAGGTGGAGTTTGGTTCAAGTTGTAGAGTGCTAGGGTTGAGCAAAAAGCTCAGCAACAGTGTGCAGGCCTTGAGTTCAAGCCCTAGGACCAGCACAAGCACAAGTACACACACACACACACACACACACGCATGCACACACACAACACAAACACACATACACAAACACACACACACAATTTTGTAGGTTCCTATCACCCCACTTAACAATACTTTCCCACTTCCAAGCTCAAAAGTTGTTGTTGTTTTGTTTTGTCTTAAAAGGGACTTGCTGTGTAGCTCAGGCTGCTCTTAAGCTTACAATCCTCCTGGGTGCTGTGATTACAGGCATATCTACCATAATTGGCTTCACTCAGTAACTCTATAACATTTTTTTTGCAAGAAATTCATTCATACTCATGAAGATATGTGACTTAAAGCTGTTCATATTAATATTCTACTGTACAAAATGTAAATAATATAGCTGGACATGGTACTATAATACCACATGGTAATGCCAGATACAATTAGGAGTTGAGGAAAGCCAGATTTACACTGCAGAGCCTTGTCTCCTAGGAAAGGAAATCTATAAATATAAATCTACTATGAGACGTACAATATGTTAAATTTATATAATGGAAAAAAATTAATTATTGTTAATGGAAATAAAATCTTGGCAGAAATTTTAAATACATACATATGTACATATATTTAAATTTTGAGAAATAAAATTTAAAGTGGTATTATCTGCATTTTTCAGTCTGTAACCTACCCACTTACTGACACATTAATTTCTGTTTAGTCTTCACAAAACACTGTTCTCTCACATAAGTACAAAAAACGCAAAACAAAAAGTACAAAAAAGTGCATTATCATAAATGCAAATATAGTTTATTCCCTACCATAATAATTTGGAGAAAACATGCATTAAGTTAATGGCACTGAATACTGCTCAAGAAGGGGAGGCAAAGAGAATGTAGATTATGTCTGTGTGTTTGTCTGTGTGTGTGTGTATGTGTGTGTGTGTGTGTGTGTGTGTGTGTGTGTGTGTGTGTGTGTGAGTTCCATGAGTAAATAATGGAGTCAAAAGTAGACTTAATATTCCTGTTTAGTCTTTTTGCGCAAAGCTGATACTCTACCACGAGAGCCATATCTCCACTTCTGGATTTTGGTTTCTCAATTGGAGAAATATCTCAGATTTTTCTGCATAGGTTGCTTTAAACCAGGATCCTCCGATTTTTCCTCTAAAGTAGCCAGGTTTTAAAATATGAGCCATAGTTGGACAGCACTACATTAATATTTTTGCATGTTTGAATGAATTTTAGAGTAAGACATAGATGTTATGTTTGAGAATGTAGGAAAATAGTAATTAATATTTAAGAGATTTTAAAGCATACAAAGCTGAGAATAGAATTTAGCTGATAATAGAATGGAATAAATCAAAATTACCTATGATAAATTTCAGTCTGGGCACAGAAATAATTGCACTTTTGGAGCCCAAGGCCATCAGATAGCTGAGCTCCACCTGGCTGCTATGCTCATGAGGCCAGCTAGTGCTATTCACAAGAATGTGATGTTGTTGGATGGCAGGGATCAGCTTCAAGTTCTGATCCTGAAATATTTCTATTGATCTAGAAGTGGAAACACACCAGGACAGAATGTGATTAAAATGCAGAATGCAAAATCCATTGAGTCCAAGGAAGACAGAATAACTCTTTCTATATCTGAAAGAGTATTTTCTCACCAAGAATCCTGAGCCAAATATGGTGGTCAATGTTTGTAATCTCTGAACTTGAGAGGATGATTTAGAAGTTAGCTTGAGACCAGCCTATGTTTTAGGCCAACAGAAGGACACATAGTAAAATGCTATCTTAAAACAACAACACCACCAACAACAAAAGTCCCAATAACTGGGAATGTGGTTACTGGTAGAGTGCTGGCTTCCCATGCATGAAGCACTTGATTTGATTCCTCAGTATGACATAAGCAGAAAAATTGGAATTGGTACTGTGGCTCAAATGGTAGAGTGCTAGTCTGTATCAAAGAAGCTCAGGGAGAGGGCCCAGGCCCTAATTTCAAGCCCCAGCACTGGCAAAATTAAACAACAACAACAGCCAAATGCAAAATGCTGTTTTTTGAAATAAATATGTTGAAGAATTGTTGATGCTCACAAGAAAATTTTGCTGTAGCCATTCATGATGAACTTTGTTAGGAAAAAGTAAAATAAATTAATGAAATATTATCTGGCATTAGACAGGACAGAGTGAGATCTAAAAATGATTGCTGCCGATGGTGACTTGACACAACTAACATTACAGATACACTTTCTAGATTGTAATTTTTTAAGGATACAATCGTGGGTTTTTTTCTTTTTCAAAATAATTTTACTGCCTGGGGCCAGTGGCTCACACCTGTAATTCTAGCTACTAAAAAGTCAAAGCCTGTCCATGGAGGAAAGTCTGTGAGTCCCTTATCTCCAATTAAAAGTTCAGAAAATGTAAAGTGGCATTGTTACTCAAGTGGTAGAATGCTAGACTTGAGCTGAAGAGCTGAGGGACAATGCCCAGACCCAGAGTTCAAGCACCACAAATGACAAAAAATAATAATAGTAATAACATTAATTTTATTGTTACTATTAAGGTGTTATATATAAAGGCTACCATTTCATAAGTTTGTTTCTTTGCCCAAAGAACACATATGTATCTTCATTGCCAACCACCAGGATTTGGCCATCTGCTTTCCAGCTGATCTCTGGGTGTAGAGGGAATGTGTAATACAAAGCAATACAAACCAGTTCTGCCTATAAATAATTGTTTTCTGCACATCCTCAATATCAATGATGATAACATGAAATAAAAAATACCTTAGTTTAAAACATTCTTTAGACAAGTTAAAGAAATCCTGAGAACAAGTATTTTAAGAATAATTTCAGAGAGCTAAATCTCTGGGCTTAGGTTCTGCCTCTGAAATTTATTATTCAAGGCTAGTGCTTGCACTTTGAGCCACAGTGAAGCTTCCACTTATCTCATGGTTAATTGAACAGAAAAGTCTCACCAACTTTACTCTTCAACTTGGTTTTGAACTAAGATCTAGAGATCTCAGTCCTCTGAGTAGCTAGGATTATAAGCAATTGGCTAGAATAATTGCTTACCTGAGACAGAAGCCAGTTAGTATTGTCAATCATGTTTAACTTTGTAAAATAAAATTTACTGAAATGCCTTACAGAAGAAATAAGGAAAAAAATGTGTCTGTGTGTTACAAAGTTCTTGCTAAAAGATATATATTTTACTTGTTTTTTTTTCTTTCAAAATTTTGTGTTTTCCAGAATCATACCTTATCTTTCCTTGCTGTTTCTTCAGTTTATTTCATACATGCCCACAGCTTCTTCAACTATCATTTCTTTATGTGAAGAGCTGCACATATCTATTTTCAGTCCAAATTCCTTGTATGCATCTATCAACCACATATTCAACTGTTGATTATTTTCTGAGCAATTTAATAAAAACATCAAGGAAAAGAAATCAACTATTTTGAGTGCTGATATTGTGGTTTAAACTCAGGATCTTACCTTCTCACTTAACCTTTTTCCCTAATGAGTGTTGCTTTATACATGAAACGCAGCTCCCCTTCCAACTTTATTTTGGGGATTATATAGAGATAAGAATCTCTTGGAATAAAAAATCAGTTGTGTCCCTATCTTGGGGTTCATTTTAATTAACATCATCTTATATGGTCATATGGTATCATGTACTAGTTACTACAAGCAAAGGAAACTATGGGAACTCGTTTATTTGGGCCTGGCATATTTCACTTAATATAATTTTTTTCACATCTTTCCATTTCCTTACAAATGGGGCGATGCCATTTTTGATAGAGGCATAAAATTCCACTACACACACACACACACACACACATACATACATATATATATATATATATACATACACACATATATATACATATATATATATATATATATATCACGCTTTCTCTTTTTTTATTGGGAAAATACTGTACAGAGGGTTTACACTTAAATGGGCAATGTAATGAGTACATTTCTTATCAAGAATTGTTGTCTTCTCCTTTGTTTCCCCTTCCCATACCTTTCCATCTCTCCTACCCCACGTCCCCCCACCCCAAGCCAAAGTAGTAAAGTTCGTTTTTCGACATAATGTATTGAACATCTCATTGTTGCAATGGGTCCACCTATATCCCTATTTAAACAATTTGGTTTTCCCTTCCCCCCCACAAATTATACCAACATCAAATACAGTGAAAACAGGGGTTATACGGTGGGGGAGGGCTATAAAAAGCAACAAAAAATCATCTTATAAATATGTTAGAAACAAGCAAAAGAAAGAAAAAAATGTTTGAAGCCTTATCTTGGGGTTCATTTCGCCTCAGATCAACTTATCTGACCTTTTCTACTTGTCTCAGACATATATTAGTTATTGCAAATAAGGGAAACCATGGGAAGTATGTTTTTTTGGGCCTGGCATATTTCACTTAATATGATTTTTCCAAGTCTTTCCATTTCATAACAAATGGATCTATGTCATTCTTTCTGATGAGGCATAGGATTCCATTGGGTATATATACCACATTTTCTTGATCAGTTCATCTACTGAGGGGCCCCTAGGTTGGTTCCATATCTTAGCTATGGTAAATAATGCTGCAATAAACATCGTTGTGTTGGTAGCTTAGTATGGTTTTGTTTGTGATCATTTGGTAAATGCCCCAAAATGGGATTGCTGGGTCATAGGAGCTATAACTGGAGTCTTGGAAAAAATTATATTACATGAAGTAAACCAGACCCAAAGAAACATAGGTCCTTTGTTTTCCTTATTTGAAATAACTAGTATACATTTGGGACAAGGATAAAAGTTCAAAAGCTATGTATATAAGACCAGATAAGATTATGTGAAGTGAAATGAACCCCAAGATAGGGATTTATAATCAACCATGTGATTTTTTTTGTTTCTTTGTATGTTCCTTGCCCATGGTATAACCCCTGTTTTCACTGTATTTGATGTCAGTGCCCCGCATCTTGTATACACATTTCTCTAGCTTGGGGAGGAGAAGGGAAAAAACAAAATGTTTAAGTAGGGATACAGGCCGAACCATTGTAACAATGACATGCATAAGAGACTATGTTGAGAAAAGAAATTTACAATTTAGGCAGGGAAGCAGGAAAGAGGGGAGAGGCGGAGTGAAGTTGTGGAGGTGGGAGGGAAGGGGGGTAGGGAAAAACAGAGGAATAGGTAAAACTGCTTGATAGAAAATGCGCTCATTGCAATGCTCAAGTAACTATAACCCCTCTATACAATATTTTTACAAAAAAACTTCTTCTTCAAAAAAAAGAAGGTGTCATGTACACCAAGTATAGTAGTCCACTTCTGAAATCCCAGCTGATTGGGAAGAAGAAATGACAAGGATCATGGTCTGAGGCAAGACCACAAAAATAACTGCCAAGACAGCCATCTCCCATCTCAACAAATGAGCTGGCCATCGTGACTCACATCTGAAATCCTAGCTAATTATGTGGGAGGCATAGGTAACAAAGTCTCAGTCAATCTAAGATCACACCTGTGCAAAAAGTTCAAGATCTCAAGCAAATAATATGGACTAGAAGTATGGCAACAGTGGTTGAGCAGCTTGGTGCTATACAACAAAAGTCCTGTCTAGCAAGCAGAGAACTCCTGGATAGGACCCTAGTAATACTCCTCTCTCCCACCAAAAAGCCTAAATAAGTTTCTCCTATTTGAACATCTAATTTCCAGGCCACTGACAGTTCAGAGATGGTGATATTCTCTTTAAAATTAGGTGTTCTAAAGAGACAAAGTTATTTAGGCTTTGAAAGAATTTAAAAGGAAGGAAAATGCATGCGAGTTTTGTTAGCTCCATAATTCTTGAAAATATAAAATGCATATATCCATGTATGTATGTATATACATGTATGTAAATATATGTACAAGTAGTTCATCTCTTTTCTGTGTAGCAAATGGTACAAATGAATCTGCACAATCACTACTCAAAGGCATGAATAGACAAAGAGAAGGAGCAAATAACTCATATTCAGGAATCTATGGCTAGCCAATAACCCTGAAAATCTTTTACATCAGTTTGCATGTGTCGGTTACTGCAGTACAAGGACAGTAAATGTTTAGTAGAGTTGATGGATAATATGGAAGTGGGTAGTCAAAAGAGAGGTCAAGGGAGAAAAGGTAGAATGACCAAGAGGAATTGGAGGAAGTGCAGAGAGGAATCCAGTACATTTCCTACAAAATTATGAAGAGTGAAGGAAGATATTCATAGAGGAGGGATGGATGAGAATGTTGACAGGCTTGGCATTGATCAAAGTATACTGTATGCATTAACTGATTTATTTAATGATAACTCATTATTTAATGATAACTCAAAATAATGATTAAAAATCATGTCCCTAAAATGTTATGCAATTAGAAGCAAAGCATGAGAATGTGCTCAGATCATCTCTAGTGTCTATAAATCTTTTTTTATTAGGATGAGTTTTAGAAAAACAGTAATGTTGTTCTAATGCCTATCATCTGAAGAAAATTTAATGATTTCCAGCTATTTAAAATAATCATTTTGGGAGCTATGGCTCAAGTGGCATTGTCTACCTCGTGAGCAAAGCTCTCAGATATTGAATTCAAGTTTTGATCTCAAACATAAATAAAAACAATCAATAAAATCAAGCACTTTCCTGGGCACTGGTAGCTCATGCCTTTAATTCTAACTTTAATCAGAAGGCAGAGGTCTGGGCATCTCAGTTCAGTATCAGCTTGGATAGGAAAGTCTGTGTGATTCTTGTCTCAAATTCACTGCCAAAGAAAGCTGGAAGTGGATTCGTGGCTTGTAGCCTACAGCATAAAGCTCAGGAACAGAACTCAAGCCTTGAGTTAAAGCCTTAGAATAGTGCATATATATACACAAATGAAGTAAGTCACTCAAGTTCTCAACTTCCATTTCCCTAATCTTAACTCTAATCCTGGTCAAAACCCTAAGAGTAACCTTGATGATAATAGTAACCCAATTCTAAAATTAATGAAAATTACTCGAGTTTAGATACATACTTACAGATACCCATTGTCTTTGAAATGATTTGGAATTTGCTCCAAATAATACAGATTCCCTAACTTGGACCCTGAAATCTATCTTGTTCCCTATTAGGAATCATTAACCTCAAATCGTCATATCATGAAAAATACCATAGTTTTCATTGATCTCAACTTTTACTGAACTCCTGTATATCCAAAAAGAAGCTGCAGGTTTACTTAAAATCTACTCTACTTCCAAACCCTAACTATATATCTAATCCTTACTAGAAACCTAACTCTAAATTTAACCCTATTGAACCCTGAATAGGAAAATTAGGGAAACTATTTTTTGTTAAATTTCACACTTACATTACTTGAAAGTGTTAGTAGAAATTCAGTTTTACCTTAAAGCTTACTCTTCCCTAATCCTAAACCTAAACTGAATTAGGAAAGTAAATCTAAACCTAGAACTAATGGCCTTTGGAGTCTAAAAGCCACACAAATACATTAGTTTTTATTCATCCTAACTTCAATTCAACTCATCTTTCTAAAAATAGCTTGTGGTTTCACTCATTATCTTGTCTTTATTGTAACCCTAACCCTAACTGGAATATTGATGTTAACCCTCACCCTAATCATACTCTAATCTTAATATTATTAGCAGTTTTCTATTTCACATTCATCCTAATTCTAACTCTATTTGTGATTCAAAGATTTACTTTCAGTTTGACCCTAATTTTTCCATTTTCCTAATGCTTACTCTAAGCCTAGCTGGAACTAAAACCTAACTTTCACCCTAATGATAATCCAATTCTAATGTTTAAGAAAAACACTAGTTTTTAATCATTCTAATGAATACTCTAGTTTTCACTCTGGAAATGAGTTTCAGTTTGCTCTAATTCCCACAAATTTTCTGACTCTACCTCTAAAGTTATCTTCTTCCCTAATATAAGCCATTATATTACTTGTCCTCAAATTCTCTTACCAGGAAAAATACTGTAGTTTCCATTGATTCTACCTTTTCCTGAACCACTGTATCTGAAAACAGTTTCAGATTTACTTACCATCAAGTCCATTACTTAACGCTAACTCTCAACCTAAACTTGGCTGGAAAACTCTCATTAATCACTACAAGAATGATCACTGAGAAATAAATATAATGATAATGTTCTAGTTACTATTCAGCCTTGCATATTTGCTTCTACTTTTTAGTGAACACAATTTTATACTAAAAGCTTTCTTATATATAAATATAATCAGAAGAAATTACTGACCCTAATCTTAATCCAAATTATATGACAATACTAACACTAAAGCAAGTACACTAGTTTTCACTCATCCTTCCAAACGTAAGTTTCATTTTTTTCCAATATCTTAGTCATTTTCTAACCCTAAACTTAATATTTCTTAACTGGAACATTGAGAATAACCATCAGCCTTATTGTAAGTAGATTCTAATATTAATAGCAATACTCTAGTTTGCATTCATTTTAATTCTTACCAGGCCCATATTAAAATTTACCTTCATTTTGACCCTCATTTTTTTCTCCTTCACTCTAAGCCTAACCATCGCTGGAATCCTAACCATAACCTTGACACTAATCGTATCCCAATTCTAAAATTTATGAAAAATGCTCATTTTGTGCAATCCTAACTGAAATTCCACTGGTAATTCTTGAAATAAATTGCAGGTTTTCTGTAAACCCTAAAGATTTTTTCACTCTTAACTCTGAATGTATTTTGTTCCATAACAGGAATCATTATACCCATTGATCTCAAATCCTGATATTATGAAATACATTGTACTTCCATTATCCCAGCTTTTCGTGAATTCCTAGAACAGAAAAAAAGGTTCAGCATTACTTAATATTTAATTCTTTTTTTTTTCTTTTTGTCAGTCATGGGGCTTGCACTCTGGGCAAGGGCATGATCCCTGAGTTTTTAGCTCAAGGTGTGCGTTTAACCAATTGAGCCACAGCACCGCTTTTGTGTTTTATGGTGGTTAATTTGAGATAAGAGTCTCATGGACTTTCCTGCCTGGGCTACCTTTGAACTGAGATCCTCAGAAAACAGCTACCTGAGTAGCTAGGATAATAGGCGCGAGCCACTAGTTTAACCCATTTCTTAACTATATCCTCATCCCCGGTTAACCAGAAACCTAATGCAAATCACATTCTGATTTAACACCAAATGGTTATTGTAAGGAAAATTGTCTAGATTCTATTCAATAGCACATTTTTTGGGGGTTCTACTTCTTATTGGAAAACGAAAATTTACCTTAAAGCTTATCCTTCCCTAACCCTAACCAGAACAAAAAAGTATCTCACACTTTAAACCAAATTGTATCTGAATGTTTAAAGTAACAGAGACTGGTTTTCATTCATCCTTCTTAAAATATGTGGCAGTTTTACACAATGTATTACATGTTTTTTTCATCCTAACTCCACTCTAACTGGCACACCTTGCCTAATCCTAAGCCTACATAAAACCAAATCATCATGTTAATAGCAAGCCACTTTTTTCATATTTATCCTAACGCTTGCTCAGCGTGTAGGTCTAAATTTTTTTTGCATTTTGAACATAAAATGTTAAGTGTTTTTCTATTTCCTGTCAGGTTTTATTGTTCATTATTTTTTAAAAAATTTTATTTTGTTGAAAAGATGCTTTAAAGAGGGATATGTTACATGTGTAAGGTAAGGAGTATGTTTCTTGTTGAGCATTGTTACCCATTTCTTTCTTGTTCTGCCACTATCCCATCCCTCCGCACATCCCTTACCCCTCCTTTCTCATGGTGTAAACTTCATTTTCAACATAGTGAATGTGAGTATCATTGTTGCAATGGGTCATCCTGTGATGAACCTAAATTTTCTATTTCTCTAATCTTAATTCTAATTTTGTCTGGGATCCTAACCCTAACCAAAATAATAATGATAGCTCAATTCAAAAGTTAAAGAAAATATTCAGGTTTTTATTCATCCTATTAATTTACTGTACATCTTGAATTAATTTGCAGTTCAGCTTAAATCTTCCAAATTAGTTTATATGCGAATGTATAAAGATGTAATTTTTTGTGAAAAACAGAAGATCTTTGGAGGAAGGAGTTATGAGAAGGAAATAGAGGGAGTATAATCAGATATGTTAAATATATTATGGAATTGTCACTTCTGACAATTAATATCCATTAGGAAAATCACTAAAAATTAATAAAGAACACACAGCCTTCTAGTGTTCTTTAAGAGAGCCATGATCTGTCTTCTGAAAAAAAAAAACTCGTGTTGGATAAACTTTGTCCATGCATAATTTATATTGTTTGCCAATTATTTAACTTAATGAATAAAAATTTATCAAATAAGATTCCATGACAAAAATTATAAAACAGTTACTTAGCAATTGTTTGAGAAAAAGTTATTGTCATGAGTTTTAGGAAACGGAATTGCTATTTCCCCACAAAGCAATGAATTAGGTTTACTAATCTAGTATTTGTACTAAGTTTAGAGAACATAATTGGCATGAAAAGCAACTAACTGTACATCTTGTTTCTTGAATGAGTGATATATTAAACATTGTCTTTTATTCAAATAAATACTTAAGTTTTCATTTCAAAATAAGTGCAATTTTATCTCCTTTCAGAACAAATACTTACCCTGCAATTAAATGTACTAGCATATTTAGGTATTTAAAAGCTAAATTTTCTATGTTTCATA